>NC_080171.1:67912398-68266698 GCF_950295315.1 Erinaceus europaeus | reverse complement strand
ATAGAGAGGGAAAGAGAAAGAGAAAGATATCAGCCCTGTTTCACTGATTGTGAAGCCACCCCCTGTAGGTGGGAAGCAGAGGGATTGAACCAGGATTCTTACACAGGCCCTTGCACTTCATACTCTGTGTATAAATTCCGGTGCATCACCACACCCATCCCCTTATTTATTTATTTATATTATTTTTTATTTATTTATTTTAAGATAAAGACAGAATGAAAGCGACCACAGCACAGAAGCTTCCTTCAATGAAGTGGGGCCCAAACACCAAACTTGGTTTTGCACATGACAAAGCAGTACACTGTCTAAGTGAGCTATCCTTGTTGATCTCAATTTACATTAATTAACTGCAAAGGTTAGGTAAATAGCTTTCCTGGTAGAGAACATTACTTGCATCCCTGGTTCAGTCTTTAAGGCCACACATACCAGAGTAGTGCTCTGGATTCATGTTTTCTTTTTTTTTTAATTTTTTAAATATTTATTTATTTTCCCTTTTGTTGCCCTTGTTGTTTTTCATTGTCGTTATAGTTATTATTGTTGTTGTTGATGATGTCATCGTTGTTGGATAGGACAGAGAGAAATGGAGAGAGGAGGGGAAGACAGAGAGGAGGAGAGAAAGATAGACACCTGCAGACCTGCTTCACTGCCTATGAAGTGACTCCTCTACAGGTGGGGAGCCGGGGGCTCGAACCGGGCTTCTTATGCCGGTCCTTGCGCTTTGCATGGATTCATATTTTCTTTCTCTCTCTTCCTCCATCTCTCTCTCTCCCTCCCCCCTCCCTCTCTCTCCCTCTCATCTGTGTCACATGAAATAAGTAAAAGATTATTAATATGTACGTATATATCTTCCACCCAAAATTGGTCAGTTTGTGCAGACTCCAAAGATGACTTTGAGTATTATTCTTTTCTACTTTACAAGATATGTGTCAGATAGCAATCAGAATTTACCATGTAATTAAATCCCTTTATTTAATATTTTAAAGCACCCCAATAACTTGTGTTTATACAAAAAAAGCTAAATGCTAAACAATTTGTTTTACTTGTTTTATATAGTAGTTTATCCTATCATTTACTTTGCACATTAAACTTAATGTTTTTTTCCTAAAAAAAAAAAAAGCCTCTGTATTGTATTTGACCTTTTAAACTATGCACACACATAGAGAAAAAGAGAGAGAGAGAGATGCAGGAATATCTATGTACTAAGATTAAATGTTGGATAGGCAACATAAAATCCTCTTAAGAGTCATAATTATCCACATCATGGTCTGGTCTGATGTATATCTTGTTCTGACTCTTTCCCAGTATAGTAATGGAACTATCCACTGACAAGTCAAGAATAGAGGTTCAGAGAAATGCCTTAAAATTATTCCAAATAACTAGGAAAGACGCAAAGATGTAGTGCATGCCTTTAGCCCCTCTTTCAATGATTTAAAATCTGCTGATGCCTCAAAGAAATATTCAGAACAATATTGTACTTGGAGGGGGTTTTATTTTATTTTTCATTTTGTACTGCATCCATCTGGAACAAATCTCCCTGGGTGTATTACATCTTGAAAACACAATTAAAAACATTAATCGGATCTGGCCTAGCAGATCACATAACCTTGGTTGCCCAGCACACTCTGACATTCTCTGACCAGAGCAAAGGAAGGAATTGTTGAGATAAGAAGAGTTATTTCAGGTGTGGCTTGTGGTGTCCAAACTCCAATAAGAAGAAAATCTGGTGACTATGCATTACTTGTCTCCTATACCTGAACCAGCCCATATGCCATCAAAACTTAACTACTGCAAAAAAAAAAAAAAAAAAAAGAAAAGAAAAAAACGTAACCATTGCCAAGGCATCAATGCAAAAGAAAACTAGAAATAGGGAGTTGGGCAGTAGCGTAGTGGGTTAAACGCAGGTGGTGCAAAACGCAAAGACTGGCATAAGGATCCCGGTTCAGCCCACGGCTCCCCACCTGCAGGGGAGTCACTTCACAGGTGGTGAAGCAGTTCTGCAGGTGTCTATCTTCCTCTCCCCCTCTTTGCCTTCCCCTCCTCTCTCCATTTCTCTCTGTGCTATCCAACAATGACATTAATAACTACAACAATAAAACATAAGGACAACAAAAGGGAATAAATAAATATTTTTTAAAAGAAGTGCTTGTCAATAACCTTCTAGAAAAAAAAAAACTAGAAATAGTGACATATTACTAGATACCTTTACAAATTAAAAAAAAAGGAAACACACACAAAGGTAAACACAAAGAACCCAGAAATATCTCAATTACTATAATTTTAAAATTATAATTTTAATGTACAAATGACTACAGAACTTGTTTTAGTTATTTTTCTCTGCCTCCTTAAGCATAACCTTTATTTTTTCTAAATAGTTATATGAAGATTTTTTAAATGATTAATTTATAAATGAAAGAAAGGAAGACCTAGGCTGTCACACTGCCCTATGCAGTTTTTTTGGTGTTTGTTTTAACAGCTCACTATTCAACTCTGGCTTATGGCTAGGGAATGAACCTCTGGAACTCTGAACCTCAGGCATTAAGACGGATCTTTGTTGTTTTTTTTTTCCTCCAGGGTTATTGTTGGGCTCAGTGCCTGCACCATGAATCCACCGCTCCTGGAGGCCATTTTTCCCCCTTTTTGTTGCCCTAGTTGTTGCAGCCTCATTGCGGTTATTATTGCCATTGTTGACGTTGCTTTGTTGTTGGATAGGGCAGAGAGAAATGAAGAGAGGAGGGGAAGACAGAGAGAGAGGGGAGAGAAAGACAGACACTTGCAGACCTGCTTCACCACCCGTGAAGCGACTCCCCTGCAGGTGGGGAGCCGGGGGCTCGAACCGGGATCCTTACGCCGGTCCCTGCGCTTTGCGCCACGTGCGCTTAACCCACTGCCACCGCCTGACTCCCAAAGACGGATCTTTGTATGACCATTGCACTCTCCCTGGGCCCCTCTCAGTATATACTTTTTCTTAATGTGTCCACAACAGCCTAACAGAACTGTGATTGATTTCAATAAAGCCCAATTCCAGCCAGGAATTTGCCAACAGGCATGATGAGAGTTTCCCCTGGCCTTAGTTATGGTCCAACTGGCACTTGGTCATATCCCCCTTTCAGATTTGCTGCTGGGAGGTAGGTTGATTTGCACAACTCCTGTCCCAGAGTCCTGGGTCAGCCATATACATATCACAGTGCCACTAGCCCTAGTGATGACTTCTCCAACCTACACAATACAGGTTTCTGATGCTCTAACAAAGCTCACCACACTGAGACATACAGGGAGTTAATGACAGCACACAAAACAGACACAGATCTTTCTAAGACAGCCTCCATCAGGGGACAGGCAGTGGTGCACTCTGTTGAGCACACACATTACCAAGCACAAGGACCTGGGTTCAAGCCCACTGTTCCCCACCTGCAGGGAGGTAGCTTCAGGAGCACTGAAGCAGTGTTGCGAGTGTCTTCCCTCCCCCATCTCAATTTCTCTCTGTACTATCCACATTAAAAAATAGTAAAAGAAAGATAAAAATGGCCATGAGAGTAGTGGACTTGCAGTATAAGCAGAGCACCAGCAATAACACTGGTAGCAAAAAAGGAACAAAAGGCATGTGTGTGTGTGGGGGGGGGGGGGTTAGGTTCACATGTCTCTCTTTCTATCTCCTCCTTCCCTCCAGATTTCTAGATTTCTGGCTTTCTCTACACAATAAAGGTAAATTTTAAAAATTAAAATATATACATATATGTATATAGCCTCCATCCATAGCCTCTGTCCATTTGAGGAAGAGCACCTACTGGATCTCCAACTCCCAATGCAGTTACCTACCATTACTAGTTCGCCATCTTTACATGGGCTGCCATCTCTGACAGTCTTACAAAAAGAAATGAAATGTCTGAGAGCTATGTGGGCAGACTGCTTTGGCTTTATCAAATGCAGAACCCTATTTAGTACGGAAAGTGAACTAAAAGGCAAACCCAAGGAAAAGGATAAAACAGATTTCTTCTGGGAGTCAGGCGGTAGCGCATTGGGTTAAGCATAGGTGGCATAAAGTGCAAGGACCAATGTAAGGATCTCGGTTCGAGCCCCCAGCTCCCCACCTACAGAGGAGTTGCTTCACAGGCAGTGAAGCAGGTCTGCAGATGTCTTATCTTTCTCTCCCCCTCTCTGGCTTTCCTTCCTCTCTCCATTTCTCTCTGTCCTATCCAACAACGATGACAATAATAATAACTACAATAAAACAACAAGGGCAACAAAAGGGAATAAATAAAGTTTTAAAAAAACTAAAAAAAAACAGATTTCTTTCTATTTTCTGATCATGTTGACTCTGGAACCACTGATATTTTCGAATCCAATGAAATTTCTCTCACATATTGGCAAAAGGCTGACCACTAGTACTAGTCTTTAGAAGTTTTATGCAATTGTCTTTTACTACATCTTTCTAAGAATGTTTGTGCAACACAGGGAGCCGCTAGTTCAGGAATTGCTGGTCAGATGCTATTTCAAGCCAGACATTGATAATTAGTTTTGTTTTTAAGCCCACCATCTCTAACTGATTTTGTAACACATCTAAAATAGTGGACCTCATCAGAAACTTCTATTGTAGTATGACATATAATAGTATTAAAAGTATCTTGAGGATTTTAATAAAGCCAAATAACCTATTATTTGCAAATTCGCACTATTTAGAGACAAACATTCTAAATGATTTGTAAAGGAGACTCTTTCAAAGTTGTCCCCTTGATGTGTTAATGGCCTTCTTAAAGGATTCGTTGTAGACCTACTTAGTCACCATTAGCTATAAGAATAGGTGTTTGTAATGCCTATTGTTAAAAGTTGAATGAAGGTAGAAAAATATCTTAAGAGCCTCCTTTATGCCCTTCCTTAATGAAGTAACCTACTTTGGAAAAGTAAAAGCAGCCACATTTCAGGCATATGTCAGAGTCATTGTTTTCAATATCTAAAACACATTTTACTAAGAAAATCTTATCCACTTAATAAATGAATCTTCAAATATCAACAAAGGAATCACTTATAGAAATGCAGTTTATCCATTTAGGAGGATATTATGTAGCTACATGCTAATAGCCAAGAGTTTTTTAAATGTATATATTATGGGGGGAAAGCAACTATAATTTGTATATTGTATGGTTCCACTTTCTTAAAAATGAGCATTTTTTCATACTTGTAACTCCATGAATTCAATTAATAGTTGTCTTTGCTTATTGACATAAGTAATTTTATAGTTGCTTTGGTGCTTTCTTCTTCAAATTTATCTACAGTGAACATGGTCCATGTTTAAAATAATTTTTTTTGAAAGTAACATATCTTATTACCAAAGTTTTCAAATCTCATGTAACTTACAAAACATTTTCTCTAATCAAACATCTAATTACAGTAATTTATAAATACAAGAGGTTTTATATAAATTGAGTGATTTTTTTTTCTTTGTTAATTTACTTCTGTCATCTCAGAAACTAGACAGCTCCGGGCTTTTTCAGATAGAAAAAAGGAGACAGAGGCAGTGAGAGGGAAAGAAATCACAACACAGAAGCTTCCTTAGGGCAGTGGGGACCAGGTTTTAACCTGGGTCATGCACATGGCAAATCAGTACATTATCCAAGTAAGCTATTTTGCTAGCCTTTAGCTAGTACTTTGATTTTTTTAATGTTAATTTTAAAAGTTTAAAATTGGTTTTTAAACTTAATTTTAAAAGTTTGGGGGAGGGAACAGGTAAAAGAGCACTTCATTGAGTGTACACATTGCCATATGCAAGGACCCAGGTTCAAGCCCTCACTTCCCACCTGCAGGGGCCAAAGCTCCAGGAGCAGTGAAACAGGGTTGTAACACTCTCTCTCTCTCTCTCTCTCTCTCTCTCTCTCTCTCTCCCCTTCTCTATCTCCCCTTCCCTCTCAATCTATTTCTGTCCTATGAAATAAGTAAACAAAATTAAGCTGTTCTAAGGTTTTGTTACAAGAAAGGTTATACATATAGCACTGGAAACAAAATTAAGAAAACAGTGGCATTTTGCAGATAAAGCTGACATGGACAGTCAGTAGCTCCTTTCTACCAATCAAATCTTATTTCCACCAACAAATTAAAATGCCAGCAAACTAATCTTGAGCTTTTGGTGTACAGGTTAAAAAATAAATAAATAAAAGGTTTGCAACGGATAGCTGTAGATTTTTTTTAACATTTCTTTCCAGAAATTCTACACAGGACATTTTGAAACAGGAGTTCTTCTTGTATTTTGACTCCTACAACTACCCACTGGCCTTCCTTCCATTGGAGGACCCACCAATGATAGTGAACTTTGAAAAGACCAACTTGAAGTGGACCCTGTTGAGGTCCTCATCTGGAATTCCTCAGAGAAGCATCTGGAATGAAGGTGAAATGAAAACCTACCTTTATGGGATCCTGTCTTTTAACCTACCTTTCATGAAGCTAACATCCCAGAGACTAAAGAAAATAAAAATCAAGTCAACACAAGAAAAGAAAAAAAAATACATCAAGGAGGTTAGGACTTATTGGAAGAAAAGATCAATAAATATCCACAGTCAGCTGTGATTGAGAATGATTTTGACAGTCATGAGTGTTTGATGTTTAACCTTTATACATTATTTAATTCAAGAGCCTCTTCTACACTCCCCTTCGGTTTCTCCTTCCTCAGCAAGCCATTAAAGCTATTAAAATGAGATTCAAACTTGATCAAAACAACCAGGTACTAAACAGTTGTCAACATATAGGTGAAAGCAAGACCAAGTAGAAACTAAGCTCAGACAAATTATTTTAACAAGAAAAAAAAGTGAATATTAATTTATTACTGAGGCTGGAGAACACATGAAAAAAAAAATCCTAGCCTAGCCAAGACGGATTTTTTTGCACATATACTCATTGTGAACAGGTAAAATGCTTTATAGGACACATTTGCTGCACTAGTCCTTTCTATAAAGCACATTTTAATTTTTTCTGCTCAGTAAAGGAGTAGTGAAATGGATGAAGAAGTCATTTAAAGTGTGTTAAACAAAATGACTCTAAAACATAAATCATTTACAAATCACACATTTAACCAAGTCAGATCAAAATAAAATTTAAACTATAATTTTAAAAAGCACATTGCATAAGATTTTTATGTTCAGAAACTTTTAATGTTCAAATGATAACATATTTTCTATTACAATCTACTATAGCAAATATTTTTGCATTCCCTGGCAAGAAATTCTAAGTAAATTCACAACTCCTAAGGCCCTAATAGAAATAATAGTCATATTTACCTAAATATTTTGGATTTTAACTGTTTGAAGCATTGTGATATGCCTTGAAAATAGAACACCAGTTACTTTACTGACAAAATGTCTTTATAAATTAAAACACCCCTTCAAACTTTGGGGCTGAGATTAAATTTCATTTCACTTAAAGCACTGAAGTTTTAAAATCTTTACCTCTCTGTAAGAAACTGACAGCTAGCAGGCAGTCAATCAAATCAGCCTATCATTCTATTAAATAAATGCTTTTCAACTATGCACTTGCTTCTTACTGCCCAAAGTAAAATTTTGAGGAGGTTATCTGCACTACTGTATCTCACACTCACCACAGAACCCAGCACCTGAGCCACTTAATGAGCTTCGCAAAGAACTTTTCACAATTCCGATGAATTTAATAGGCCTAATCCTCCTCTGCAACTTCCTTCCAAAGTTTTCTAGCAAATCTCCACCAAGGATCAAGCCCGGAAGAACTACTTTGGTGTTGTGAATTTAAAAGGCGCCTTTGATCTCCCACACCACTTAGCAGCTGCATTTCTGTACACTTAAAAGAAACAGGGACTCACCAGATTTGTTTGTTTGTTTTTCATTTGGGCAACCTTCAAACAGAGGAACTATAATGACTCCAGCTGGCTCCTCATTTCCTTCTGCCAAAGCTGGGAGGTGGGACAGGTGCTTAGAAGAGTTGCAGCCAGGCGTGCTGTCCAGGGCGGGCGGTGGAGGCGGGACTATTGCCTGGTGGTGGAGGCTGGCTTAGGGTGGCAGGTGGAGGCGGCCACAGGTTGTGCTCTCGCTGGCTTTAGCTCCTCTGCTCTTCCAGCCTTACTGTCCAGGCGTGCTGTGACTTTGCAGAGCACTGCTAACCCCTGGGCTCCAGGGGCTGATTTCCAGAGCAAGCCCAGGATCCCGTGTCACTCTGGAGCTGAATCAAGGCAAAGAGGAGAAAAATAAATGCATACAGGCTCTCTTCATCCAGTCACACCAACTGCTAGCTAGAACTGAGGAAATCATTTCTTCAGTTCCTCAGAAATTCACTGGTTTCCCTGACTGGAGGTAATTATGACCAGCCCTCACTTTACCCTGCCTGTGTGGTACATCGATTATTAATACTTGCAGGAGACATTTCCTGGCCAGGGACCTATTTATAGCAGAAGTCTCTTTTGTTTACAGTGCCTTCTGGCATCAGGAGGAATATACCATTCACCCTGCCTCAGCATGGGGCTTTGCCTCTCCTAGGTTCATTCCTCACACTAAATAGCAGTTCTGGAGCTTCATGATCATAATACTCTGTGAGCAACAGAGTTAGTGGCTCCATTGCTGTGCACCTTTTTCAGTTTTGTGTAAGTGAGTGCACAGCATTAAAACCAACCTGCTGAACCACCAACATCCTGATGGTGATGAGAAAGTGCCAGGTTCTGACGTAAGAGTCTCACCTTGGGGATGTAGGCACTTCTCTCCAGAGATGCCTAGAGTTGGCTCTGTTTTGCTACATTGTGCAATGCTCCAGAAATGGGAACAGGAATCACATCTAACTCATCCTTCACATTCTTGGAAATGTTCCAAAAAGTAAAACTCCCACTTCATCTCTTGATCTCCTTATGCCTTGCTTCTGGATTTTACAAGGACATTTCTGAATGTCCTTCTTCTTAAGCACATTTCTGTACTGGTCTTTAAACTTCTTCCTATTTGCTGAGTGTGTGTGTGTGTGTGTGTGTGTGTGTGTGTGTGTGTGTGTGTGTGTGTGTGTTGGCAGGAGAGTGGGTGGTGATACTAAACAAAATGAGTGGGTCAAATTATAG
Source organism: Erinaceus europaeus (assembly GCF_950295315.1). Taxonomy (NCBI): domain Eukaryota; kingdom Metazoa; phylum Chordata; class Mammalia; order Eulipotyphla; family Erinaceidae; genus Erinaceus; species Erinaceus europaeus. The sequence goes on along the minus strand of NC_080171.1, from coordinate 68,257,649 downwards.
CACAAAGTAAAACAACAGTATTTTTGATATGATTAAAAATCATAATGTACGTCAACATTAGCCAGGCAGTGTCAGTAGCAAAACTTTAAAGTGCTCTTGAAGACATCATCATCTCACATATCAAATCACTTAAGTCCCTAAAGGCCAAGTTATATGATTTGCCTGATGTCCACAGCCTGTGCACTGAAACATAAGGAATGAATACAATATGGTAAGGTCTTGTATGGTATAGTAAGTCCTATGAGATTTTCAAAGTAAACTATCTATTGCCTTCTTATTTATTTATTTTTTTAATTTTTAAATATTTATTTATTTATTCCCTTTTGTTGTCCTTGTTGTTTTATTGTTGTAGTTATTATTGATGTCGTTGTTGTTTGATAGGACCGAGAGAAATGGAGAGAGGAGGGGAAGACAGAGAGAGGGAGAGAAAGATAGACACCTGCAGACCTGCTTCACCGCCTGTGAAGCGACTCCCCTGCAGGTGGTGAGCCGGGGACTCAAACCGGGACCCATATGCCGGTCCTTGCGCCTTGCACCACCTGCGCTTAACCCACTGCGCTACCGCCGGACTCCCATCTATTGCCTTCTTAAACTCTAAGACAGCAAAAATAAAAACCTTCCTCATTCTCTTTAAAAATCTTTAAAATTTCTCCCAGTCCTAGAACCTCTCTGGGTGTGTGTGTGTGTGTGTGTGTGTGTGTGTGTGTGTTTCCCATGCTTCTTTTGATCCATACCATTTAATACTGCATCTGCTGACCACAACCAAATCAATGCAACCAGTTCCACCTCGACATGTTTCACTTTGGACTGTATCCAGAGATGCCAAGCCTGAGATGTCAGCCCTCCAGTTCCAATAATCTAGTAGTGAGACCTTTCCTAATATGAGACTCCCTAGTTCCATTTCAAATGGCACACTTCCTAACAAAGATACAAAACCTAGAAATATACCAGGGCCTAAAGGGTAGGGCACATGTGCACATGTAACCATAAGTTAGGAGAAAATGTATATCTCAAAGTAAATGTGCACAATAGACTGTAGTGGGTATACTTAGACTCAAGTACAGCAAGTAAGTAGAATGACCTAAAAAAATAAATAAAGTACTTAATCACATATTTCCTAATTAAGCCTAGACATTCTCCTCTCCTACCCCCTACTTCACTCCTCTCAATCACTTTAAGTCTAACCTCATCAGATAAACTAAGGACTACAAAAGCAGGATAGGAGCAAGAGACCAGCACACTTCAATGATGGTCCTTTAGTTACTACCAGGCCAATCCAGCATCTGAGGCTCTAGTCAGGAAATCCTAGGATTCCCACATAAATATGATGGGCCTAGACCTCCAATAGATCCCTCTCTCCACCATCACTGGTCACTTTCATCAGAAACACTATCATAAGCCCTCTTGTGGGCCTCTCCAAGCTTACCCTCACTATAGATCAGCAATGGTAAGGACTGCCCCACTCTCTGAAGGAAGTCTGGGTCAACCTTCTCTGCTATTCAAGGAAGACCAGTCCTGCAATGAATGCAGCCTAGTATGTTCCTACCTGTGACCATGGACTGTGAGCTCAGACTGACAGGGACTCAGCAGTGGAATTTTTATTTTAAATCTTTAGGAAAAAAAAAAAATCCACACTGTTTCCCATAATGTCTCCAACTGTTTATATTCCCAACATCAATAAATGTGAGCACCATTTTCCATTCATTTTCTCCTACATTTGTTGTTTCTTAGCTGCTTGATTTTTGTTTGTTTGTTTGTTTGTTTGTTTGACTTACAGCCATTTTCACAGGTGTGAGGTGAAATCTCATTGTGTGGACTTGCATTCTCTAGTAATAAGAAATGGTGATTATTTTTTATGTGCATAATGACCACATGTATGTCCTTTTTGTAGAGAAATGTCTATCCATATCTTCTGATCATTTGTGGTCTTTTTATTATTATTTCACTATATTAGTTCTTTGTGTACTTTGAATATTAACCCTTTGCTGCAGATATGATATCAAATATTTTCCTCCATTCAGAATGTCTTTTCATTTTTATGCAAGTTTCTTCCACTGTGTGGAAGCTTTCAGTTTGTACAATAGCATTATTTCTGCTTTTGTTTTCCCTGCCCTTGAATTCAAGTCTCCAAACACATCTCTAAACTGACACCATAGAGCAAATCGCTTACGTTTTCCCCTAGGTGTTTTATGGTTTCAGTTCTCACATTCAAGCCTTAATATATACACTCTAGATTATAAAATTCACATTGATTAATCCAAATGTACTAGCCCATTTTGGTGTTAGGTAGTAAAGATCTCCATTTTTCTTTACCTGATACTACACAAAGGGAAAGAAATTCACATTATGGTTAGAATTAGAACAAGTCTGACCAAAGAAGGAAACTTCAGAGAGAGTAAGAGCAATTTAAAAACAATTTAAGAGTGTGAGGTGGGGGGATAGCAATCCCCCAGGTCCCAGATTCAATCTCTCAAACCATCACAAACCAGAGCTAAACAGTGCTCTGGCAAAAAGAAAAAAAATCCATAAATCAGGGCAATTATATACCCCTAGGTAAAAAATGCTTACCAGTGCTCTGTAATTAAATTTAGACTAGCTTGGCAATCTAGTAGAATGGCTTAAAGAAGGTGTCATAAATTCTCTGATTAAGGGGGTCGGGCGGTATGGAAGCAGGTTAGGCTCATGTGGCGCAAAGCACGTGAGGATCCTGGTTCAAGCTCCAGCTCCCCACCTGCAGGGGAGTCGCTTCACAGGCAGTGAAGCAGGTCTGCAGGTGTCTATCTTTCTCTCCGCCTCTCTGTCTTCCCCTCCTCTCTCCATTTCTCTCTGTCCTATCCAATAACGATGACATTAACAACAATAATAACCACAACAAAGCTACAACAACAAGAGCAACAAAAGGGGGAAAAATTGTCTCCAGGAGCCGTGGATTCATGGTGCAGGCACCAAGCCCCAGCAATAATAACCCTGGAAGTAAATAATAATAATAATAAATGCTCTGATTAAATGTTTATTATTTACACCTAGACATCTTCCTTTCCTATCCCAACTTCACTTCCCTCCATCTCTCTAGCCAGTCAACTTACTATCCAAAAGAAAGCAAGTAATAATTATTCTTCCATCTTTTAATCTCTTCTGACAGGGCATTAACATTATTGTCACTCCTTGCCAATCTTTCATATGTATCAAGTAAAAGGAAATTGTTGTCCCTATGAAAACCTTTTTCAGAATAATCAAACAAGTAAATGCATGCGAGAAAAAAAAAAAAAAGACCAAAAAAAAAACTTGAGGTTTATTTAGATTACACTAAAAATCTGTTTGCTCCCTAACTTGAGGCCAGACAAATGACATGCAAGGTTTTAACAACTGGGAGAAAGTCCCTTAGACAAATAAAAGAGGAAAAAAGGGCAAGAGACTGGCTTATTTAATGATGGCCTATTCGTCCAAAGCCAGGCCACTTCAACACATGGGGTCCTAATCAGGGAACCCTTGGATTGTCCCATAGATACTGTGGGATTAGACCTCTAACAGATCCCTCCCTCTCTCTACCATCAATGGTCACTTCCATCAGGAATGTTATCATAAGCCTTTTTGTGAGCCTCTACAGGACTTTATCCTCACTATAAACTAGCACTGATAAGGACTGCCCCACTCTCCAATAGGAGGCTGGGTCATCCTACCCTGCCACTCAAGGAAGTCTGGTCCTGGAAAGAGTACAGCCTAGAGTGTCCTCAGCTGCGACTATGGACTTAAAGCTCAGACTGACAGGGACTCAGAGGTTATACAGACTCCTGTGCTAAATATAAATTATACATGGGTCCTGGGTCAAATTTATGTGTTTAACAGTTAAATATGTACATATACAATACACATATACTGCTTTAAGATGACTTAGAAGGAAATATTTTATAAACTATAAAGTTTCATATGAATATAATGCAAAAAGAAAATATTCCATATAAATATGTAAATTATAACTATAACTAGAGTAATGTCTTATAATATTACTTTACCTGTTTGCCTTCAGTCACCTCCCTTTTAACTTATCCTCTCCATCAGTAAAGCTGAATCATTAATATGAGGTTCTGTTCCTTGGCTAGAGAGAGAGAGAAGGAAGAGACTTCCTATAACAGAGAAGCAAGTGCTTGGCTTTGAACTCCATTTTTTTTTTCCCAGAAGAAACATAATACTCCAAAAGCCAAAATGTGTTTGATTAGTCAGTGCTAGCTACCAAGGAGAAAGGAGCTTATATTTAGAATTGCAAAAAAGAGTATGCTCAAAAGACTGAGCTCAAACAGACTAAAATTATAATCTAGAGAAGGGAAAGAAAGAGTTTAAGTTCTTAAGATCAGGCTTAAGATACTACACATGGCACTGAGCTAGTTTCCTACATCCCAGTTTCTCTAGCCTTTGGTTGTATGGAGTATAAAATAATAGCACCCCCAAGGAGGCTTGGTGGATAACAGAAAGTCAACTGGGCCTGGATTTCCAGGGAATATCCTGGAAACATTGTGAGCTGCCTCAAGGGAACCTGGTATTCAGCCTGATGCTGTGGGGACCTGATGTTTAGGTGATTAAAATAACACCTGTGGTGGACCCAAAGGAGCCTGAGAGCTGCATACATGCTGGGTGGGATTGAGAAGGCAACGGGGGTTTCTTGGGGTTTTCGAAATCAGATAACTTGTGAACCAGAAAAGACTCAAGTTGAAGATGAGAGAAATGCAACCTTCAAGATGACAAATGCAATGTGTGGGCAATCTGGCTGTGACATTTGCTACCCCACGGATCGAGCGCCAGGGTTGATTGAGCTGATCTGGCTAACTAGGTGAATGTCCCTTTCCTCCCTTGTCACTCCATGTGCTTCATTCCCAAAGTTGCATGCTTGGTGAAAGAGGTCAAACTTCCCCCAAATTGAGACTGACAGATCTCCTCCGGTCAAGTGTATATGAATAGCTGCACTCCTCTGCTAGAACCTCCAAACAAGCTCTTGAGATGTTAAGTGTGGTGAAGCCTAAACACCATCAAAGGTGCCAGTTGAGGATGTGGGAGACAATACCATAGTCTGCAAAAGACTTTCATCCCTGATGCTCTATGGTCCCAGATTCAATTCCTAGCACTGCCATAAGCCAGAAAGAGGTAGACCAGTACCAAATGATCTCACTCATAGGTGGAATTTAAAAAGAAAGAACAGTAAGGGAGAACATGAAGTGAAACTTGGACTGGGTGAGGCATATTGCACTAAAACAAAGGTCTGTAGGGGAGAAAGGAAAGGGACAGGATGAAGGGACACTGGGGTACTGGTGTGTCTCCTAGACACCAATCAAGGGGAGATGAGAAGCTATGCCTATGTGTTAAAGATTAGACTGTAAACCATTAGCCCCAACAATAAAGTTAAAAAAGGATGACCCTTGAAGACAGGAACAAAAACAGAGTCATGTCATGTAAGCAGATCAATGAAAAGTTCATTCAATCTATACTCCTATTAACTTATAGTCTTATACATCACTAGTTATTCAATATGTCAGGGGGAAATTAATGTCTTGAATTCTTGAAATGCATAGACTTCAGTTATGAATATCTATTCCTTTAGTCTAAACACTTATTGTCTCAAACTTGTAAACTGATTGAATTTTAACACTAGGTTTAAATTGTTAATGCATTTCTAATAATAACTTTTTTTTAAATCCTGATTCACTTATAATCTTAGACCAGGTGTATCAGAATCAACTGGTCCCAGCAGTAAGATATAGTTATTTAAATAGCATTAAATGACATAAGTCATAGAGAGGTATTGAATGATACAGTAAGTCTTAACCATGGGATTTTTGAAAGTAAACCAAGTTCCCAAATAACTTGATTATAATAATAATTATCTATTGCCTTCTTAGACTCTAAGACAGCAAGAACCTTCCTCATTCTTTTTAAAATCTGTATTTCTCCCAGTCTTGGAACTTCTGGGGCTTTGCTTATATTCATTCATGCTTCTCCTCTTGTTCCCCTACCATCTCCTACCTCAAACTAAATCAATTCAACCAGTGTCTCCATGCCATGCTTCACTTCAGACTATATCCAGAGATGCCAAGACTGATATGTCAACCCTCCAACTCCAATAATCTAGTGAGACCTTTCCTAACACATGGGAATCCCTAGTTCCATTTCAAATGGCACATTCCCTAACAAAGTTAAAGACCCTAGCTATAGACCAGGGCCCAAGTGACAGGGTATATGTGTACATGTATCCATAAATTAGGGAAAAACATATACCTCAAAATAAAAGTGCTCAATAGTCATCAGTGAGTAGATTTAGACCCAATAAGTGTAGCAAGCAAGTAGAAAGACCCAAAGAAGATACCAGAAAATACCTAAACAAATATTTATGACTTAGGCTTAGACACCCTCCTCCCCTACCCCCTACTTCACTTCCCTCAATCACTTTAAGTCTAACCTCATCAGATAAAGTAAGGACTACAAGAGGATAAGGGTATAAGACCAGTACATTTTAATGATGGTCCTTTTAGTCACTGCCAGATGGTCCCATCAACTGGGGCCCTAGTCAGGAAATCTTTAGATTCCCACAAAGATTTGATGGGCCTAGACCTCCAATAGATCCTTCTCTCCACCATCACTGGTCACTTTCATCAAGAACATCATCATAAGCCCCCTTGGGGGCTTCTCCAGGACCTTTCCCTCACTGTAGAGCAGCAATGGTGAGGTCTGCCCCACTCTGAAGGACGCTGGGTCAACCTACTCTGCCACTCAAGGAAGACTGGTCCTGAAATGAGTGCAGCCTAGAATGTTCCTAGCTGTAACCATGGACTGTGAGCTCAGACTGACAGGGACTCAGGGGTTACACCGGCTTTTGTGCTAAATATGAATATATATGGTCCCTAGGTCAGATTGATGTGGTTAACAGTTAATGGTACTTATATACCTCCTCATATTTGGGGGCTACTCTCTGTCCTAATCCAGATTTCTAGTCCTATTCTCAACTCTCCATCTTCTCAGACAATACTTTTAGCCCACCTGCATGTTAGCTGACAGACTCAGGCAAAAATTACTGGTTAAGTGCCCCTTCGATTAAAATAGATTCCTAACTTCTTCCTACGTGAAAATCTTTATTTCCATCTGCTCTATTCTTACCTTTAGGTTCCTGTTTATTGAACAATTTGTCCTGCTTATGTCTTAACGCTTTTCAGTGACCAAGTTGCAGATGCTACCATGACACCAACCTGACTTCCCTGGGCAGACAACCTTACCAGTATGTCCTGGACCCTTACCTCTCCAGAGCCCTGCCCACTAAGGAAAGATAGAGATAGGCTGAGAGTATGGATCGACCTGTTAATGCCCATGTTCAGTGGGGAAGCAATTACAGAAGCCAGACCTTCCACCTTCTGCACCCCATAATGATCCTGGGTCCATGCTCCCAGTGGGATAAAGAATAGAGAAGCTTCCAATGGAGGGGCTGGGACATGGAACTCTGGTGGTGGGAACTGTGTGGAATTTGTCCCTGTTACCTTACAATCTTGTTAATCATGATTAAATCACTAATAAAAATTTAAAAAAATATAATGGACAATGAGACCTTCAAAAAAATAATAAAAGTTTATTCCTGGTGTATTGCACCAAAGTAAAGGACGCTGGGGAGGGAGGTGTTCAGGTCTGGAGAATGACAGTGGAAGAGGACCTAGGTGTGTGTGTGTGTGGGGGGGGGTAGAGTTTTGCAGAAAACTGAGATTTACTATAGACTTTAAACCATTAATCCCCACAATGAAGAAAAATATTTTTGTTTAAGTTTCTTCCAGATAGACAGGTTGAGATATAAAAATACATAGTAGAAATTAGCCAGTCATGGGGCTGAAAACATAGCCTAATAATTAGGCAAAAGACTCTCATGCCAGAGGCCCTGAGGTCCCAGATTCAATCCCTAGCACCACGGCTGAACAGTGCTCTGGTCTCTGTCTGTAGCTTTCTCATAAATATAAAATAAATAAAATATTTTTTTAAAGAAACAAAACAGCCAATCTCTGCAGAAGCCCCACACATCTGTATATGTGTCTTCATTTTTTAAATAAAGTTCGTGAGGCTAAAAAAATTAACAAATAAATATATACATACATAAGAATCCCCAGATGAGCAGTTCTCTGGTGTGAGTGTGTGTGTGTGTGTGTGTACCTTTCTCTCTGCATACCTCTCATAAAAATAAATTAATTATTCAAAAGTGCCAGACAGTGCCCAGTAATCTGGCAGGACAAGCTATGCTACAGGAGGGTCCAGTGTCAGAAGGTGACCTCAGAGCAGAGTAAATGGCCCTCAAGTCGTTCCAAGTTAGACCACTTTCCCCATGAAAAGAAGCTTGTTTGCTTTTTCCCAAGAGATTAAGTCCACATGGGTGGGACTAAGTCATAAAATAGAAGATGCTGAATGACTTTGAAAAGACAAGTAAAGGCACAATGGTTCTCTCTAAAATGTCACTGGTGCTTATTTCAGTCATAACTTATGTTTTATGAAGCCACTTTTCTTTGTAAAGAAACATTAAGCACACATGTTTCAGTGTGCAAACCCCCTAGATCAAGTCGCCAGGGTCCCCACTTACAGGGGGAAAGCGTCAAGAGTGGTGAAGCAGTGCTGCAGGTGTCTCTCTGTCTCATTCCCTATCTCCCTTTTCCCTCTTGATTTTTCTCTGTCAATAACCAGTAAATAACAAATAAGTAAAACGAATTGTAAAACAGCACTAAAAAATAACATTTTCCTGTAGTAGCACCACTTAAGGCTATAAATGAAGATATTTTGTCACTGATACAGCCATCTGCCTTGTACTTACTGGGATGAGAGCTGAGACAGCTCTTTTTCAATCTGATTTCAAAAACTCATTCCTCAAATACGTATTAAGGAGGCTGCAAAGCAGCCAGAGTAGATACAGAGGTGATGTGACAGAAATGATTCCTCCCTTTATGGAGTTTATAAGCCAGCAAGCAAGAAAGTCAAAGATGACATCTGCTCCAGTGTGGTAGCAGTTTTAATGGGGAGGATGCCAGCAGCAATGGAAGACCAGAAGAGGTCACCAGCTTGAGACACAAAGAAAGGGAGTTCTTTCACCCATGGTGAAAGGAAATACAAACATATAGAGGAGGAAGACTAATATGGTTGCAAGCACTGCAGCAGGTGGAAAAGGACTGTACTATACACAGACATGATATACATAAGGAAGGAATGGAGACTTCGTCAGTTGGGTGAAACAAATATACAAATACACACACATATAACATATATAGAAGTATATCATATAGGGAGTTGGGTAGTAGCGCACCCAGTTAAGTGCACATAGTGCAAAGCACAAGGGCCAATTAGGATCCCCATCCGAGCCCCCAGCTCCCCACTTGCAAGGGGTCACTTCAAAAGTGGTGAAGCAGGTCTGCAGGTATCTATCTTTCTCTCCTCCTCTCTGTCTTCCCCTCCTCTCTCGATTTCTCTCTGTCTTATCCAACAACAACAACAGCTATGACAACAATAACAACTACAACAAGGGCAACAAAATGGGAAAAATGGCATCCAGGAGCAGTGGATTCATAGTGCAGGCACCCAGGCGATAACCCTGGAGGCAAAAAAAAAGTATATATCATATAACATCTGATAACATATATACTCTGATACATTTCATATGACTTTCCTATGATTCATATATATATGAATTATTACTCATATATATTCTCTATATATAAATAATATACTATCCATATATAATTCATATGAGGGTTCAACTCTCCAGAATCCATAAATGTTACCTTGAGCTTCTCATAAAGGACTTGTATCTCCTGACATTATGCCAACTATAGTTCTCAGATCACATCCTTAAGTTTGATAATTCTCAGGTCAGAATGAAATGAAGATGGCAGCAGATTTTTAACAAGAAACTAGATTTTGAAACAAGATATGGAAGAAACCAGCATACTCTCCCACCCTCACTCTCAGCTCACACAGTATTTTCCAGCAACAAATGAATATGGCTTCAGCTCTGGCCAGACAGCCCACTATGGTCCTAGATGTTTCTATCTATGAGACTCTTAATATCACCTCCTCCATATGTCTTCTAGACTCCAAAATGGCCTCCAATGATGCTCACTGTCATGGGTTAAACTCCCATGCTCCCTCACCCTTCCCCCAAAAAAGATGTAGTAAAGTCCTAATCTATAATGCCTACAAGTAGGGCTTTATTTGAAAATCTTGAAGATGTAATCAAAATAATATTAGATCATTATGAAGAACCCATGCAAGAAACCTGTTTCAAGCCTTTGGTTCCCTACTTGTGGTGGGGTGGAGGGGTCGCTCTGTAAGTGGTAAGGCAGATCTGCAGGTGTCTATCTTTCTCCACCCCACCCCCATATTCCCCTACTCTCTCTGTTTCTCTCTATCCTATCCAACAGCAACAGCAGCAGAAACAACAACATTAATAACAACAACAATGGAGGGGGGAGGGTGGCCTCCAGGAGCAGTGGATTTATAGTGCAGCCACAGAGCCCCAGCATTAACCCTGGAGGCAGAAAAAAAAAATAGGTCATTATGAGTTGGAGAGATAGCTCACCTGGGAGCAAGTCTGCCTTATCATGAGTACAAACCAGATTCAAATCCACCAAAAGGAGCTTCTTTACTGTGGTATCTCATATGAAGTTCTTAACAAGTCAGCTGTAGCCATAAAATTATGCAAGCATGAAGCCCTAGCAGCACATACATGAAAATGAACTAGTTCATTCACCGTAAGACAATCTGAATGTCCTCCTATCATGCACCATGACCCAACATACTCTCCACCCTCCCCTCATCCCCTCCCTTTCCAGAGTCCTTTGCTTTGGTGCAATACACCAAACCCGGTCCAAGTTTTACTTAAAGTTTTCCACTTCTGTTCGTATTTCTTAAGTTCTGCCTATGAGCGAGATCATCCAGTATTTAGTCTTCTCTTCACTTTAACATCATCCCCTCAGGCTCCATCCGAGATGAGGTAAAAGAGATGACTTCATCATTCTTTTTGTTTGTTTGTTTTGTTTTGTTTTTTGATTTTTATTTATTTTCCCTCTTGTTGCCCTTTTTAATTGTTGTTACTGATGCCGTTGTTGTTAGGACAGAGAGAAATGGAGAGAGGAGGGGAAGACAGAGAGGGAGAGAGAGAGATAAACACCTGCAGACCTGCTTCATCACCTGTGAAGTGGCCTGCAGGTGGGGGACTTCATCATTCTTAACAGCTGATTGTATATATACGTTCCTAGCCACTCCTATCTCTTGTTGGACTCCTAGGTTGCTTACAACCTAGGTTGTCCTCAGTTGTCAGATGTGTTCATAGCAGCTTTTACAAACTGTGCTGCTATGGACACAGCTGTACACAGGTCTCTTTGGATGGGCGTGTATGTTTCTTTTTCATTTCTAAGACATCACAGGCATGGATATGGGATGAAGCAGGCATCTATAATATAGATCCTGTCACGGCTATGCATAGTCATAAATAATAGCTGACATTCCACTGTGTCAATCAGTAATTCCAAAGAGCTTTCTGGAAAAATAGCAACCTAGTGACAATTAACTCCCTTGTTTCCTGGACTACTGTCTCTATTGAGCTGATTTCACACTAGATTGGATTAAGAGAGAAATGACTTTTTTGCTTTGTTTTTATTATTTACCTTAAAAGACAAGGACATTGATTTCCTCTTCAGTAGCTTCAGATCTGGGAGTTTGTGCAGAGACTCTGGGATGGCATGTCAATGTATGTTTCTGAAGTATTTCTGAAGATTATTCATCTGTCCAAAATCATTCTTGTTTATTTTCTCAGACCTCAGACCCCCAGATTCAATTGTTGGGAGTTTAATTATCAATCTGGATGGTGGCAACCCAGGAGGTGGTGCAATGGCTGAAGTTGTGGATTCTGAAGTATGAGGTCCTGAGTTTGACTGCTAGTATTGCTTATGCCAGAGTGGTGCTCTGGTTCTCTCTCTTTCATGTTAATAAATATTTTTTTTTAAATCTGGACTATGTACTATATAGGCAGAAGCCATGTTTAGAATGTTTCCTCAGTTTTCCCTTTCTATTACAATGTACTTGAACTTATGCTGGCTGTTACTAATGTCTTTTTGTTGTTGTTGTTGTTGTTATTGCCAGTGTTATCGATGGGACTTAGTGCCAGCCCTACAAATCCACTACTCCTGGTGGCCATTATTTCCTTCTTTTTTTTTTTGTCCTGTTTTATTTCAAAGGGGAGAGTAGATAGATAGGTAGGTAGGCAGGTAGATAGATAGATAGATAGATAGATAGATAGATAATAGATAGATAGATAGATAGATAGATAGATAGATAGATAGGGTACTACTTCACCACTCATGAACCTTACCCTCTGCAGGTGGGGTCCAGGGTCTTGAACCTGAGTCTGTGTGCATGCTAATGTGTGGGCTCAACTGAGTATATGTCACTGCCCACTCCTCACAAAGAGTCTTCTACAAGTTTCTGCTCTGGATAAAAATCACTCCTTCTCACTGAGTCATATAACAAATGCAAAGTGACATTCTGATATGTTCAAATGCTGGGCTACTTGAGAATAAAATCAGCTGTGGGCCAAACAGCCTTCAGTGACAAGCTGAACATGATTCAAAACTCAGGAGAAAATGAGTTCTTCCCAGGCCTCTGTTGTTGCTCATTTTTCACTGAGAGTGGTTTCTGGTGTTAGTTGTGTGCCTTTCGTCCCTTGGGATTCAGAATTGTCCTCAACACTGGAAATTCCATCGCTGACTGCAGAACTCCAGCAAGGCAAAAAATAATTAGTTTATGTCACTTCTATTTTTATTGTATTTTTTTTCAAAAGATGTATTTATTTATGAGAGAAAGAAGAAAAGGATGGGGAGAAGTGAGGGTAGAGGGAAGGGAGCACTGCTCAACTCTGGTATAATGTACGGTGTTTTTGGAGATTGACCCAGGACCTTTTAAGGGGCACACAAGTGTGATACACTGCTATTTTTCCACTGTCTCCCTGGGACCATCTCCACTCTGAGTGTGAGCACAAGATACTGAAACGATTTAGGGCCCATTCCTTCTCAGAAGACCAACGGTTGCCTCTGATCAAACTAATACAAGCATTCACCCCAGCTTGGCTCTCTAGAGATAGAGGAACATTTTGGTCACTTTTCAGAAGCTTATTCAAACAAACGTGCAAACAAAAATTATGAAATGTAGCATCTAAACAGACTTTTGTGTGTGAGAGCTATCTCTCAAATCTAATATATTTTTTTAAAGGATAGGTCCCAAGTGTGATGTCTTTAAGAGAGAATCATATGTTGGGACTAAACAAATGAATCTCAAAAGTATGTATTCTACATATAGTAAAGGGAAAAGGAAACATTAGATTTGAAGTGCTACCCCATTTAATGAATAAGAATTAAAAGATGAATTCAAAACAGAACTTGGACTAGGCTTGGTGTACTGCATCAAAGTAAAGGACTCTGAGAGATGGGCGAGGGGCTTTCAGGTCCTGATGTGGAGGAGGACTTAGGTAGAGGGTGAGATTGTTTATGCAGAAATATGAGAAATTTTAACCATTTAACATTAGCTGTATGTTCTATAAACCATTAATCCCCCCAATAAAGAAAAAGAAAGGAAGGAAGGAAGGAAAGAAGGAAAGAAATGTTGTGAATATTGGTACCAAGGAGGTAACACAATAGATTAAGCCTTAGATTTTTCAAACATGAGGTTCCAAGTTTGAGCCTTGACATCTTGTGTGCCAGATAATGTCCCCCACCTCCTCTCTCTCTTCTCTCTCATTAACAAATAAATATATATTTTTAAATTTTGGATATTAGAGACACAATTTTGATAATTTTAACTGTTTACTTACACTTTCTGATATTCAGAAAGCAAAGAGCATCTGGGTTTAAGTGACCATAAAACAATGTACATGTACAGTTTATTGTCTTAAGGAGAACAAGAGTTTGAGGGTTTATAAAACAATTACCTTCCAATCCCAGAGAACTTGCAGGCCAGAAAAGTAGAATTGCTATGAGTGGACTTTTCTTATGAGTCTCAAAAGCAATGCTAGAATTTCAGCAGCAAGGGAGGATGAGAAAGTGAAAAACTCTCACATCTATAATGTGTACTACCCCCAACTTGAAAACAATGCTGTGGAATTCTACCTAATATGTCCACATATTATGCAAACAAAACCTTGAGAATCAGACTGAGTTTCTCATCTGTATTATACACAAAACTACTTTTTTATCCTTGAAAAAATAATTCCATTTCTTTCAACCTAAAAAAAATTATGATAGCACAATTCCCTCAAGAAAATGGCAAGTGTAAATTAAGGAATACGTTAGTAGTGTTCAACCCTGTCAGAGAAAAGCTAGCATTTGTATGGTAAGCAAGTTATTTTCCAATAGAAATTCAAAAATATAATATGTGACAACACATAAGATTTTCAAACTGCCCAGTTGTGGGTCAAATGCATATTTGAGCCTCCAGAAGCTCTTCTATTAGACTCCCCTTGGCATGCCAGCCTTGTGGTCGAGCGAGATGTGGCCAGAGTACAAGAAGGAATTCCAACCTTCCTATCAGCCTCGCCACATCACCCCACCTCTCCTCCCTCTGGTGGGTTTCACCTTTAAATTTCTACTTCCCCGTTCCTGCATCACCACCCATACCTTCTCATTGCCTTCCTCTCTTTTCCCTTATAAGGATGTATTGGTCTCGTTGGCCAGCTTGGCTACTTCCCCTGCACAGCTACCCCTGTATAAACTTGTAACTGAGACAATAAAAGATTCTGTCCTCTGCCACGGTACCTTGAGGAGATTTGTTGTATTGTCCACTGCCACGGTCCGCTGGGAAGACCCCTGCAGCTGCTGCCCCTAGATTCTCTGCTCTCCATCTAGGCTCTGGTGGCCAATAGGCCAGACAGTGAACTGTGAGCCTGGCTGGCTCATTCCTCCGAGGAACCTAACACCCAGTAATATGTTTGTCTCCATCTCAGTTAGCACTGATACTTAAAAATTAAGTTGAAAGTCTAAATGTTGCAATAATAAAAAGGCGCAGTTTCTAATCCTCTGAAATAAGGAACTTGGTATGTGCGGCACTCATCAATAGTTTTGTGTTATAATATAGCCTTACCAACTAGAAAACTAGTCTCAAAGCTAAGAAACACAAGAGGTCATCAGTATGTGATAGTAAAAGAAAAATTAATTTAAATGACAACACCATCTTAAAATAGACTGTACTTTTCAGCATCAACAACATATTTGGAAGGACAGAAGAAAATAAATCAGTGGACTAGAAGACAGATTAACAGAAGTAATATAATTTGAACATGAGAGAAAAAAACACTGAAGAAGAGTCAGAACCTCAGAAAACTTTAGATCAATACCCATATACATGTACAATATATCATAAAAGTAGTGGAGAGAGAGGAGGATGAAATAAGAACAACTCTATGAGGAACAACAAAATAGACCCCTTTGTAGGCCCTCAACTTGGATCAAGTTGGATCAACAATGGTAGAGAATGTTTCATCCTCCGAAGGATGTACAACATACTTTATGCTACATCTGAGGAAGATGGGTTGATATTGGGGCATCTTGGAATGTTCCTACTAATGACCACAGAATGTGAGCTCAGATCTATAGGGATGCAGAGGTCACATGGGCTCCTAAGCTGAATATGGGCCCCATACCACATCAAATTGATGGGGTTTTCAGCCAACAATATTTATACCACTTTCCCATATTGGGGAGCTACTCTCTTCCCTGATCCAGCTTTCTGGTCCTTTTTCCAGCCATGACATCATCTCCTCAGAAAATAACTTGTAATCAACTGCATATCAGATTTCAAGCTAAGGCAAGGAAAAAAAAAAAAAAACTAGTATAGCCACAGGCCCTTTGGAATATAACTAAAATATGCCTACTAGCTATCCTCAAAATGAAAGGCCCCCCAACTCTTCATCTGTACTATTCCATCCTTTAGGTTCATGACTGGTCAACAATTTGTTTGGCTTTGTATGTTAACTCTCTTTTCAGCCACCAGGTTCCAGATGCTAGAAAGATGTGATCAGACTTCTCTGGACAGACAACCCCACCACTATGTCCTAGAGCTCCATTTCCTCAGAGTCCCACACTACTAGGGAAGGAGAGAGGCAGGTTGGGAGTATGGATCAACCAGTCAACGCCCATGTTCAGTAGGGAAGCAACTACAGAAGCCAGACCTTCCACCTTCTGCATCCCACAATGACCTTGGGTCCATATTCCCAGAGGGTTAAAGAATAGGAAAGCTATCAAGGGAGGGGATGAGATATGGAGTTCTTGTGGTGGGAACTGTGTGGAGTTATACCCCTCTTACCCTATGGTTTAGTTATTTTTTCCTTTTTATAAATAAAAAATTAAAAATAAACAAACAACAAAGACAATCTAATAGAAAATAAACAAATCCTGAGAAAAAGTGTGGCTAGCATATACATGCTTTAAAAAAAAATACTATCAGGGATGGCATAGTTAAGTTCATGTGACATGAAGCACAAGAACCTGCATAAGGATCCCAGTTTGAGCCCCTGGCTCCCCACCTGCAGGGGAGTCGCTTCACAGGCAGTGAGGCAGGTCTGTGGGTGTCTACCTTTCTCTCCCCTCTCTGTCTTCCCCCTCCTCTCTCCATTTCTCTCTGTCCTATCCAACAATGATGACATCAACAACAATAGAGGGGTTCCCAGAAGATAGTGGACTGAGAAGCTGCTAGTGGATTGAGCTCTGACCACATCTTCTGGAAACGGTAGGATTTTCTGCCTTTAGTAGGCCAGTCAATAAGGGGTCCTAGCGGTGACACCAACGAGGTGATTATAACTTAATTTGGGTTAAAAAAGAGTAGAAAAAAGGGGAAAAATTTTTCTTTCTTTTAAATTATTAAGCACACCTCCTCCCTCTTCCCCCGCCCCATAACCAGTCCCTGGGGACCAGCTCCTAGCAGGCTCCCCTGCCGAGCCACTTTCTTTACCAAGATTCCTATCCCACCAGGGAGTATCATTCATTCTAAGTCTATACCCTTCTGAAACCTCTGGCCTTTTTTCTTTCTAAGTAGCCAAACCCCCCCCACCTCACCCCACATGGCTAATTAAATAATTAAAAATAAATAAATAAATAAAACTCTTTCCTTTCACCGCTCTTTTATGACTGTTCTTTTTCTTATATTTTTCTTTTTTCTCTCTCTCTTTCTTTTTTTTTCTTTTTCTCATTCTTGTCATCCTTTCTTCCTTAATCTTACAGCTTCCAAAGCCACAGGCCCCATCCCCCAAATGTGTATCAGTGAATTCAAAAAATAAATAAATAAATAAATAAAGTAATAAAAAAAAACTTTCCTTTCACTGCTCTTTAATTACAGCTCTCTTTCTTATCTTTTCTCTTTTCTCTGTCTTGTCTCTTTTTTCTTTTTTTTCTTTTCTTTTTTCTTTTTATCTTGTCATACACTTCTTCCTTCCTTCTTCTTTGCCTTTCTGAATTTGTGAATTATTTGGGGGAAGAAATCTGACTCAGAGTGGGCTCTCTATGTGTGTATCTCTGCTCTACTTTCCTTTCCCCTCTTGTTACCCCTAGAATATACAGTGTATAGTAGATTCGCATAACTGTCTATTCTTGCTATCCCTTCTTTCTTTTCTCTTTCTTCTTCACTGGGATTTGGTTACTATTTTTTCACAGACTGGAGAAATTGTTTGGCTAACTGGTAGTGATTAAACTGCTTCAATACTTGCTTGAGTTGCTACTGTAATTCCTGAGGTTGGTGAGTGCAATTGTCATAAAGGTATTTAGTACAGTGTTGCTTGTGCTCAAGACACAACAACTGAGGAACAACAGAGCATAAAAAAAGAAACACATAAATAAAAAAAATGGGTAGATCAAAAACAAATAAAACTGCTACTCCAATGAATGAAGACAAGAGCCCAGAAGAAACTACAAATCAGCCAGAAGTAACCACAGATAAGAAAAGTATGCAAGCAATAATAAACTTATTAATCACAGAAATGAAAACAACATTGGAGGAAAGGAATGGCAGTATTAGGGAAACAAAGTTGAGACCCCCAAGAAAAATATTGATTATCTTGAGGCAATTAGAGAACTGAAAGCTGAAATAGCTGTAATGAAGAAAGAAGCTGAGGCAAGGGAAAGCAGACTAACAGAAGCAGAAAACAGAATTAGTCAGACAGAGGATGAGTTAGAGAAAACTAAGAAAGTGGTGAAAGAGCTTAAAAAGAGATTGAGAGACACTGAAAACAACAACAGAGACATATGGGATGATCTCAAAAGAAGTAACATTCACATAATTGGCCTGCCAGAGGAAGAAAGAGAGGAAGGGGAAGCAAACATTCTAGAGGAAATAATAGAAGAAAACTTCTCAGACCTGAATAACAGAAAGGACATCAAGATTCAAGAGGCCCAGAGAGTACCAAACAGAATCAACCCGACCTGAAGACACCAAGACACATCATAGTCACAATGAGAAGAAGTAAGGATAAAGAAAGGATCTTAAAGGCTGCAAGAGAGAAACAAAAAGTTACATACAAGAAAACCCATAAGATTATCTGCAGACTGCTCCACTCAAACTCTAAAAGCCAGAAGAGAATGGCAAGATATCTATCGAGCCCTGAATGAAAAAGGGTTTCAACCAAAGATAATATATCCTGCTAGACTTTCATTCAAACTAAATGGAGGGATCAAGACCTTCTTAGACAAACAACAGTTTGTCTAAGGAGGCAACCATCACCAAGCCGGCCCTGAAAGAGGTTCTAAAAGACCTCTTATAAACAAGAACATCACTATAATACTGGCAATATATCAGAGCAAACAAAAAAAAAATTTTTTTTTGAACAATGGCACTACAATACATTAAATCCATAATATCAGTAAATGTCAATGGCTTAAACTCACCCATCAAAAGGCACAGAGTTGGGGGATGGATCAGAAAACATAATCCAACCATATGCTGCTTGCAAGAATCCCATCTGTCACAACAAGATAAACACAGACTTAAAGTGAAAGGATGGAAAACTATCATACAGGCTAACGGACCACAAAAAAGGGCAGGAACAGCCATTCTCATCTCAGACACGATAGATTGAAATTAAATAAAGTAATAAAAGATAGGCAAGGAAATTATATAATGATTAGAGGATCAATCAGCCAAGAGGACTTAACAATTATTAACATCTATGCACCCAATGAGGGACCATCTAAATACGTCAAGCACTTACTGAAAGAATTTCAAAAATACATGAATAGTAATACAATAATAGTGGGAGACTTCAATACCCCACTCTCACACTTAGACAGATCAACAAAGCAGAGAACCAACAAAGATACAAGAGAATTGAATGAAGAGTTTGACAGACTAGACCTCTTGGACATTTTCAGAGTCCTTCACCCCAAAAAACTGGAATACACCTTATTTTCAAATCCACATAACACATACTCAAGGATAGACCACATGTTAGGCCACAAAGACATCATCAATAAATTCAAGAACATTGAAATCATCCCAAGTATCTTCTCAGACCACAGTGGAGTAAAACTAACATTTAACAACAAACAGACAATTATTAAAAGTCACAGAATTTGGAAACTAAACAACATACTCCTTAAGAACCACTGGGTCAGAGATTCACTCAAGCAGGAAATTCAAATGTTCCTGGAAACAAATGAAAATGAAGACACAACCTATCAAAATATTTGGGACACAGCTAAAGCAGTACTGAGAGGGAAACTTATAACCATACAATCACATATTAAACACCAAGAAGAAGCCCAAATGAACGACCTTACTGCACTCCTCGAGGACTTAGAGGAAGAGGAACAAAGGAACCCTAAAGCAACCAGAAGGACAGAAATCACTAAAGTTAGAGCAGAAATAAACAACATCAAAAATAAAAGAACCATACAAAAGATCATAGGATTCTCTAAATCCATTCCAGGAGTTTCACTTTCTAACAAAGTCCCAAGACCTATACATAGACCAGGTCCCATAACATAGAGCATATGTTCACATGTATCCATAAAATTAGGGCAAAATATATACCTGAAAGGAAAAAAACACAATAGTCTGTAGTGAGTCAGTGTAAAGTTCATAATGAAACAGGGTCTACTTAGACTTAGATACCCATATCTCACCTACTTCCTATTACACTTCCCTCACTCACTCCAAAGCTAACCTTATCAAAGCAAGCTAAAGCTAAATAAGGACAAGAGACTGGCATACTTTAATGATGACTCTTTAGTTACTATCAGGCCACCCCATCAGCTGGGGCCCTAACTGGGGAGTCCTGAGATTCCCAAACAGACATGAGGGGCCTAGACCTCGAATATATACCTCTCTCCATTGTTACTGGTCATTTCTATCAGGAACAACAAAACAGACCCTTTGTGGGCACCCATAGGACCTTGCCCTCGACTTGAATCAACAATGGTAGATAATGTTTCATCCTCTGAAGGAAGGCTGGACAACATACTCTATAATACACCTGAGGAAGATGGGTCCTGATATTGGAGCAGCTTGGAATGTTCCTACTTATGACCACAAAATGTGAGCTAGATCTACATGGATGCAGAGGTCACATAAGCTCCTAAGCTGAATATGAGCCCCAGATGACATCATATCGACAGGTTTACAATCAACAATATTTATTCCCATATTTGGGAGCTACTCTCCTCCCTGATCCAGCTTCCTGGTCCTTCTGCCAGCCATGACATCATCTCCCCAGACAATAATTAGGATTCATCTGCAATCTGCATATCAGTTTTCAAGCTCAGGCAAAAAAAAAAAAAAAACCCACTAATATAGCCACAGGCCCTTTGAAATATAACTAAAATATGCCTACTAACTATCTACAAAATGGAGACCCCCCCACCCCCAAGTCTTTATCTGCACCATTCCAGCCTTTAGGTCCATGATTGGTCAACAATTTGTTTGGCTTTGTATGTTAACTCTCTTTTCAACTTCCAGGTTCCAGATGCTAGCATGATGCCAACTAAACTTCCCTGGACAGACAACCCCACCAATGTGTCCAGGAGCTCTGCTTCCCCAGAGCCCCACTCTACTAGGGAAAGAGAGAGGCAGGTTGGGAGTATGGATCTACCAGTCAAAGCCCATGTTCAGCAGAGAAGTAATTACAGAAGCCAGACCTTCCACCTTCTGCATCCCACAATGACTTTGGGTCCATACTCCCAGAGGGATAAAGAATGGGAAAGGTATAAGGGGAGGGGATGGGATACAGAGATCTGATGGTGGAAATTGTGTGGAGTTGTACCCCTCTTATCCTATGGTTTTGTCAATGTTTCCTTTTTATAATAAAAAAAAAATTTTAAAAAGAAAAGTAACATCCAATGAGCTTCTTTCAACAACTTATATTCAAACCCATAATTAGGCAGAAAGCAGAAGGATGGGAAAATGATATATAATCCAAGTTGTAATACCCATAGAGAACAAGAGAAGCTATACAAATGTCAAACAAAATAAATATTCGAATAACAAATACTACTAGAGAAAAGAGGAACATTTTGTTTCATGAATGAGTTAATTTATTAAGAAAATGTAAATGTATATTTATCAAAAATGCATTGTAATGAAAGACAAACAGGTATATACATTTCAAAATAGCCCTACTTGCAAGAGCTGATTCCTTACTTTTTTTTTCTCTGTCTCTAATTTAATGGTGAATACAATGACTAAATTAAAGATTGAGTCACAGACATTTACAAAAATAATAGAGAGAGCTCATGTACCCTTCTCTTGGTTCCCCCCATTAATTATATCTTACACAAACATAGTAGAATGGTAAAGCTAGGAAACTAGCGTGTATATGAATGTGTTCATGATTCTGTTATTTTATCACAAGTAGATTATTTTTCCTTTAATGTTATGGTTTAATATTGATTTTCAAAATAACATATCAACAGGGGTAAAATTACACACCATTCACCAGAAGTGAGTAGATTTTTTTAAAAAAAAATTTATATCTATTTATTTTCCCTTTTGTTGCCCTTGTTTGTTATTATTGTTGTAGTTATTATTGTTGTTACTGATGTCGTCATTGTTAGATAGGACAGAGAGAAATGGAGAGAGGAGGGGAAGACAGAAAGGGGGAGAGAAAGACCTGCAGATCTTCAGACCTGCTTCACTGCTTGTGAAGGGACCCCTCTCCGCAGGTGGGGAGCCAGGGGCTCGAACTGGGATCCTTATGCCAGTCCTTGTGCTACCGTGCAACTCTCGAGTAGATTTTCTTAACCACTATCATAATAAAAATACAAAAATCATTCCATTGCCACAAATGTCTCCTTTTATAACCATATTCCTTCCTTTTTTCCACCATCCTTAACCCCTAGCACAATTTGTTTGCTGTCCATATTTATGACTTTGATATTTTAAGAATTTTATATGAAAAAAAAAATCATAAACTATGTTACCTCTTAGGACTGACTTTCAGTTAATATAATGCTTCTTGGCAGTCTTGTTTACTGTCATTTTATGATGTTATTAAGTAAAACTGAGTAATTCCTAGTACTTTGTTCTCACTTCTCCAAAAATTTTAGTTATTCTGGTTTCTTTGCTTTTCCACATAGACTTCAGCACAATTTTTTGTCTATTTCTATAAAATATATTGGTAGTTAACATGGCATTTAGAGAACACTTATTCATCAAGTAAATATAGGACCTGCCCAGAGCTCCTGCTGCTTAATTCAAGTTCAGGCCCAACTGTTGGAACAGAGTGTGGAAATCTGACACACAGCTGATCTGATCTCTATACCAACTGTCTGTAACTTTTAGCTGATCACAGAAAAAAAAGAAAAAGCAAGATATAGCCCATTGGGATCATTTGCCAAGAATTTGAATTTGAGAAAGAAACATATTTGGTCAAGAATGTAGAGATAGCATAAGGGTTATGCAAAACGACTTTTATGCCTGAGGCTCAAAGTTCCCAGTTTCAATCCGGGACACCAGCAACCAGAGCTGAGGAATGCTCCGGTTAATTTTTTTTTTTTTAAATGCTGTGTTCAGATGGAGAAGGTGAAGAGGAAATGAAGGAGAATAGAACCTGGGGTTATTGTGATACAAATCAAAACAATACACAAAATGATTTTTTTTTTACTGTGTTAAATACATTTATTGTAAACTTTAGACACAAAAATAGGTTCTCTAGGTGATTCACATGCACATGGGGGAGGAGAGTGGCAAAATTCTGAATAAGCACAAAAGGTTACTTGGAAGAGAATGCTGGAGGAGAAAAAAAAAAATGGAATAGAGATAAGGTAGTAGGATGAATGGTATACCCACAAAATTCATGTTCAGATCCTGGATTCATCCCTATTTAAGCATAAAGTATCTGCAGATATAATCAAGGTGAAATGAAGTCATATTGTATTAGAGTAGGTCCTAAGTCAAAATCCAGTGTCCTCATATGAAGTTAATGTGAACATAGAAATACAAAAAAGAAGAAATGAAAACACAAGGCAGAAACAGGGATTTATGCTACCAGACATCAAGGAACTTCAAGATTTGACAGCAATCACACTAAAGTAGAAGAAATAAGAAGAAATTCTTTGGGTCAGTAAATGACTCACAGGCTAAAGCACCTGGATTCGAGTCCCAGGCCACCACATGGGAGTGTCAGCAACAGGGAAGCTTTGTAAACAGTGGAGTAATGCTGAAGTCTTTCTCCTTCACTCTCTAGCTGTCTTGCTCTTTTGCTTTCTCCCTCCTCCCCTCCTTCTAGCTCTCTCTCTCTCTCTCTCTCTATTTAGAGGAAAGGGGGGAAATGAATGACAACACAAGAAACAACCATATTTCTAAGTCTCTTGGTCCCAGTGCTTGTGTTTTACATGATCAGTACCATGTTAGAAATATAAAGTAGTTAAGGCAGTACAAACTTGAGAAAAATGTAGAAGAAAAATACAATAAGGAGGCCAAGTTCCCAAATGCAGCCCAACTATGTATTTTCATTGCTGAGGGAGAAAATCTTCTAAAAAGAAGACATCACTAAATCAACAAAGAACTACTCTATTTTTGCTTTTCTTTTTACCACTATAGAGAACTGGCTAGAGACAAATTAAGTCTGAGTTTATGCTCTATTAGTGGGAGACTCAATAGCAATACACTGCTCAGTAGGGATGATGCAAATGTGTGAATCCACCTCTATCAGGCACTGAGACGACTAAGTTTCTGTTCACTTGAATAAGCCACAGTGTCCAGATATTTGAGTTATGCTGCCATAATCCAAGGAACATCGGTTTTGACAGCAGCCACCAGAAGACAGAAAAAAAAACAAGATAAGGTTTCTTCCCAGAGGGGGGCCAGGTGGTGGTACACCTGGTTGAGCACACATGTTACAATGCACAAGGACCTAGGTTCGAGCCCCCAGTCCCCACCTGCAGGGGGGGAAGCTTCACAAGTGGTGAAGCAGAGCTGCAGGTGTCTCTCTGTCTCTTACCCTCTCTATCCCTCCCTTCCCTCTTGATTTCTGACTGTCTCTATCCAATCAATAAATAAAGATAATACAAAAAAATTTTTTTAAAAAAGATTCCTTCCCAGAGCCTTCAGAAGATTTATGGCTATGCAAATGTCATGATATAAGGTTTCTAGTCTGGAGGGGCAGTGGTGATGAGGGAAACTAGTTGTTGGAATTGACACTATGAAAGTCCAAACTAGGCAGAAGGCAATGTTACAGTGGAGGAGAAAGACAAGATTCTCTATATATGGTGTTTTGCACCAAAGTAAAAGACTTGGGGTGAGGGGGAGGATTTAGGTCCTTGGACAAGATGGCAGAGGAGGACCTAGAGGAGGCTGAATTGTTATGTGGAAAACTGAGAAATGTTACATATGTCCAGACTACTGTAATTTACTGTTGACTGTAAACTACTAACCCTCCTAAAAAAGAAAGAAAATATTCTATATAAAAACAAGAGAAAGTCACTAGAAAAGAGGAAGAGGGAGAAAAATGGAATGGGAATGATGAAAAAGCAAAGATAGCAGATGTGTGATTTACAGTATACCATCAATCCAATCTAGATGACTGTCAGAGAAAGCCTACAGGAAGAGATGCACACAGAGAGAGCACTGTGGAACATCAAATCATTAGGCGCTTAGGATAGATATAACTCTACCTTAGTGCCCCAACTCCAATTTCATCAGGACCCAGAGAGAGGAGACAAAAAAAGAAAGACATTCAGAAGTACTAACAGGTGTAAGTCTGACTTAGAAAGAAAGAGAAGGCAGGACATAAAAAAAAAAAAAGGACAGATAGATAGTCATAGAAATAATAGCTAACCCACATCTGTGACTTTGGGAGAACTACTGCAGTTTCCAATGAAAGGAATGGGGACACAGAACTCTGTTGGTGGAAACAGTGTGGAATTATACCCCTATTATCCCATAATTTTGTAAATCAATATTAATCACTTGTAAAAAATACCCATAGTCTAGACTTCAGAAATCAGTTCTGAAGTAGAGAATGAGGCAACTATAATCATGAAAAAGATCTGATCTGGGTTCTCTGTCCAGTAAGAAGCCTTGAGTGGAGACGGTAGTACTTTGCAGCACAGAGGAGCAAACAGGAGCAAAAGATTGTTTCCACATCAGTAATCTGACTTGCAGGAGATCCTGACAAAAACAGCCATTAGGGAGTGGTAGCACAGCAGGTTAATCACAGGTGGCGTGAAGCACAAGGGCTGGCGTAGAGATCCCGGTTCAAGCCCCCGGCTCCCCACCTGCAGGGAAGTCGCTTCACAGGCGGCGAAACAGGTCTGCAGGTGTCTTTCTCTCCCCCTCTCTATTTTCCCCTCCTTTCTCCATTTCTCTCTGTCCTATCTAACAACGACAAAAGCAATAATAACTACAACAACAATTTAAAAAGGGCAACAAAAGGGAAAATAAATAAATATTTAAAAAAAAAAACAGCCATCAATCAGGTAACCATCACATATTCCCAAGTCTGGAGGAATGGTGGGCTGGGAAGCACAGGCCAGCAGGCTCTTCAGTGCAGTGACCTTACCTGTGCTCAACAAACATTAACAGAAATAATATTTTGGGGTAGGAGAGACAGCATAATGATTATGCAAAAAGACTTTCATGCCTAAGGCTCCAAAGTCCAGGCTCAATTCTTCACATTCCCATAGAACAGAGTTGAGCAGTGCTCTGGCCTGTTTTCCTTCTTTTATTTTTAATTTTTTAATTAGTTATTAATAGTATGTTACAAGATTGTAAGATCACAGCCACAACCAAAGTTCTGTCTCTGTACCTTTCTCTCTGTGACTCTCTCCCATTAAAATAAATAAAATGGAAGTTGGGGGGCAGCACAGTGGGTTAAGTACACGTGGCACGAAGGGCAAGGACAGGTGTAAGGATCCTAGTTCGAGCCCCCAGCTCCCCACCTGCAGGGGAATCGCCTCACAGGCAGTGAAGCAGGTCTGCAGGCGTCTGTCTTTCTCTCCCCTTCTCTGTCTTCCCCTCCTCTCTCCATTTCTCTCTGTCCTATCCAACAACAATGACATCAGTAACAACAACAATAATAACTACAACAACAATAAAAAACAAGGGTAACAAAAGGGAAAATAAATAAATATTAAAAATATATTTTAAAATAAATAAAATATAGTTTTTAAAATTTTTATTGCCCTTTTTATCGTTGTTATAGTTGTTGTTGATGTCATCGTTCTTGGATAGGACAGAGAGAAATGGAGAGAGGAGGGGAAGACAGAGAGGGGGAGAGCAAGAGAGATACCTGCAGACCTGCTTCACCACCTGTGAAGCGACTCCCCTGCAGGTGGGGATCTTTATGCTGGTCCTTGCACTTTGTGCCTGGTGCGCTTAACCCATTGTGCTCCCGCCCAACTCCCAAGTTTTAAAAAATTTTAAAGAGAAAAATAAAGAGACCAGATAGAATATTTCTGTTTTCCTTTTGGCCAGGTCAGGTGTCACATTTACTGTCCTATATTATTTATATAAATATATTTGAGGTAATTCTTTAATTTCAGGCTCCTGGGGAAGGGAAAGGGGGTCTCAGCTGCATGGGCTTTTAGCATCCTCCACTCTGCTCTGTGTCGCCTAATGGAAAGAGCTGCATGCCCACACCCTACTGCCTAAACTGAATTAAAAGGTGGGGATCTAAGTCCCTATGGTGAAACAGGAAGATGGTTGATTGTTTGGTGGAGGGTAACATGTACTGACAACTAGCTTGGTACTGACAATAACAGTTGTGTAAATCAATACTCCCTTGATAAAGTGATAGTAAGCTTGAAAAAAAAAAACACGGAATTAAAAGATGTTCTTTTAATTGAATAGGGAGAATGACTGAATTCCTTGTGTTTATCTGGATCAAAAATGAGTTTTCACTGCTGTTGCTTTTGCATCTAAAGGGTGTGTAAAATTTGTGAGGAAATAAGCAACTGGCTGAAAATTAGTAGAGCAGACACAGCTGAGGGAAATTAGTCGGGCATCTTATGCAAAGCCTGTATTTTGGCTGATGTTCAACTCCATTACTTTCTCCCCCCGCCCCATTCATCTAGGACTAAATTGTGTGTTCTCTCATTTCAAGAGTAAAAAAAAAAAAAATCAAGATTGAACAGAGGGATTATTTGAGTCATGAGAGATATCTTTTCCAAAGAAGATTATGTATGTCACATACAGACTAGATTTGAAGGGAAACATGAAGGGGAGGGGATTAGGAATTATAAGACAAAATTGGAAGAAGAAAAAGGTGAATTCAATAATGTGGAAAAGTGTAGTTAAATACTGGATCTATAAATTCCAGCCTGTCTGAGTGAAAATTTAACATTCTTGATGTTTTAAACTGAAGATAACAGTGCCTAGTGTGGCAAGGGTGTGAAAGTCTAGGCCTTTAGACCACAATATTTTCTTAATTCCTAGACATATTTAATTTTATGAAAGAGAGCTGAGCACTGCTCTATCATATATGATGCCAGGAACCAAACTTGGGGCCTCATTAGGAAAAGGAATGTTCTGCAGTCTTTATTTGTTTGTTTATTGCCACCAGGGCTCTCACTGGGGCTTGGTGCCTACATTACAAATTCACTGTTCCTGGGGGTCATTTTTTTAATTTGATATGACAGAGAGAATTTAAGAGGGAGGGAGAGATAGGGAGAAACAGTAGCACTGCTTCACCACTGATGAAGCTTCCCCCCTGTAGGTGGGTGGCGGGGGCGGCTTGAACTGAGTATTTTAAAGCAAAAAGATGTGATGCAACTCTTACAACTGTATTTAATCCTCATTAGTATGGAAGCTATAAAATAAAGGCTTGGACATATTAAAGCAAGACTAGGGTCAAAGAGATAGTCCACCAGGTAGGCATGTGCCTCACCATGTGCGCAGGCTAGGTTAGAGCCCTGACACCACATGGGAGAACCTATGGTACCAGAGGAAGTCCTGGTGTTGTAGGTGTCTTTGCCTCTGTCTTTCTCTCTTTGAGTATCTATCTGAATGAAAGTGTCCTCAGAATAGTGAAACAGTACATAAACCAGTCCCTGGCTCCACAAAATAAAATACAGTCAAATAGAACAGGGCTGGTAAATTACAATATATAGGTCAAATCTGCTCCATCATCAGATTTTGTACATTGACAAATCTAGGGATAGTGTTACTTTAAAAAAAAAATTTTTTTTTGTCTGTTACTTTATTTATTTATTTGCCTCCAGGGTTATCACTGAGGCTCAGTAACTGCACTATGAATCCACAGCTCCTGGAGGCTATTTTTTCCCTTTTGTTGCCCTTGTTGTTTATCACTGTTATTATTATTGTTGTTGCTATTGCTGTCGTTGTTGTTGGATAGGACAGAGAGAAATCAAGAGAGAAGATGAAGACAAAGGGGGAGAGAGAAAGACAGACACCTGCAGACCTGTTTCACCACCTGTGAAGCAACTCCCCTGCAGGTGGGGAGCCGGGGGCTCGAACCGGGATCCTTATGCTGGTCCTTGTGCTTTGTGCCATATGCACTTAGGCTGCTGCACTACCACCTGGCCCCTAATGTTACATTTTTAAATGGCTGAAAAATATCAGAAGAACAGGTATTTTACATGGAATTCAGACCTCAATATCCAAATATTAAATCTATAGGACCAGAGCCACACTTACCTATTTGCTAATTATACACAGATGGCTTTCTTTTTATTTATTTTTTTATGGAAACTAGAGTTATTACTGGGACTCAGTGCTTGCATGACAAATCCACACCTCCTGGCAGTAATTCCCTCCCCCCCTCCTTTTTTAATATTTATTTCTTTATTTTTTCTCTTTGGTTGCCCTTGTGTTTTTTTATTGTAGTTATTGTTGTTGTTATTGATGTTGTCATTGTTGGATAGGACAGAGAGAAATGGAGAGAGGAAGGGAAGACAGAGAGGGGGAGAGAAAGACAGACACCTGCAGACCTGCTTCACCACCTGTGAAGCAACTCTCCTGCAGGTGGGGAGCTGGGGCTCGAACCAGGATCCTTACGCTCGAACCAGGATCCTTACGCTCGAACCAGGATCCTTACGCTGGTCCTTGTGCTTCATGCCACTTGTGCTTAACCCGCTGCGCTACCACCCGACCCCCCCCCCTTTTTTTTAGTTATGATGGTAAAAGAGAAAAACAGGGCAAGAGAGGAAGAAAAGAGACACTTGCAACACCACTCATGAAGCTCCACCACCATAACCCCCACCCACACCCTGAAGGTGAGAACAGGGGCTTGAACCTGGGTCTTCAGGCATAGCAACTTATATGCTTTGCCAGTTGCACTACTTGCCAGCCCCAGCTTTGTATTCCAGTGGCAGAGCTGAGTAGTTACGACTGAGATTATAGGACCCATAAAGCCAAAAACATTCACTGTACTGTCTTGAAAGAGAACTAGCTCTTTATTGAACAAACTCAGTGGTTAATTGGCTTGATTTTAATCTTTAACATTATAACAGTTGTATCAAGCCACATTTTTGTTGAATAGAAGGCTTCACAAGTGGTGAAGCAGGTCTGCAGGTGTCTATCTTTCTCTCCCACTCTGTCTTCTCTTCCTCTCTCGATTACTCTCTGTCCTATCCAACAACGACAGCAATAACAACAATAGTAATAACAACAATGATAAACAACAAGGGCAACAAAAAGGAAAAAAATAGCCTTCAGAAGCAGTGGATTCGTAATGCCAGCACCATACCCTAGCGATAACCCTGGTGGCAAAAAAAAAAAAAAATGTTAAGAAAAGAATCATGCACCATGATTAAGTGGGATTTATTTCAGGGGTGCAAGGATGCTTCAACATACACAAATAAATAAATGTGACATACTATATCAATTCTTCTTCTTCTAGCGTTTGCCCTTCTTCCGTAGCCAGTCAACAGGTCAGGTTGAAAGCTTTCAGGAGCTGCTTGTTGCTGGCTTTGAAAGTGACTGGGATCCATGTGGATTCAGTCGGCTAGGAAGGATCATCAGTTTCCCCAATGAATGGGTACTCACGGGATGCACCACGAGAAGGTCGATCCAAACTCATATATTTCTTTTTTAATATTTTATTTATATATTAATGAGAAAGGAGAAAGATAGGAGGAGAGAGAGAAAGAAGCAGACATCACTCTGGTACATGTGCTGCTGGGGATTGAGCATAGGACCTCATGGTTGACAGTCCAGTGTTTTATCCACTGCACCATCTCCCAGACTAGTCATATTTCTATGAACACACAGAAAAGACATGGCATTTGACAATATTCAATAGCTTTATATGATTGAATCTCTCACCAAAATGCCAATAGGAGGGTTATATATCAACATAATAAAGGGAATACATGATAAATCCATAGCCAACATTGTACTCAATTTAAAATTTTTTTATATTTATTTATTTATTTCCCTTTTGTTGCCCTTTTTTATTGTTGTTGTTATTGGTGTCGTCATTGTTAGGACAGAGAGAAATAGAGAGAGGAGGGGAAGACAGAGAGGGGGAGAGAAAGATAGACACCTGCAGACCTGCTTCACCGCCTGTGAAGCGACTCCCCTGCAGGTGGACAGCCAGGGGCTCGAACCGGGATCCTTAAGCTGGTCCTTGCGTTTCGCGCCACAATGCGCTTAACCCGCTGTGCTACCGCCCGACTCCCTGTATTCAATTTTAAAACTGAAAGGTTTTCCTCTAAAATCAGTAACAATCAAGGATGGTCATTCTCAGCACCACTACCCATATAATGAAGTTATAGCCAGAGCAGTTAGATAAGAGGTGACATAAAAATTTTTTTTAAAAATCACAGGAGCCAGGCGGTAGCACAGCAGGTTAAGCGCAGGTGATGTGAAGCGCAAGGGCCGGTTTAAGGATCCTGGTTTGAGCTCCCAGCTCCCCACATGCAGGGGGTCGCTTCACAGGCAGTGAAGCTGGTCTGCAGGTGTCTATCTTTCGCTCCACTTCTGTCTTCCCCTCCTCTCTCAATTTCTCTCTGTCCTACCCAACAACGACAGCAATAACAACAACAACAAAGGCAATGAAAGGGGGAAAAAATTCAAACGGGAAAAGAACTAGAACTGCCACTATTTAAAGATAAGATACTACCCATGAGGGGAGGGGCTCTCAATCAGGAACGTCATCATAATCCTTTTATGGCCCTCTCAAGGACCTTATCTTCACTGTAAACTAGCAATGGTAGGGACTTCCCCATTCTCCAAAAGGAGGCTGGGTCATCCTACTCTGCCACTCAAGGAAAACTGGTCCTGAAATGAGTGCAGCCTAGAATGTTACCATGGACTGAGAACTCAGACTGACAGGGACTCAGAGGTTACATAGGTCCTGTGACAAATGTGAATATATATGAGTCCTGGGTCAGATCAATGTGGGAAACAGTTATATGTACTTAAATATTTTCTTCAAGTTTGGAGGCTACTCTCTGCCTTGATCCAACTTTCCAGTACTATTTTCAGCTTTAACACCATCTTACCAAACAACATTTCTAGTCCATCAGTCGGGAGAACACTCATAAGGCTAGAAATCAACTTTCCTTATGGTCTAGCAACTCCTCTCCTAGGGATGTATCCTGAGGAGTCAAAAAATCCATCAAAACAGGTATGTGTATACCTATGTTCATAGCAGCACAATTCTTTTTTAAAAATTTTAAAATATTTATTTATTCCCTTTTGTTGTCCTTGTTTTATTGTTGTAGTTATTAATGTCATTGTTGTTGGATAGGACAGAGAGAAATGGAGAGAGATGGGGAAGACAGAAAGAAGGAGAGAAAGACACCTGCAGACTTTTTTCACTGCTTATGAAGCAACTCCCCTGCAGGTGGGGGGCCTGGGGCTCGAACTGGGATCCTTACTCCAGTCTTTGCACTTTGTGCCACCTGTGCTTAACCTGCTGTGCTACCACCTGACTCTCAGCTGCACAATTCTTAATAGTCAAAACCTGGAGACAATCCAGGTGCCTAACAACAGATGAATAACTGAGAAAGCTGTTATAGATACACAATGGAATACAACACAGCTGTTAAGAATAATGAACCTACCTTCTCTGATCCATCTTGGACGGAGCTAGAAGGAATTATGTTAAGTGAGCTAAGTCAGAAAGACAAAGACAAGAATGGGATGATCCCACTCATAAACAGAAGTTGAGAAAGAAGAGCAAAAAAGGAAATGGAAAGCAGAATTTGACTGAGTTTGGAGTATTGCACTTAAGTAAAAAACTGGGGGTGGGGGTAAATTTTCAGTTCCATTGTAGGGAGGTAGGGGTAGGGACACAGACCTTTCATGGTGGGGATGGTGTTAATATACACTCCTATTGATTTATAGTCTTTAAATCACTATTTAATCAATATAAGAGGGAAAAATAGATTGACTAACTTGAGCTTTTTAATGCACAGACTTCAGTTCTAAGTATATATGCCTTCAATCTAAGATTTAAAAGTTTCAGTGAGTAATCCGATTGAATTTTTACAGTGGCCTTAATTGTTAATACATTTCTAATAATAACTTTTTTTGAAATATTAAGTCACCTATAATCTCAGACCAGGGAGACCAGAAGCAACTGGTCTTGTCAGTTTATAAGACATAGTTATTTATAAATATCATTAAATGATAGAAATTATGGTAAGATCTTATATGGTACAGTAAATTCTAAACATGGGTTTTTTTTTAAAGTAAACCAAGTTCCCAAATAACTTGGTTATAACAATAACTATCTATTGCTTTCTTAAACTCTTTATTTATTTATTTATTTATTTATTTATTTATTTATTATTGGATGGAGACAGAGAGAAATTGAGAGAGAAGGGGGAGACAGAGAGGAAGAGAGACAGAGAGACACCTACAGACCTACTTCACCGCCTGTGAAGTGACTTCCCTGCAGGCGGGGAGCTGGGGGCTTAAACCGGGATCCTAACCGGTCCTTGCTCTTTGCACCACGTGCGCTTAACCCACTGCACTACTGCCCAACTCCCCTACCTTCTTAAACTCTTAAGACAGAAAGGAACCTTCCTCATTCTCTATAAAACCTATATTTCTCCCAGTTTGAGAGTCTCTGGGGCTTTACACATTTTCTCTCATGCTCCTCTTAATCCATATCATTTGATACTACATCTGATGATCTCAACCAAATCTATGCAACTAGTAATACTTTGGTATGTTTCACTTTGGGCTGTGTCCAGAGACGCCGGGCCTGGGATGTCAACCTTCCAGCTCCATTACTCCGGTGAGACCTTTCGTATCTCACAGGACTCCTTACTTAATTCCATTTCAGGGGGAGCACTTCCTAGCAAAGCCACAGAACCTAGATATAGATCAGGGCCCATGAGATGGGACACACGTGCACGTTTCCACAAGTTAGGAGAAATATATAAACCTTAAAGTAAAAGTGTGTAATGGTCTGCTGTGACTCAATAAGTGCAGCAAGCAAGTAGAAAGGCCTAAACAAACACCATTAAAGTACTTAAGCAAATAGTTTCTACTTAGACCTAGATACCTTCCTCACCTACTTCCTATTTCACTTTCCTCAATCACTCCAAAGCTAACCTGGTCAGATAAAGAAAAAAAAAAAAAAAAAGCTGATTAGGGCAAGAGATTGGCATATATTAATGATGGCACCTTTGGTCACTACCAGGCAACCCCATCATCCAGATCTCTAGTCAGGGAATCTGGGAGTTCCCACATAGATATGATTGGCCTAGACCTCTAACAGATCCCTCTCTCCACCCTCATTGGTCATCTCCATCGGGATCAACATCATAAATCTTCTTGTGGGCCTCTACAGGACCTTGCCTTCAATGCAGAACAATGGTACGGACTGCCCCACTTTCTGAAGTGAGGCTGGGTCAATATATTCTACCACTTGAGGAAGACTGGTCCTGAAATGAGTGCAGCCTAGAATGTTCCTAGCTATGACCATGGAATATGAGCTCAGTCCTACAGGGATGCAGGCTCCTGTGCTAAAGAGGAATAGACATGGACCCTAGGTCAGATCGATGGGGTTTATAGTTAATGGTATTTGTATACTTTATCCATATTTGGGAGCTACCTTCTGCCCTGATCCTGCTTCATTGTCCTGTTCCCAACTCTGACACCACCTTCCCAGACAATACTTTTAGCACACCTGCATGTTATCTGTGGGGCTCAGGAAAAAAATTAGTAAAATCATGCACCCCTTGGAATATACCTAAAACAGACTTCCTAGCTTCTTCCAACATGAAGATCCCAAATCTCGTCTGCTATATTCTTACCTTTAGGGTTTTTATTATTAAATAATTTGTTCTGATTTATATCTTAATGATTGTCAACCACCAAGATGCAGGTGCTACCATGATGCCAACCTGACTTCCTTGTGCATACAACCTCACCAAGTTGTCCTGGAACCTCACCTTCCCAGAGCCCTACCTCACTTGGGAAAGATAGAAATAGGCTGGGAGTATGGATCAACCTGCCAATGCCCATGTCCCTTAGAGAAGCAATTACAGAAGTCAGACCTCCCACCTTCTGCACCCCATAATGATCCTGGGTCCATACTCCCAGAGGGATAAAGAACAGGGAACGTTCCAATGGCAGGAGGGTATGTGAAACTTTGGTGGTGGGAATCATATGGAATTGTACCCCTCTTATTTCACAATTTTATCAATCATTATTAAATCAATAATAAAATTTAAAACATTTAAAAAAAGGAAGATAAAGCAGGTCTATAGAGAAAAAATGGGCAAAAAATAGTTATAGAAGTTATAGTCAACCCACATCTGTGATCTTGGGAAAACTACTGCAGTTTCCAGTGGAGAGAAATGGGTACATGGAACTCTGGCTGTGGGAATGGTGTGGAATTATACTTCTGTTGTTCTATTTTTTTTCAAATTTTTATTAGTGATTTAACATTGATTTATAAAATTATAAGATAACGGGTACAACTCCACACCATTCCCCCCACCAGAGTTCTGAATCCCCAATTCCTCCTTTGTAAGCTACAGCAATTCTCCCATGGTTGCAAATATGGGTCAACTATTATTTCTACAATCATCTGTCTATATTTGTATATAGTTGGACTTTTTCTTTAGGGTCCCACCTTCTCTTCCTTTCCAAGTCACATATAGACCTATTATTCAATCTAAATGTGCCTCCCTTTTTCCTCCTCTCTCTCTGATTTCAGATGGAGTTGTATTCAGAGCCCTCTGGTCATCTCCCCCCATCACTTCTCACCCACTGGGAGTATGGATCAAAACTACTTTTGGGGTGCAGAAGGTAGGAGTTATGGCTTCTGTAATTGCTTCTCCACTGGACATGGACATTGGCAGGTCAATCCATACCCCCAGCCTGTCAATCCATACCTTCTATCTTTCCCTAGTGTGGCTGGCTCTGAAGAGGTGAGTTTCCAAGATACATTGGTGATGTCTTCTGCCCAGGGAAGTCTGGATGGAATCATGATAGTATCTTCAGCTTGGTGGCTGAAAGGCAGAAAGATACAAAGCAGGACAAAACGATTAGTGAACAGGAGTGGGAACAGAGCAGATGAGAATAGGGATCTTAGGGTGGAAAAAAGCTAGGAAGTCCATTTTAGGCATGTTCCTAGGGACCCATGACTATCATAGGTTTTGCTTTAGTCTGATAGCTAACATGGAATTGGACAAAAAAATTATCTGAGAAGATGGTGTCAGAGTAGAAAAAAGGGCTAGAAAGTTGTATTAGGGTAGAGAGTAGCTCCAATTCTTGAAAAAAAAAATCTATGAATAAAATTAACTATTTGCCTCATCCACTTGATGCAGGGTCCATATAAATATTTAGCACAAGAGATTGTGTAACCTCTGAGTCTCTATTGGTCTGATCTCACAGTTCATTGCCACAGCTGGGAATATTGCAGGCTGTTCTCATTTCAGAACTGGTCTTCCTCAAGTGGTAGAGTGGGATGACCCAGCCTCCCCTTGGAGACTGGGACAGTCCCTATCATTGCTGCTTTATGATGAGGCAAAGGTGCCGCAAAGGCCCACAAGAGGGCTTACTGTGACGTTCCTGATGAAAGTGACCATTGATGGTGGAGAGAGGGATCCATTAGAGGTCTAGACTCATCATATTTGTGTGGTAATCCAAGGGTTCCCCGACTAGGGCCCCAGATGATGAGATAGAATGATACTGACCAAAAAGGCCATTATTAAGTGAGTCAGTCTCTTGTCTTTATCCAACTTTTGTAGTCCTCTTTGTCTTACATCCTTAATTGTCTTGTAATTTTGTAAATCAATATTAAACCAGTAATAAAAATAAGTAGAAAAAGATCCCAAAAGTTCTCCCAAAAGAGTACTATAAATAAATGAATACATTAAAGTGGCTGGTTACAAATTAATATTTTTAAATCTATGTGCAAACAATAAATAAGCAAGGAAAAAATAGGAAAATAATCACAGTTATTGGAGCCGAGTGGTAGCACATCCAGTTAAGCACACATGTCACCATGCTTAAGGACCAGGTCGAGCCCTCACTTCCCACCTGCAGGGAGGACACTTCATCAGCAGTGAAGCAGGCCTGTGGGTATCTTTCTCTCTTCCCCTCTCACTTTCTCTCTATCCTATCAAATAAAAGTAGAAAGGAAAGAAAAAAAAAAGGAAAAACTGGCCACCAGGAGCAGTGGATTCATAGTGCAGTTACCAAGCCCCAGCGATAACCCTGGTGGGGGAAAAAAAATCACATTTACAATTGCATCAAACAGAATTAATTACTTTGGGATCCTTGGAAAGATGTATAGATGTTGTTTTCACCGGGCTGGCTTCACAGGCGGGTAACAGACGACCCGGGACTCATGGCTGGGTTGTATGCAGTATCTCTTTATTCATGCAGGACGCAGCGCAATCTATACCAAGCTAAGCTAAAACTAAAAACTACAAACAATCTTGTCCTTATAAATATACTAGCCCAGTAGGGTGGGAACAGGATGCGACGCAGAGAGGGTGGAGAGAAAAGTGACTGGTGAAAATCAGGGTATGACAAGGAGAGGGGGCGGAGCAGGTGAGAATTCTACCACTGAACCACCAATGCCCTGGAGGGAGGGTGGTGCTTGTTAACAGAGGTTATGTAAATAGAATACAGTGTTATGTAAATAGAATGCAGGGGGGATTAAACCAAATGAAACAGAAGGGGGTTTTAAAGCAGAATTAGAAGCATACCAACATATAGAAAAGATAAAATATATCTACACCAAAAACCTGAAAGGAATTGTTTAAAAAAATTACTAAAAATGTACAAAGAAATGGGAAAATATTTTGTGCTAATGGACTGTAAATAGTAAGGCTATTTAAATATCTTTATTACTAAAGCAAATACATATTTATTGTTAGCCCTATTAAAATCCCAGTGGCATTCTTCACAGAACTTAAACAAAATGCATAACATTTTCTTGGAACTACCAAAGACCCTGAAAAGCAAAAACACTCCTAAGAAAATATGAAAGGTGAAGGTATCAATCTCACCAATTTCAAATTATGCTGCAAAATTACAGCAATTAAAACTGTGTTTGGGGAATGAAAATAAACACACAGATCAATGAAACAGCACTGAAGGCTCAGAAATTAAACCACACATAGATGTACAACTAGTTTATGACAAAGAAGTCAAGGGTGTACAGTGGAGCAAGGAAAGTTTCCTTAATAAATGATACTGGGAAATCTGGACAGACACAAGAAATCAAATAAAATTAGTCTACTGCCTAATTCCATACACACAAATTAATTCAAACTTGATTAAAGATTTGGATTCAAGATCTGAAACCATAATATATTTACAAGAAAACACACACAGTTTGCTCCTTAATAGCAGCCTTCGGACATTGCTCAAATGGCAAGGAAACAAAATCAAGAATAATTAAATAGAACTACATCAAATTAAAAAACATCTACACTGCAAAATAACTTGCATCAAAACATGAAACATCCTACTGTTGTAGAAGTTAATACCAAACACAAGAACAGAGCCAGATGTGGTGGAAAGAAAGGAGTTTAATACACTGGTGGGCAAGAGATCTGGATCGCTTCAGGAAGTTCTCTCCCTCAAACATAGGAACAGTACAGGCTTATATAGGGTTTTATACTTTGGTTACAAAGAGAATGCAGAAAAGATAAATGTTTTACATAGACACACTGCATATGACTCTCGGTCTTGGTGCTAGTTAGACAAAAGGGTCTGGATCTATCTCTTCTGGCCAGGCTGAATTCCTTTCTAGCTGTCTTTATCTTAACACACCATGGCCTTGAGCTGTCCTGCTTAAAAATGTAGAGGGAGACAGCAGCTGCTGTTTACTATAAGATATGTCGGGCATAAGGAAATCACAAATCTGTATTCATCTACTTTTCTACTTTACCTAATGAGAAGATATTTGCATATCATACCTCCATAAAGCATTGATATCTAACATATACAAAGAGCTCATAAAACTCTGAAATTAAAAAATAAATAAATAAAAATGAGCTAAATAAAGGTTTAAATAGACACTGTCCCAAAGAAAAGGTATATATGGCACATGAAAAACTATTCATCAAGGGAGTCAGGCGGTAGCGCAGCAGGTAAACTGCACATGGCCCAAAGCGCAAGGACCTGCGTAAGGATCATAGTTCAAGCCCCGGGCTCCCCACCTGCAGAGGAGTCGCTTCACAAGCTGTCTGCGGGTGTCTATCTTTCTCTCCCTCTTTCTGTCATCCCCTTCTCTCTCCATTTCTCTCTGTCCTATCCAACAACGACGACATCAACAGCAACAACAATAATAACTACAACAACAAAGACAACAAAAGGGAATAAATAAATAAAAGAAAAGAAAAAGAAAAACTGTTCATCCTTCCTCATAACTAGAGGAATGCAACATAACATGATAAGGATATATCACCTCACACCTGAGAGAATGATTAACAAGTATTGGAGAGAATGTGGAGAAATGGCAATTCTTAAACACTCTTAGTGGAAAAGTGAATTGATGTAGCCATTATGGAAACAATGTAACAATTTCTCAGAAAAAAAAAGTATAGAAAAAAAAGTGTATGATCCAATTAACCACACTGCTGGACATGTACAAAAAGAAAGGAAGACAGAAGGGAGGGAGAGGGCAGAAAAAGAGGGAGAGAGGGAGGGAGGGAAGTGAAAAGGGAGAAAAGGATAAGGAAGAGAGAGGAGGAGAGAGAAAAGAGAGGCACCCTCAAATTTATTGCAACATTGTTTACAATGCCCAAGAACTAGAAACAAGCCTAAATTCTCATAGACTAATGAATGAATAAAGACCATATGGTACACATACATAGTGAAATACTATTCAGCTATACAAAAAATAACCCTGACAAAGTCCTGCAATTTGACAATATAGGTGGTGGACCTAGAGACTATTATGCTTAGTGAAGTAAGTCAGATGGAGGAGGACAAACACTTCCTGAGTCATGCTTACGTGGTATATGGAGAAGACTGCATAGTAACTAAATAACATCAGAAAAAATGTTTGGACCATAAAACCAACTGGCAGGGGTTAGGGAGATAGCTTAATAAGATAGCTTTTCTTTTGCAGAAAAGACTTTCATGCCTAAGGTTCTGAAATCCCAGGTTCAATCCCCAGCACTACTATCAGCCAGAGTTGAGCAGCGCTCTGGCTTTCCTGCCTTCCTTCATTACCTTCTCTCATAAAGTGAAAGTCCATGGTCTACCAGATGTCCCAAATCATCTCTGTGTTAGCCACATAAACATATAATTATATCAGTGCAACCAACTGCAGTCTAGCAAGGATGCAAATCACCTCAAAAACTAATCCTGAGCCACTGTCAGAAAAAGACATAGTCATGATTTCACACATACCTTTTATAAAAAAAAAGATTCTGTCTATACACAGCTCTGGAAAATGCAGCCCTATCTAAGAGCAGGAAATGACAGCATTGGTGAGGATGTGGGGAAAAGAGGATTCTTACACTGTTGGTGGAATGCAACTGCTGAGGCCCCTTTGGAAAACAGTAAGGAGAGTCCTTAGACAAATAAAAATGGAATTACTTTATCATTCAGCAACACAACTTTTGGACATTTACCCCAACAAGCAAACACTATTTCGAAGGGGCTTATACACCCCTATGTTCATAGTTGCACTGTAACAATAACCAAAGAGTGGTAGCAACTTAAATGTTCATCAATAAATGACTGAATGAAGAAGCTATGGGATATATACTTTTTAAAAAATATTTTTATTCATTTATTTTCCCTTTTGTTGCCCTTGTTGTTGTTTTTTTATTGTTGTTGTAGTTCTTGTTATTGATGTCGTTGTTCGATAGGACAGAGAATGGAGAAAGGAGGGAAGACGGGGGAAAGAGAGATAGACACCTGCAGACTTGCTTCACCACCTGTGAAGCGACTCCCCTGCAGGTGGGGAGCCGGGGGCTCAAACAGGAATCCTTATGCAGGTCCTTCACTTGCGCCACGTGCACTTAACCTGCTGCACTACCACCCAACTCCTGGGATAGATACTTTTTTATTCTGCAATAAAAAAGTGGATAGTGGGTGCTCCCGAATAAAAATAGACCTGGAGGTGATTATGCCTCGCAAAATAAGTAAAAAGGTGAAAGACCAGATGGTCCCATTCATATATGAAACCTAGAAAAGTGAAACACATGTATTTGCAAAAAGAAAGGAAGGAAGGATGGAAGAAAGAAAGAAAGAAAGAAAGAAAGAAAGAAAGAAAGAAAGAAAGAAAGAAAGAAAAACTGTCTCTAGGACTGTGAGAACTATGGTTGGTCATTGCTGAGAGGGTTGGGGGACAGAACTGTGGTAGTGGCTGTGGTGTGGAACTAGACCTTGCAATCATATAATCTTATAGACCACTATTAAGTCAATAATAAAATTATTTAAGATAAAATAAAAGCAAACAAACAGAAAAGAGCAGCATTTTGCCTCCCTAGACTCAGGAAAGTGGTTTAAAGATGTCTGATTTGGCTGGGAATATGGATCGACCTGCCAACGTCCATATTCAGTGGGGAAGCAATTACAGAAGTCAGACCTTCCATCTTCTGCACCCCATAATGACCCTGGGTCCATACTCCCAGAGGAATAAAGACTAGGAAAGTTAGGGGAGGGGATGGGATACAGAGGTCTGATGGTGGGAATTGTGTGGAGTTGTACCCCTCTTATCCTATGGTTTTGTCAGTGTTTCTTTTTATAAATAAAAATTTTAAAAAGGGGCTTTGGTATCTGACCCCTCTTATCCTTTGGTTTTTGTCAGTGTTTCCTTTTTATAAATAAATTTTTTTTAAAAACTTCCTTCTTGGGGCCAGGTGGTGGCGCACCTGGTTGAGTGCACACATTACAATGTGCAAGGACCCAGGTTCAAGCCCCTGGTCCCCACCTGCAGGGGGAAAGCTTTGCAAGTAGTGAAGCAGGGCTGCAGGTGTCTCTCTGTCTCTCTCCCTCTCTATCACCCCCTTCCCTCTCGATTTCTGACTGTCTCTATCCAATAAATAAAGATAATTTAAAAAATAAAGATGTCTGACTTATATATAAGCCTTTTATTCATATTCATTCAAATGTGAAGAATTAAGACATGGAGTCTTCTGGAGGAAGGTAAATGGAGAGAGAAGAGTCTGCCCATAATTTAAAAATACTTCCTTAGACTTGAGAAATTTCCTACTGATCAAACTTCTCCTTTCCTATAAAACCTCCAAGAGATGGGTCAAATATAAAAGTAGAAAGAAAAAAAAAAGGAGTCTGGGTAAACAAATTGCCACTCAATAATAATGCATTGCAGCTACTATTACATATTTATCTTTCTATC
Source organism: Erinaceus europaeus (assembly GCF_950295315.1). Taxonomy (NCBI): domain Eukaryota; kingdom Metazoa; phylum Chordata; class Mammalia; order Eulipotyphla; family Erinaceidae; genus Erinaceus; species Erinaceus europaeus. Next base: position 68,215,420 of record NC_080171.1, on the reverse strand, counting down.
TAATGCCTATTATATACTAGACTCTGACAAACTTTATTAAATTTAGTTTTTCTTTTATTATTTCAGGAGTAATTCTTTCCAGAGCACTGTTCAGCTCTGGCTTTTGGTGGTACTAGAGATCTGGTGGTACTAGAGATTTGGTGGTGCTAGAGAATTTCAGAGCCTCAGGCATTAGTCTCTTCACATAGATTGGCATTAAGCTCTTTTCCCTCACCCTTGATAAATTCTTTACAATCTCTTTTTCAGCCCAGGAAATGAACCAGGATCAAGACTTGGCCACCTAGAAATACTTGCCCCAGTCTTCAAGTTGAAGGCAAAGGGTGAAGATTAAAATTAAAAATAATGATAATGATAATAATAAACAGATAAAAGTTTTATTTCCAGGGGCCCAGGATGAACAGCCATAGAAAGACAGACAGCAGAACCCAGTGGCCCCAGATCTGTGGCCTGGTCCAGCCCCGACAAGCACAGGATTCAATGAAGCCTGGTATTCAGGAAGAAGCTCCATGGCTGAGTTCTGGCTATGGAGTCATCTTTGTTTCCTGCCTAGCTCCCAATTATTCTGTGATCTCCTTAATAGCCTCCACCACATTCATTCCCTTTCTGTTTTCATCACCCATGGTGGTTTCTGCTGCTTACAGTGAAAAAGGAGTGACTGATAACATACAATACAAGTCAGCTGGTTCATCACGAGACCACACAACATATAGCTATTAGAAGATGAAATTTCCATTTGGAAATGCCCACAGTAGCCCACACTAATGGTAGGCAGTTTGCAGCTGCCCAAATTCAGTGACTTTCTGGAAAGAAAAAGGTCGAGGAAACGGTAGAGGGCACTTGCTTCCTGGCTTAATTTTCTAATTCCCAGTCCCCTAAGAAGAGACGTGTTTCATTCATGCCTGTGGGTTGCCTTAAAATTCCCTAAAGTGAACTTCAAATGGATCCCTCATATTTTACACTGACTTATTGTACAACATTTCATCCCTTGCAAGCAAAAGCATCCTGGTAGAATCAGTTAGATAAATAGTCAGTATTAGTGATCTGCAAATATGCAAAGCAGTATGACTGGGCAAACCCTAGAGGATCCTCTCTCCCCTCCTACTCAAAACAGCAATAACTCACCCTTCAGATGAGAGTGCTGCAAATTTTATTAATATGTACTGTTCTATTAAAACTTAAGAGTTAGCAAGTGATTTATATCACTCAGTGCACATGAAAAACATTAGGTTATGCTTAAATACTGCCCTAGATAAAAGAAAAGGTCTACTTACATTGTTTTTTGTTTGTTGGTTTGCCACTGAGGCTATCATTGGGGCTCAATATCCATATAGCATTTCTATCACCCCTAGAAGCCATTTTATTCTCTCTCTCTGTGTGTGTGTGTGTGTGTGTGTGTGTGTGTGTGTGTGTGTGTGTGTGTCTTCTTTTCATTATAGAGACAGAAATACAGAGGAAGAAGGAAATAGATAAGGAGAGAGAAAGAGGCATCTACAGCACTATTCCACTATTAGTGAAGCCTTCCCCTGTAGATAGGAACTGGGGATTTATAAAGCCAAGTACTTCTGCAAGGTATTATGTGTATTCTACCTGGTACGCCACCAGCATGCTCCCTAACTACAGTGTTAACTATAAGATGAAGACTGAGAAAGCTCCTCCCCCTAAAAAGGGCACTTATAACCATCTGTCCAGGCAGACTCTGGATTACAAAAATGATGGCGGCAAAGTCTGCTGACAGATGGGGCATTAGATCCACTGTCAGAGGAATGATGGACAGCAGGCTCCCATCACCTAGGCTTTTAGCTGTCCCTTCATACATCATAACACTACTCCCAAAGGTGGATGAGGAACTTTGACTAAGCCACCACCAAATGGACTTGGAATGACTCACAACACAACAGCACAGTCAAGTTACTACCTGGGAAACCAGACAGTGCTTGGTTCTGTCCTATCCCTAAGAGAGTGTTAGAGATACCCATCTGCTCTGTCTTTTCTGCATTCATTCATTCATTCTTAGATAGTGGCAGAGAAAGACAGAGTTAAAGAGACAACAGCACCAAGCTTCCTTCAATGTAATGGTAGCTGGGTTTTAACCAGGCTCACAGTCATGGCAAAATATTGCACTATCCAAGAGCCCCTCTGTCTTCTGAGTCTTTTCTAATGTTTCCATTTTCTAGGTTATCCAAGTTAAAGGAAATACTTTCACAAGGTCACTTTGCTCTTGAATGTTCCTAAGAGGTCTTGAGCAAAACTGTGTTTTATCAAGGAAAGCTGAGGAATGGTCCCTCCAGTTTAGAAAACTGGAGAAAAAAATATATTTATATCATAGCAAAATCATAAGAATGATAGTAGTAAGACAAAGTCTATGCAAAACTACAAATCTCCATAAGTCAGTTTCTTACTAGTAAAAATCTGTAATGTGCTTTTTGATGTTGTTGTTATCTCTAGGGTTTTATTACTCTGAGTTGCTTTTTTTTTTTCCAGCTAGAGACAAAGATAGAGGTGCAGAGAGACAGAGTGAAAGAGATCACAACATCAATGCTTCCTTCAATGCAGGACTCAAACCTGAGTCACACACAAGACGCAGCACACTGTCCAAATGAACTATTTTGCCACCCCGTAATATACTTTTCAAGTGGAAAATTCTGGGAATCTAAGATTAGCTGCTGGAACTCTGGAAAAGACCATAATGTTTCTGTATTAACAAAAATAGTTGCTTGTCTTGAGGATCCACTGCAAGAATTGAATCAATGTGAGAATGGTTTAAAAGACACATAACTCCAATCATAAAGTAATATAATTGGGGCAGTGCTAAGACTTGTAGACACAGTAGTAGTAATATCTTCATAAAATTATATGGATCTAGAATTTGGACTTAAAACTAGTCAATTTATGTAAAGCATTTAAAATGTCACTTTAGGATGATGATTACCAAGAATAATAGCATGGTTGTTACTTTGATTTCTTTTTTTTTTAATAATGGAAGGGGGTGTTTGACTTGACTGTACTGTTTAACTTTCTTCCATAAGAATACAAACGTTTGGGAATAACACTGCTCTAAGGCTCTCAGCTGTGATAAGACCTACCAGCATTTTATACCCAAAATCTGCCTGATCTCACTCGCACTCACAGACCAACAGGCCAATGATTACTATTGTATTTGGTTATGAACGTTTCTCAAAGTTCACATTTATACTAGCTCCTCCTATAGCCCCCAAGGCCATATGTAACTCTTATATAAAACAAAGGGAGATTTTACTTGAAGAATTTCATGGCAGCCCTTGGACATCACAAAACCCAACTGGGTGATCACTCCCTGACAGCTAAGTAGAATTGAAGGCAATCAAAAAGTTTGCCTAAAATGTCACCCTAGGATGTCTCAAAACAGTTCAAATATGTTTCAGTTCATAAGTTTTCTCATCCATTATACTCATGCAACTGACCCATAACATAGAAGGCTACAGCAAAAGGTCACTTCATTGGTGTCTCGAGACCTAGTCACTGAATAAGCTTCAATAAGTGTCACTGGTGGAAATACTAGTATTCAACAGCCACCTTCTCCTTACATTACCATGCTGTGATTATTCCCAGCAGTGGAACTGGGCCTCCATGGTAACGCTCTTCAGGGAGCTGGGGATGCTCTTTAATTATTAAAATGAATAATTCTTACCAACACATTTAATTGGGAGATGTTACATGTTAAAGGGGCACTAATGGAACGGCTCTAAGTAGTGAGCAGTGTGATAGAGAATGCTTTTTGATGTGAATTTTAGCATGCTCTCCTCATCCCATCACACCATGCATTATTTAGTTGCTTTTAAAAAGAATCTATCGTTTCATTTCTACGTGGAGAAGGAATTATTGAACCCACAAAAGTGAAGCTTTGGCTTTCTCATATGCATGTGAACCATTACCAAACTACAAAAATCAACTGTAGTGAATTGTCCTGTTATCTCTGATTGAGATAAAATCAACCAAAATCTACCTTGGACATCAATCAGTTAACGTAGAGTCAGGTTTACAAAGGGTGAACTAGAGTACTTCTTTTCCTGAGAAACAAAAATTAGTATATTAAAAGCATTCATCTAACTTCGTTCCTGGAAATCCCTAAGTATCTTTGCTATACATGTGCACATACCATGCAAGTGTGTGTTTCTTTTTGTGTTACGCCTGCTCACAGAAATGAAACATATTCCTGAGGCATGCAGAATAGCCCAATCTGCTAAGTTCTTCTTTTTTTAATTTTTTAATATTTATTTATTTTCCCATTTTTTGCCCTTGTTGTTTTTTATTGTTGTTGTAGTTATTATAGTTGTTGTTACTGATGTAGTTGTTGTTAGATAGGACAGAGAGAAATGGAGAGAGGAGGGGAAGACAGAGAGGGGGAGAGAAAGATAGACACTTGCAGAACTGCTTCACCGCCTGCCCGTGAAATGACTCCCCTACAGGTGGGGAGCCGGGGGCTCGAACTGGCATCCTTACACCAGTCCTTGCACTTTGTGCCAAGTGAGCTTAACCTGCTGCGCTACCGCCTGAATTCTTAATAGTTTCAGTAATAGTATACCAGACTTTCATACCTCGGGCATTAGAGTAGTCCGATCTTATTATTAACTTGTCATCAACAAATAGAGATAATGCCAGGTCTTTGACATCTTTCTTTAACATTCTTTATAAGGAAAGTTTTTAGAGGGGTGGGTGGTGGCACACCAGGTTAAATGCACATTGTGCAAGGTGCAAGGAACCAAGCAAGGATCCATGTTCCCCATGTATGGGGGTGGGTATCTTCATAATCTTCCTCTCCCTCTCAATTTCTCTCTGTCCTATCCAGTAAAATGGAAGAAGAAAAAAAATGGCCACCAGGATCAGTAGATCTGTAGTGCCGGACCTAGCCTTAGAGCTAACCCTGCAGGCAAAAAAAAAAAAAAAAAAAAGTTTTTATCATTGAAAGTTGACAGAAAAAAAAAGCCCACAGGATCACTTTTCTCTCAATCTCTTCATTTTGAATAATTACAAAGCTGGTTTCATGAGGGACAAAATGACAGAAACACAAGGAATAATAACCCTCAGAAGCTAGAGAATGAAAGGAAATCATATTCATCTACTGGCAAGAGGCTGTGTTGTTGTTAAAATTCCGGAGGCTCTTGCTGGCCTGGCTAGCTTCATGGGCAGGTAACAGAGACACAGAGACTATGGCTGGGCAGGGAAGCTGTATTTCTTTATTCAGGAACAATGATTCATAAACTAAGACAAACTAATCAACAACCAGAACTCTGCTGTCTCTTTGCAGCAGCACAAGCACTCTCTCACTCTGCAGCTCTCCAACTCTCCAACTCTGGAACCCTCTTGAACTCTGCAACTCTGGCGGGGTTCCTAGGGGCGGGGCCAAGCGGGCCCGTGAAACTAACAGGACTGATCCAATTCTCTTGGCGGGGGAGAACTAGAACCCAATGTAAAGCATACAACACTGTGTCATCATCAGAAATTTCACCCTGTTGTAGGCATTTTCTTCAGAAATAAGATGTTGCTGGTACTAGGCTTAAGGAGTCTTAAGAATTAATTTTTTAAGCCTTAAAAAATGCTTTTGTTCTGTGACTATATTTCAAGCCTTTGGTGTAAGTCTAATTAACGTAAGATCTCATTAGCTTTGTGTAATGATAAATAACTCACGTACAGCTTCCTAGCAAGATGACACCAGAGACCCTGCTTAAACTTCTCCAAGGGTCACTGGCACTGCAACCTTGGGCCCTCAGAAAGCTAGAAGGGTCCCCAGGGGAAAATCCCTGCTCCCTTTTGCTTGACTTTAACTGGTTCCCTGTCCCCTGGTACATATCTGAAAGGGTGGCCATGTCCGCCCACGCCTTGATCCTAACTCATCTTCACACCTCAGTTTGCAGCCACTCAATGTCTGTTTGCCAGTTACAAAGCATGACTCAATGTGCCCCTCAGATGATGCAAATATCACATTACACTGTGGTCTCCAAATTCCCTACCCAGCTTTCCAGATGCGCCAGCTTCTGAATCATTCTTCTTGCTTCAGTCTCTCTCTGTCAGCCTGCCTGGCCCCATCGTGTTGGAGCCAAATCAAAGAACTGCTTGACTGGAAAGGGGTAATTACTCTCAGTGACATTTCCATTAGGAAGTTTCCTACTGAGCTGCTCTCATCTTAATACCAAATACTCACAGGAATGTCCCTTCCCAACTCAGCACCGTAGACTATGTTTTTTTTATATTAAGACTCTGATGATTTATAATGAATGACTGCTGTGTCTGCCTGTACCAACAATGGTGCAAGGTCACTGAGAAGACACCTAATTCTACCTACCCTCACTTCCCTGTGCCCTATCTTAACTGTCTTGTTGATACCATACTCCACTTAATGAGTGACTGATAATTTCTAGCAGTTTCTATTTGTTCTAATAGCATATTCATTGAAATAAAGCAGTCAATAGTTTTCAGTTTTGTTTGAACACACACCTGACTTTCAAAGAAATCTCACACTTGGTAAATATACCTACATTGTTTATTAACATAAACATACTAGTATAAACATAGATAAGCAACAAGTTTAAGTCATATGGCTGCTTGATTGTTTTTAGATAGAGATATACTTATTTTCAGAGAGAGTAAAAGACATCAGTACTGAAGCTTCCTTCAGTGTGGTGGATGCTGGGCTCAAACCTAGAACCTTTACATGGCAAAGCAGAGCACTATTCAAATAAGCTATTTCACCAACTCTACATCTGTTTTAATAAAAGGAGGAAAAAGTAGAAATCAGGATTTAAAAAAAGAATTTGAGTGTTTATTAACCTCAACATTCAATTTATTTGCATGATTTTGTTTGTTTCTTTGAAGGAAATGTATTTAAGACAACTTTGTCCTGCATCCTCAAGCTTTGGCTCAATTAGACAGATATGCCAAAAGATTCATTCTAGGGGCTACAGGAAATTAAAATAACACAGCACCCTAAGCTGACATGTAAGCAGTTCCTAATGTGTAGGAATGTGGCACATACATAGGTGAGTTATTTTATGTGACTTGCTTGCAAATGATTTGAGTAGAGTCTTGATAGTTTGAAATATATTCTTAGTGAAATCTGAATCACATGTGTAAGGATCACTGAAACTCTCTGGCTCTGCAGAACACAGCCTGAAAGCACCATTGATGCAGATTTGATAGAAGTTTCCAGAGAAACAAGCAGCTAACCTATAAGGAAAGAAGGACAAGGCTGGTTCCCAGAAGGCTATGTGGCAATTGCAACGGGTAGCCTCTTAACTTCTGCAAGACTTTTTGGTCTCCTTAGCCCAGTGCTGATTTCCTTCTCTCTCTCTCTGGCACTGCAAGAAGTCGGAGTCTGTCCATTCCCTCCAGGAGGTTACACACAACTGAAGGCAGAGATGGCTATGGAATGAATTGTGTCCCTCCAGAGCCCACATATACCACAGAGGAAAGGTCACAAATGTTGATGGTGATGCAAAGGCACAGCTTGAAGGCAACTTTAAAAATAAAAAAAGGAGAAGCTCCACCAGAAATCAACCCTGCTAGTGCTTCGATCTTGAATTTCCAGTCTCTGGAATTTGGAAAGAATTTTCAGCGCAACCCCTGACATCATCATAAGCCAGAGCAGAGTGGTGTTCTGGTCTCTCTTCTCTTTCTCCCTCTCCCTCTCCCTCTCTTTCTCTCTCTCACTCAAATAAACAAATAATATATTTTTAAAGAATTTTCTTGGGGGAGTCAGGCAGTAATGCAGCGGGTTAAGTGCACATGGTGCAAACCACAAGGGCCTGACTTAAGCATCCCAGTTCAACCCCCCAGCTCCCACCTGCAGGGGAGTCATTTCACAGGCGGTGAAGCTGTCCTGCAGGTGTCTTTCTCTCCCCATCGCTGTCTTCCCCTCCTCTCTTCATTTCTCTCTGTCCTATCCAACAACAATGACATCAACAACAACAATAACTACAATAATAAAACAACAAGGGCAACAAAAAGAGAATGAATAAATAAATACTTAAAAAGTTTTTTTAATGTTTCTTTTTTTTTATTTAAGAAAGGATAAACTAACAAAACCATAGGGTAGGAGGGGTACAACTCCACACAATTCCCACCACCCATTCTCCATATCCCACCCCCTCCCCTGATAGCTTTCCCACTCTCTATCCCTCTGGGAGCATGGACCCAGGGTCATTGTGGGTTGTAGAAGGTGGAAGGTCTGGCTTCTGTAATTGCTTCCCCGCTGAACATGGATGTTGACTGGTCGGTCTGCCTCTCTCTTTCCCTAGTAGGGTGGGTCTCTGGGGAAACAGAGCTCCAGAACACATTGGGGTCTTCAGTCCAGGGAAGCCTGGCCGGCATCCCGATGACATCTGGAACCTGGTGACTGAAAAGGGAGTTAACATACGAAGCCAAACAAATTGTTGAGCAATCATGGACCCAAAGCTTGGAATAGTGGAGAGGAAGTGTTAGGGGGATACTCACTGCAAACTCTAGTGTACTTCTGCTTTCAGGTATACATTTTGCAGTAGTTTACGGATACGTGTGAACATATGCTCTCTCTCACAGAAACTGGTGTATATCTAGGTTTTGGGACTTTGTTAGAAAGTGAACCACCTGAGATGGAATTAGAGTATCCTATGAAAGGAAAGGTCTCACCCGAGTAATGAAGCTGAAGGGTTGTCATTCCACACGTGAAGTCTCTGGACACAGTCTGAAGTGAAGCATGTTGAGGTGGCCATCGTTGCGTTGATTAGGTTGTGATTGGCAGATGCAATATTATTTGATATGGATTGGGAGAGGCATACGGGAAAGTGGGCCCTATCCAAGGGTTCCAGGACTGGGGGAAGTAGAGGCTCTATAGTGGAGATGTGAGGTTCCTGCTGTCTTAGGGTTCAAAAAAACAATTGATAGTTTTTAAAAGAGAATTTTCTTGGGAGTCAGGCGGTAGCACAGCAAATTAAGTGAACGTGGCGCTAAATGCAAGGACCGACATAAAGATCCCGGTCGAGCCCCTGGCTCCACACCTGCAAGGGAGTCACTTCGCAGGCGGTGAAGCAGGTCTGTAGGTGTCTGTCTTTCTCTTGCCCTCTCTGTCTTCCCCTCCTCTCTCCATTTCTCTCTGTCCTATCCATTAACGATGACATCAATAACAACAACAATAAAAAAGGGCAACAAAAGGGAAAATAAATATTTTAAAAAGTATTTAAAAGAAATAATTTTCTTGCTTTTTAGCCACTAAATCTGCAGGACTTTGAGACAGCAACCTAACAAATACAATAATGATACCAATGCCAGAAAAAAAAATTAAAATGAATATAATAAAGGAATTTCCTTTTATTAATCACCATGAGGTCATTTAAATTTTGGCATACTATATTCCTTTGTTTTAGTTTTTTGTTTTATTTGGGGTTTTTTATTTGTTTATTTACCAAAGCACTGCTTAAATCTCGCTTTTGGTGGTGTGGAGGATTGGACCTGGGACTTTGGAGCCTCAGGCATGAGAGTCTCTTTGCATAACCATTATGCTACCTACACCCACTCATTTGTTTTAGTTTTTTAAAAGAAAATCACCATCAACATTCATGTTTTATTTACTTTCTTTTGTTGATAGAGAGGAATCAAGAGAGAAAGGGGAAGATAGCATGAGAGAGAAAGAGACACCTGCAACACTCCTTCACTATTCATGAATCTCCACTCCCATCCCAACCCCAACCTCCTCACCCCACACCCTACCCCACACCCCACAGGTGGAGAAAGGGGGCTTGAACCCAACCAAGTCCTTGCACACGGTAACAAGCACTAGCATATTGTGTTCTCTAAAGCCTACATCTTCCATCACTATGTTTAGTGATTCCTCAAGTGTTTTAATTGATTTTCAATACACTCTTTTGAGGATGGTGACATTTCTTTCTGGATATTGCTCTAACATAATTTTTCAAAGAGCCTCCCTTTCTCTGAGTCTGCTGGGGGCCAGTCCTTTCCCTTGTTCTACAAAAGTTCTTTTAGGCCTTGTGGAATTCAGTGTCTTCACTCACCCTGATTCAAGGATGGTGTCCCTAGGCTGGGTTCTTGGGAATAGATGACGCATGAGTAAACTGGGGTCCTCCTCCTCTCCAGACCATCCCAACCCCAGATTACTTCCTAGTCCCATTTTAGCAAGCAAGCAAGGAGTAATGTTCCAATGTTAACCTCTGTGGGCTTTTTGGTCTATCTTTCCAGTTACAGTTAGTGACTCCAAGCCATGAACATGAATATCTTTCCACTTCTTTGTGCCTTTTTCTATTTCCTTGAATAGTGACTCATAATTTTCAGTATACAAGGTAATAGAGAAGCACTGAGGCTGGGGGTGAAAGTGTTTTGCAGAAAACAGAAATTTTACAATTCACTTCTTTGGTTAAGATTTTTTCCCTAGATATTTAATTGTTTTTGTTGATATAGCAAAAACGATTGATTTCTGGGTTTCTTCTTCATCTAACTTAGTGTTTACATAGAGGAATGTCACTGACTTTTGTATGTTAATTTTGTAGCCTGACACTTTACTACATTACCTGATAATTTACAAGAGCTTCCCGCTGAATTCTTTACTTTTATGTTGATAACTATCGTATAATCTGCAAATAGTGAGTCTGACTTATTCTCTTCCACTCCAATTCTTTGCTCCTGCCTGATTGCTAAGGCAACAACTTCCAACACTATGTTGGATAGTATAATGGTGACAGTGAGCAGCCCTGTCTAGTACCTGTTCTAAGGGAGAATGCTTCCAGCTTTTCACCATTGAGTATGATGTTGGCTGTAGGTTTGCTATATATGGACCACACCATCTTGAGGAATTTTCTATCCATTCCCATTGTTTGTAGATGTTTTGATCATAAGGAGATGTTGGATTATTGTCAAAGGCTTTCTCTGCATCTATTGATATAATTGTGTGGTTTTTGGTCTTGCTTTTATTGATGTGGTGGATCACAGTGATTGATTTACATATATTGAACCAGCCTTGCACCCCTAGGATAAACCCCACTTGTTCTTGATGACAGTCTTTTAAATATACTGCTATAACCAGTTAGCTAGAATTTTGTTCAATATTTTAGCATCTATGTTCATCAGAGATATTGGTCTGTAGTTTTCTTTTGTTATTGTTGTTGCTGTTGTATCCCTGTCTGCTTTTGGTATCAGGGTGATGTTAGCTTTATAGAATGTGGGAGGGAGTATTCCTGTGTCTTCAATCTTTTGGAAGAGCTTTATAAGTAGAGGTATTAACTCTTCCTTGACAGTTTTGTAGCATTCACTTGTTAAACCACCTGGTTCAGGGCTTTTATTGTTGGGAAGGTTTTTAATAAATATTTCAATTTCTTTAGCTATGATAGGCCTGTTCATATTTTCTAGTTCCTCTTTAATTTTAGAAGTTTATATGAATCTAAGAACTTGTCCATTTCTTCCAGGTTCTCTAGCTTGGTGTTTAAGTCTCCTATTATTATTGATACATTGCTATATCTCTGTAAGTAGATGTTTGATGTGTTTAGATGGCCCCCTCATTAGGTGCATAGATGTTAATAATTGTTAAGTCCTCTTGGTTGATGGATCCTCTGAGCATATGACCATCTGACCATTCCTCCTTTTTATTAGTTTATTTTAAAGTCTATTGTGTCAGATATGAGAATAGCTGTTCCTGCCCGTTTTTTGTGGTCCATTAGCTTGGATGATAGTTTTCCGTCCTTTCATTTTGAGTCTGTGTTTGTCCTGTTTACTTAGGTGGGATTCTTGTACAACATATGGTTGGATTTGTTTTCTGATCCATCTGTCTACTCTGTGCCTTTTCATTGGTGAATTCAGGCCATTGGCATTTATTGACATTGTATATTTAAGATGTTCTAATGCCATTATTCTAAACTTTTTATATACCATGTTTTTGGTAATCTTATTGTTTATGAAAGACCTTTCAGAACTTCCTTCGGGGCAGGCTTGGTGATAGTTGATTTCTTCAACTATTGCCTGCCTGACAATATTTTTATGCCTACATCTAATCTGAATGGCAGGCTAGCAGGATACAGAAATCTTGGTTGAAAGCCTTTCTCACTGAGGGCTCAGTATATATCTTGCTGATCTCTTCTAGCCTTTAGAATTTGTATGCTAATAATCTTATGAGTTTTCCTCTGTATGTAACTCCATATTTTGTGGGGTTAGATAGCATAATGGTTATGCAAAGAGACTCTCATCCCTGAGGCTCCAGAGTCCCAGGTTCAATCCCCCATACCACCATAAGCCAGAGCTGAGCAGTGCTCTGGTAAAATAATAATAATATAAAAATAAATAAAATCTGTATTTCTCCCAGTCCTGGAACCTCTGGGACTTTGCTTGTATTTCTCGATTCTCCTCCTCTTGACCCTCTACCCTGTGATACTTCCTCTTCTGACCTCAACTAAATCAATGCAACCAGTTTCAGCATGCCACATTTCACTTCAGACTGTATCCAGAGACATCAAGTCTGAGATGTCAACCTTCCAAATCCAATAATCTGGTGAGACCTTTCCTAATGCATGGGACTGCCTAGTTCCATTCCAAATGGGGCACTCCCTAACAAAGTTACAGACACTGAAAAACTGTCTTTCCATTACAAAAAAGAGCTAGAGGGAGGGACACTGATTTCCTGGGTAGTGTTAGTCCTGGTATTATATGAAAGGAGCAAATGTGGAGGAAGCATGATATGTTGTTCTGACTTTTTGTCAGCTGTCCAGTATTTTATAAGGCAGCATGGCAATGCTAAGCAACAGAGCATGTGCTTAATACTTAAGCTTTTTTTTTAAATTTAATTAATTTGTCTGCAAATACCTTTCTATTAATGTCAAATCTTAATCAGGTATTGAAGTTAAGCTGTCCTTGTACATACAGGTGTTTCAGCCACTGAATCCTTCTATAGATGACTTTCAGACACAATGTCTCCTTTTCCTGCTGCAGGATACTTCTGACCCCCAGGCTAAATTGGCAGAGGCAAGCAAGAGGCTAAATTACCACAGCGGTTCAGGAGATGCTACATATACTGATTCCTAGAGCTATTCTTAGTGTTTTCTGGAGGATCAGCATGCGCGTAGACCAGCCCCAGGTGGCCATCTCTAACCAAATTATGTAAACTTGCAAGGCTTCAAACTCTTCCTAACCTCCCACACCTATGAACATCTAATATTTGACAAAGGTGCCCAGATCATTAAATAGGGAAAAGAGACTCATTGACAAACAGTGTTGGGGTTGGTGAAGGTGGGGGACTGTACTCAGGTCCTGGAACATGATGGTGAAGGAGGAACTAGGTGGGGGCTTAAAGTGTTATGCAGAAAACTGAGAAATGTTACACATGTGCCAACTGCTGTATTCTACTATCGACTATACAGCACTAATACCACCAATAAAGAAAAAAATCTTTCTAATCAAAATGAGGCTCACCATGTCCAGCAAGTCAAGATCTTGTGCTTTCGGCCTGGCATGTGTGAAAACACCCAGCACAGGGCTGGCACCGTGTACGCACATGTCCTTTGGCTTCATGAGCCTGTGGTTGGGAGGGGTAACATGCCAATAAGAATTCCAAAGTCTCCCAAGAATGCGTGTCTATATTATGCAGGAGCTGTAGGTTCATTTCAGAGCATGGCAACATGTGGGATATCCTAGAAGTGCCTGGTGATTGCCTCTGATTTTCTCATCATTTCCCACAGGGAATTTCGCTTACATCGGAGACTTGCAGAGTTTCTTGAGGGTTAGCCCTTGGCTTACTTCTTACTGCAGATTCTACCACACTGAGACTGATGTCAGAGCCCCTAAAACAAGATATCATGGGCCAAACGAGCACTATTTGCCCTTTGTCTACAAAACAGAAGGAGGCTATGCCTTCTTATTACCTTGTGTTGAAGAACCCCTCATTTCTTGATAGAGTCCTGAATTATAATGCCTATTATTTATACCAGACATGTCAGAAACTCTTTTGCTTTCTCTCTAGTTCTGCCTTCAGCCTTCATGGTATTTGGCTTATATCAAGGTAGATATAAATAAAAAGCTCAAATGACCTTCAGGCTAAGAGAGGCCTTATCTGATAGTCCTGGATTATGCTGATATCATTAGGGTAAAGTCAGGATTTGCAGAGTAAACACAGAATCTGAGTGGTCCGGGAGATGGCACAGTGGATAAAGCATTGGAATCTCAAGCATGAGCTCCTGAATTCAATCCTGGGCAACACATGTACCAGAGTGATGTCTGATTCTTTCTTTCTCTCCTCTTATCTTTCTGTTGAATAAATAAATGAAATATATATAATCTGATATAATCACGCAAGGACCGGCGCAAGGATCCTGGTTCGAGCTCCCCACCTGTAGGGGGGGTCACTTCACAAGCAGTGAAGCAGGTCTACAGGTGTCTTTCTCTCCTCCTCTCTGTCTTCCCCTCCTCTCTCAATTTCTCTCTGTCTTATTCCCACAACAATGACAGCAACAACAACAACAATAACAACAACGATAAACAACAAGGGCAGCAAAAAGGGAAAAAAATGGCCTCCAGCTTCCTGGCGTGACGGGGGGTTGCGGGGGAGGTGGGGATGGGACACAGTCTTTTGGTGGTGGGAATGGTGTTTATATACATTCCTATTAAAGTGTAAACATATAAACCACTATTTAATTAATATGAGAGGGGAAAATTGATCATATGTCTAGAACTTCTTAAAACATAGACTGAGTCTTTTTAATACATAGGCTGAGTCTTTGATATGTGGACTCTCTCAAAAGCCTAGACCAGAGAGAACAGAAGCAACTACTGGTAGCACCGCTATATACAAGATGCTGGGTATTATACCCCAAACCCAAACAAAGGGACTTTCCAAACTTAACCCAATCACCAAACAATGTGATGATAACAGTAACTATCCATTGTCTTCTTGAACCCTAAGACAACAGTAACCTCATATTTCCACTATAGAGCCTATATTTCCCCCAGTCCTGGAACCTTAGGGTGGGGCCCACTTTCCTGCATGCTGCTCTCAATTCAAATCAAATAACATTGCATCCGTGGATCGCAACCTAATCAACGCAACAAGTGCCACCCCAGCATGCTTCACTTCAGACTGTGACCAGAGACTTCAGGTGTGGAATGACAACCCTTCAGCTTCATCACTCGGGTGAGACCTTTCCTTTCATAATATTCTCTAATTCCATTCCAGGTGGACCACTCCCCAATAAACTCCCCAAACTTATATATAGTCCAGGTCCCCTGAGATAGAGCATAGGTTCACACGTGCCCATAAACTAGGGGAAAATATATACCTGAAAGCAGAAGTACACAAGAGCATGCAGGGAATACCCCCCAACACTTCATCTGCACTATTCCAGTCTTTAGGTCCATGATTGTTCAACAATTTGTTTGGTTTTGTATTTTGACTCTCTTTTCAGCCACCACGTTCTGGATGTCAGCAAGATGCTGACCAGACTTCCCTGGACAGACGACCCCACCAATGTGTACTGGAGCTCCGCTTCCCCAGAGCCCCACCCTACTAGGGAAAGAGAGAGGCAGACTGGGAGTATGGATCAACCAATCAACGCCCATGTTCAGCAGGGAAGTGATTACAGAAGACAGACCTTCCACCCTCTGCAACCCACAACGACCCTGGATCCATACTCCCAGAGAGCTAGAGAATGGGAAGGCTATCAGGGGAGGGGATGGGATATGGAGATCGGGTTATGGGAATTGTGTGGAACTGTAACCCTCTTACTCTATGGTTTTGTTAATGTCTCCTATCTTAAATAAAAAAATAATAATAATAATAAAATAGCCTCCAGGAGCAGTGGATTCATAGTGCAGGCACCAAGCCTAAGCAATAACCCTGGAGGTAAAATAATAATCATCTGATATAATCCCTAGAATTGGAGACAAGTATATAGTGGTTTACATACTATGAGAGAGATCATTCAATTATGCATGGCCTTAAGATGTTTGTGTATATCCTTGAGATGTTTATGTATACCCTTAAAATGTTTATATTTGACATAGATGTATGCACAAATACCCCATAAATAGAGGGACAGTGATGATTAGGTGACACATGAAAAGGCAGACACCTACAGTGTCTCATTATGAGATGTATGCCATCTGTCTGCCACTCCATATCCTCTCTTTTCTCTCACTACTAATGTTGTAATGATATTTATTTCTCAACCCTAAGATGTAAATGAAACTTAGCTCCCCTAGCACCCAGAGAGCCTCAGTGTTTTTTTTTTCAACCATGTGGTAAATATATACTATTTCTTCATAAAGCAACTCCTCCTGTTTGTACAGGAGCCAAATGCCTCTGTTTTCACAGGATTATCTGTGTGTTAGCTTTGAAAATCACACATCTCCAGAAACTTTCAACCCTAAGAACATAAAACTAGTTAGTCATTCTAAGTTTCAGACACCAGATTCTCAGGGAAACAGGCATCATTCTCATTTCTCCATGGTCCCTCTGTACCTCAGTCACCCTCTTTCTTGTATTTGTCCCCAGTAAACAAACATACACCTGTATTAGTTTCTTCTTCCTGTCTAGCAAACTACTGTAAATTTAGTGATTTAAAACAATATCATGTTATTATCTCAGATTTTCTTTGGATCAGAAGTCTTAATTGCATCTCCTCTGGGATCTCTGCTTAGGGTTTGCTGGGGTGGCAATCATGGTATTAATCAGCCTCAATTCTCTAACATTTCTTGGGGGGGTTGTTTAATGATTTGTAGTCATAGAGCTGAAGCCTCTATTTCTTTGCTGTCTGTGGGTCAGGGGTCATTCTCATTTCCTGGAAATGACCTCTACTCTTTGCCACGCGGCTCCTCCAACTTAAAAGCCACCAGTATGAAACAGAATGGAAGTCTCTTGACATATGAAAAATAGGTCTACTATATGGTCCAGCAATTCCATAACTAGTAGCCATCTAAAGGACATAAATTCAAAAAGTATATAGTACACCTATATTGATTGCACTGCTATTTACTATAACCAAGATATGGAAACAACACAAATGCCCAGTGACTGATAAGGAAGTGAGGAAGATGTCTTTATATATTTACAATAGGAAATCTTCCCATCTGTGACAGCACAGATGCAACAGGTAGGTCATACTATGCAAAGAATCTCAGAAGGAAAAAGACAAATACCACATGAACTCACTCATATGCATGAAATAAAAAATCAGAACACAGGGGACTGGACCCAGGTTCAAGCCCCCGCTCCCCACTTTTATGGGGGAAGCTTCACAAATAGTGAAGCAGTGTTTCAGGTTTCTCTCTTTCTCCCTATCACACTCTCCCCTCTCAATTTCTGTCTTTCCTATCAAATATAATAGAAAGGAAAAAAGGAGGAAGAGTAACCATTGAAGTGGTGGATTTGTAGTTCCAGTACCAAGTCCCAGAGATAATCCTGGTGACAATTAAAAAAATAAAAAAACTCAAAACATGGAGAAATGCAATACTAAACCAAAGCAAAGAGCTAGGTTCTGAATGAAGAACTGAAGCAACCAGAGGATGAGAGGAGAAAAAGTGGGAAGAGTAAAGAGCACCCAATGCACTATGGAGAAGTGAATCTACAGTTCTGGTAGTGGGCATGGTATAGGTCATACATTTGAAGTGGTATACACTCACACCCCTAGTAAAGTATAAGCCAACATTACCTCAGTGAAAATAAATGCATTTCTGTACCAATTAACTATTAATGTATAAAATCAAAAACAAAACTTTTTAACAGGTGGGTCTCTGAATTTTCCTGCTGTTGATATTTTCCATTATTATTTACGTAGTACTGAGTTATAAAATTAAGAAAAAAATGTTACTAGCTATAATTGATAATATAAGTCTCCATTCCACCCCAGCTGTACTTCTCATGCTGTCAGTTTCCTCAGGAAGCATCTAGTTCCTTTAAAAGGTTCACTTGAATAGGTTGGGTCAACCCAACCTGAATAATTTTCCTTTCTTGACATCAACAGTGAAGAAAAAAAAAAGCAAAAAGTAAAGAAAAGAAAGTATAATCAAGGGGTGATATCTGAACTTAGTTAAAGGTCTTGCCTACTCTCAAGAAGAAGTTATAGGAACACAAGAGTTTTTTTTTGGTTCATCTTAGAAGTCTGCTTACCACTCCTCCTTTCTAACAAATCTATCAACAGTTACAGAGATGACTGATTATGGCAAGATTCCAATCTCTCATCAGACACGTCCAGACAGTCTCACTAGATGAGACTGCATGGTACAGCTGTATACCAGACAGTTACACTGGGATTAACCAATATTGCTGACACATTCCTGTATTTGTTCTATGGGAACAAATGTTAATTAAAGGTCTATTTGAACCTGGCACTGTGTCAACTAGTCAAGACTCAGAGTAAACAGAGGTATGGTTCTTGTTCTTATTTAGTGGGACAATAATAACCAAATAATCATAAAGTCAAAAAATGGGTCTGGGGAGATAGCCTAATGGTTATACAAAAAAACTTTCATGACTGAGGCACCAAAGGTCCCAGGTTCAACCCTCAGAACCATGATAAGTCAGAGCTAAGCAGTAATTGATAAGGAAAAGAGAAAAAAAAAATTCTTCCCTAGGCAGATGATCTCATCAATGTGTCCTGGAACCTCGCCTCCCCAGATCCCTGCCCCACTAGGGAAAGATAGAAACAGGCTGGGCCTTTATGTCCATGATTGTTCAACAATTTGTTTCACTTTGTATGTTAACTCTCTTTTCAGCCACCAGGTTGCAGATGCTAGCAGGATGTGACCAGACTTCCCTGAACAGACAACCCAACCAATGTGGCTTGGAGCTCCACTTCCCCAGAGCCCTTCCCCACTAGGGAAAGAGAGAGACAGGCTAGGAGTATGGATCAACCTGTCAACGCCCATGTTCAGCGGGGAAGCAATTACAGAAGCCAGACCTTCAACCTTCTGCATCACACAATGACCCTGGGTCCATACTCCAAGAGGGTTAAAGAATAGGAAAGCTATCAGGGGACGGGATGGGATACGGAGATCTGGTGGTGGGAATTGTGCGAAGTTGTACCCCTCTTTTCCTATGGTTTTGTCAATGTTTCCTTTTTATAAATAAAAAATTAAAAAAAAAAGAAAAGAAACAGGCTGGGGGTATGGATCAACCTGCTAACATCCATGTCCAGTGGAGAAACAATTACAGACTCGAGAAACTCCCACTTTCTGCACACATATACACACCCCTCAAAAAATATATACATATATATATATTCCAAACTCCCAAAGGGCTAAAGTATAGGGGAAGATAACCAGAAGGTTCTGAATCCTGTTGGGCATTACGCCAGCTCCCCCTGCTCTATGCTGCATTGCTTGATGCTGTGGTCTATTTACATAATCATTGTTTTGTCTGAGACCCCCCTGCCTGCAGGGCATTGGTTTAATCCCCACTGGTTAGATGGAAGCTTGCTACCTTCACGTTCTTTTTTCCACTCCGCCCCCTCTCCTAGCCACTTCCTTTTCCGACCTACCACTTCCGCTTCAGAAGATATAAAGGCATTTTTCTCTGATCAATAAAAGCATTGCATTGCGTTCCTGCTCTGCCACGAGAGTTCCTGGTTCCTCTCTCGTGTCGCTGAGTAAGCAGCAGCCTAGGCTGGCTCCAGTCGAGTTCTCTCCAACCCAGAGAGCATGTGCCCGGGAAGAAACACCCTCCAGCTAGCCCAGAAGAATCCCAATTTCACCAGAACCTGAGTGTTGGTCACCAAGAATCTTGTTTTTATACCATCACTGAAAGGGAATCTGGCAAACACCAGACAAAGCCAGGCACTGTTTCTCTTATTTGAGAGATAAGAGGGAAAAAGCCAGGTTGCTTGGAAGTAGTATTAGATGGAGGTGTGACTTAGACAAGAAGTGAAGGCAGGACCATAGGGGAAAATATAGATAGATGATAGATAGATAGATAGATAGATAGATAACTTGTAAAGTCAGCCAATATCTGTGACCTTGGGAGAACTACTGCAGTTTTCCAATGGAGGGGATGGGGACTCAGAATTCTGGTGATGAGAATGGTGTGGAATTATACCCCTGCTATCTCATAATTATATAAATCAATATGAAATCACTAATAGAAAATAAATTTTAAAAATTTGTGTCTTGTTTCAATGCATAGAATGTGAAGTACATCTTTGATGTGAAATCCTCTCAATGGAAGATTTAAGTCTATCTGGATAAGAAGGTGGAAGCAGAGGCCCCCTGGCTGCCCATCAGCATCCATTCTCAATTTGGAGTCTAGAATAAGGCATGGTGCAGCTCACTGTTTTACCCAGTTTCTATCACTTTGCATGTAACCAGGCATCAAGATTCTCTCCAAGAAGTCAGGCCTAGGACATTAGATTTATTGCCACTACTCTGAGTGATTCAGAGCAACTCTGACTGATGTGCTGAAGATGACAGAGCCATAATCAGCTTGAGTCTCTGAGAGATGGTATGGAGAGAATTCACCCTCTTAAGACTCTGATCATGACTGTCACCAGCAAACCAGTCTGCACAGCTGTATAAAGGTGAAAGACTTTTTTTTTTTTTTTTTTAACCAGAGTACTCCTCAGCTCTGACTTATGGTGGTGTAGGGGATTGAACCTGGGACTTTGGAGCCTCAGGCATGAAAGTCTCTTTGTGGGAGACCAGGTAGTAGCACAGCGGGTTAAGCACACATGGTGTGAAACGCAAGGACCAGCGCAAGGACCCCGGTTTGAGCCCCTGGGGCAGTGGGGGGGGGGGGTCGCTTCACAAGTGGTGAAGCAGATCTGCAGGTATCTACCTTTATCTCTCCCTCTCTGTCTTCCCTCCTCTCTCGCTTTCTCTCTGTCCTATACAACAAGAACAACAATGGCAACAAAATGGGGAAACAGCCTCCAAGAGCCAGGCACAGCAATAACCCTGGAGGGGAAAAAAAAAAAAAAAGCATCTCATTGCATAACCGTTATGCTATCTACCCCTGCCAAAGGGGAAAGACATTTCTATTCTGCTTGAGTCACTATTTTCAAGCCTACTTGTTTTAGCAATTTAGTCTTCCCCAAGTAACACAGAACTACATTCTGACAGACAAAACAGAACACTTTTTTCTTGCTTATTTTATATAATGTGTCTCTGAAAGTGTTTCACATCTAGGAGGAAATCTCATTCTCTCAGAAATCCTGTGAGACAAGTAATAGAACATCTACTACTGTAACACCCACCTGCCAGATGAGGCTGAGAGGAATGCAGTGATTCAGGGAAGGTCCCCTAGCTCATTAGTCATTTCTGGGTGGGATCTGCTACTGATTAGCATTTTAATTTGAGCTAGTCATCCTTCTCTTTTGTCATTTATGGGATGGATATGGTCATTCCAGTCTTCCCAGAAAAGAGAAAGAAACTCTGTGGGATTAGTCTACTAGATACTCTTTAGCATACAGGCAACACAAATGCAGTACTTCCTGTAAGCTGTATACCTAGCAGAGACATTATTTGACAATGCTCTCTTAATTGTTAACTCAACAAAGCTGAGATTTATTTAGAAACTGTTTAATATGCAAAACTGTAAGCTGCTAACCCACTATTGTTCTTAGCACATTTTAACATTTAAGGTAATTTCATTCATGTGGGGTCCTCTTAGATTCACTCTTCTGTGTGTTATCAGAAAAGACACCACTTCAAAATCTTTCATTCAGTTACATGTTTATCAAAATTTATGAGCATTTATTATACAAAAGGCAATGCATTTCAGTAGCAACCAAAGCAAGGACAATATTCTTTTTTTTTAATTTCTTTATTTGGGGATTAATGTTTTACATTCAACAGTAAATACAATAGTTTGTACATGCATAACATTTCCCAGTTTTCCATATATAAAAATACAACCCCCACTAGGTCCTCTGTCATTCTGTACTCGCCCCCCCCTCCCCCCATCCATCCCATAGTCTTTTACTTTGGTCCAATATACCAACTCCAGTTCAGGTTCTACTTGTGTTTTCTTTTCTGATCTTGTTGTTCAACTTCTGCCTGAGAGTGAGATCATCCCATATTCATCCTTCTGTTTCTGACTTATTTCACTTAACATGATTTCTTCAAGATGGGCTAAAAACAGTGAAGTCACCATTTTTAATAGCTGAGTAGTGTTCCATTGTGTATATAGACCACAATTTGCTCAGCCACTCATCTGTTGTTGGACACTTGGGTTGAACGTAGGTATACACAAATCTTTTTGGATGGGTGTGTTGGGTTCCTTAGGATATATCCCCAGGAGAGAAATTGCAGGACCATAGGGTAGGTCCATTTCTAGCCTTCTGAGAGTTCTCCAGACTGTTCTCCACAGGGGTTGGACCAATTTACATTCCCACCAGCAGTGCATGAGGGTTCCTTTGTCCCCACAACCTCTCCAGCATTTGTTGCTGCTACCTTTTCTGATGTATGACATTCTCACAGGAGTTAAGTGGTATCTCATTGTTGTCTTTATTTGCATTTCTCTGACAATCAAAGACTTGGAGCATTTTTTCATGTGTTTCTAGGCCTTTTGGATCTCTTCTGTAGTGAATATTCTGTCCATGTCCTCTCCTCATTTTTGGATGGGGTTACTTGTTTTCTTGTTGTTGAGTTTGGCAAGCTCTTTATATATTTTGGTTATAAACCTCTTGTCTGATGTATGCTTCTATCATTCTGTAGGGGTCTCTTTGTTTGGGTAGTGGTTTCTTTGATGTGCAGAAGCTTTTTAATTTGATGTAGTCCCATAGGTTTATGCTTGCCTTAGTCTTCTTGTTATTCATTTCATTGAAAATGTCTTTAAAATTTATGTGGAAAAGGGTTCAGCCAATATTTTCCTCTAAGTATCTGATAGTTTCTGGTCTAATATCCAAGTCCTTGATCCACTTGGAATTTACTTCCTTATTTGGTGAAATATAGTGGTTCAGTTTCATTCTTCTGCATGTTTCAATCCATTTTCCAACACCATTTGTTGAAGAGACTCTGCTTTCCCCATTTAATAGTCTGGGTACCTTTGTCAAAAATTAGATGTCCATACGTATGGCGGCTTACTTCTGAGCTCTCAATTCTATTCCACTGGTCAGGGTCAGTGTGTCTATTCATGTTCCAGTACCAAGCAGTTTTGATGACAATGGCCCTATAATATAATTTGAGATCTGGGAGTGTGATGCTTCCAGTTCTGTTCTTTCTTCTCAAGGTTGTTTTGGATATTCTAGGTCTTTTCTGGTTCCAGATAAACATTTGTAGCATTTTTTCTATTCTTCTAAGAAATGTGTTTGGGATCTTGATGGGAATAGCATTAAATCTGTATATGGCTCAGGTAGTGTATTCATTTTGATGAAGCTAATTCTGCCAACCTATGAACATGGAATATCTTTCCACTTCTTTGTGTCTTTTTCAGTTTCCTTAAGTTGTGACTCATAAATTTCAGTATACAAGTCTTTCACTTCTTTGGTTAGGTATATTCCTAGATATTTTATTGTTTCTGTTACTATAGAAAGAGGAATTGATTTCTGGATTTCATCTTCTTCTAACTTAGTGTCTGCATAGAGAAATGCCACTGACTTTTGAATGTTAATTTTGTAGCCTGACACCTTACTGTACTGCCTGATTATTTCCAAAAGCTTCTTACTGGATTTTTAAAGTGTTTTCTATGTATACTATCATGTTGTGTGCAAATAGGGAGAGTTTGACTTCTTCCACTGTGGTCTCAGAAGATGCTTGGGATGATTTCAATACGCTTGAATTTGCTGATGCTGTTTTTGTGGCCTAACATATGGTCTGTCCTTGAGAATGACCCATGTGGACTTGAGTAGAATGTGTATTCCACGGGGTCGGGCGGTGGCGCAGTAGGTTAAGCGCATGTGGCGCAAAGCGCAAGGACCAGATGGGGGTCAGGCGGTAGCACAGTGGGTTAAGCGCACGTGGCGCAAAGTGGAAGGACCGCGTAGGGATCCTGGTTGGAGCCCCGGCTCCCCACCTGCAGGGGAATCTTTTCACTGGCGGTGAAGCAGACCTGCAGGTGTCTTTCTCTCCCCCCTCTGTCTTCCCCTCCTCTCTCCATTTCTCTCTGTCCTATCCAACAACGAACAACATCAACAATGACAATAATAATAACCACAACGAGGCTACAACAAGGGCAACAAAGGGGGAAAAAATGGCCTCCAGGAGCAGTGGATTCGTGGTGCAGGCACCAAGCCCAGCAATAACCCTGGAGGAAAAAAGAAAAAAAAAAAAGAATGTTTATTCCAGTTTCTTGGGGTGAATGACTGAAAATGTCCAATAGTTTGAGTTTATCTATCCCCTCATTTAGCTCCCTCATGTTTTTATTGATTTTCTTCCTGGATGTTTCAGATTCATAAATGATGGTGTTTTTTTTTTTCTAACTAAATCACTGCTCAGCTATGGCTTATGGTGATGCCAGAGATTAAGCCTGGGAACTATGGTGCCTCAGATATGAAAGTCCATTGTAAAGACCACAATACTACCCCACGTACACTCCACCCTATCTTTATTTACTTAAGCACAATGCAAACTAAAAAAAAAAAAAAAAAACTAATCCTTAGAAATTATCTTTTAAATATTATTATTTCTGAGGGGTCAGGCATGCAGTGGGTTAAGCGCACATGGCACAAAGCGCAAGGACCAGGGTAAGGTTCCCAGTTTCCAGTACCCAGCTCCCCACCTGTGTAGGGGGGGTTGCTTCATGAGCAGTGAAGCAGGTCTGCAGGTGTCTATCTCTCCCTCCCCCTCTCTGTCTTCCCCTACCCTCTCCATTTCTTTCTATCTTATCCAACAACAATAATAACTACAACAACGATTAAACAACAAGGGAAAAAAACAGCCTCCAGGAGCAGTGGATTCATGGTGCAGGCACCAAGCCCCAGCTATAACCCTTGGAGGAGCTTACAAGATACAGCTATATATAAATAACATCAAAGGACCTAAATTATGGTGATGTCATGTATAATACATCAAATTCTAACAATGGGATTTTCAAAGTTAACCCAATTGCCAAATAATGCAATTACAGCAATAACCATCTATTGCCTTCTTAAACCCTAAGACAGCAGGAACCTCCAGCTTCCTCTATAGAGCCCATATTTCCCCCAGTCCTGGAACCTCTAGGGTGGGGCTCACTTTCCTGCATGCTTCTCTCAAGTCATATAAAATGATATTGCAGCTGCTGATCCCAACCTAATCAACAAAATGAGAACCACCTCAATATGCTTCACTTTGGACTGTGTCCAGAGACGTCCACACTAAAGGAATGTCAACCCTTTAGCCCCATTACTCAGGTGAGACCTTTCATTTCATAGGATTCTCTCTGAAATTCCATTTCAGGTGGTTCACTTCCAACAAAGTCCCCAAACCTAGATATAGACCAGGTCCCATGAGATAGCGCATATGTACACATGTACCCATAAATTAGAGCAAAATATATACCTGAAAGCAAAAGTGCACAACAGTCTGCAGTGAGTCAGTATATGCAGCAAGCAAGTAGAAAGACCTAAACCTAAACCATAAAGTTCATAATGAAATAGTGTCTCCTTAGACTTAGATACCCTCCTTAAGTACTTCCTATTATACTTCCCTCACTCACTCCAAAGCTAACCTTATCAAAGCAAGGAATACAAAAACTGAGTAAGGGCAAGAGACTGCCATACTTTAATGATGACTCTTTAGTCACTATCAGGCCACCCCATTAGCTAGGGCCCTATTTGGGGAGTCCTGAGATTCCCAAACAGACATGATGGGCCTAGATCTCGAATAAACCCCTCTCTCCACTGTTACCGGTCGTCTCCATCAGTAACAACACAATAGACCCCTTTGTGGGCCCCCATAGGACCTTGCCCTCAACGTGGATCAGCAACGGTAGAGAATGTTCCATCCTTCAAATGGGAGGCTGGACAACATACTCTATGCTCCACCTGAGGAAGATGGGTCCTGAAATTGGGACAGCTTGGAATGTTCCTACTCATGATCACAGAATGTGAGCTTAGATCTACAGGGATGCAGAGCTTAGATCTACAGGGATGCAGAGGTTATATAGGCTCCTAAACTGAATATGGGCCCTGGAGCAGATCAAATCAATGGGGTTTACAGTCAACAATATTTATACACCTTTCCCATATTCAAGAGATAACTCTTCGCTGATCCAGCTTTTTGGTCCTTTTTACAGCCATGATATCATCTCCCCAGACAGTAACTGACATCCACCTGCATATCAGATGTCAGACTCAGGAAGAAAAAAAAACTAGTATAGTCATGGGCTCTTTGGAATATAACTAAAATATGCCTACTAGCTATCTACAAAACAGAGATACTCTCTCTACCAATTCTTCATCTGCACTATTCCAGCCTTTAAGTTCATGATTAGTCAACAATTTTTTTGGCTCTATATGTTAACTCTTTTTTTCAGCTACCAGGTTCCAGATGCTAGCATGATGCCAACCAGACTTCCCTGGGCAGACAACCCCACCAATGTGTCCTGGAGCCCTGCTTCCCCAGAACCTCGCCCCTTTAGGGAAAAAGAGAGACAGGGTGGGAGTGTGGATCAACCTGCCAGTACCCATGTTCAGCAGAGAAACAATTACAGAAGCCAGACCTTCCAACTTCTGCACCCATAATGACCCTGGATCCATACTCCCAGAAGGATAAAGAATAGGAAAGCTATCAGGGGAAGGGAGGGGATATGGAGTTCTGGTGGTAGGAATTGTGTGGAGTTGTACCCCCTCTTATCCTATGGCTTTTGTGTTTCCTTTTCATAAATAAAATTTTTTAAAAATTAAAAAATATTATATCTTAAGCAAATTAAAATTATTTCTGCAACTTTTTCTAGTATTACACTGGTTAAAACTACCTCCTATTTCACAATTATTCCATGTATTTTTCTTTCTTGATTTAAAAATTTTGGAAATTACCCTCAAGTGTTAAATTATTAATCAAGAAAGAACACAGGGTTGGGGTGGGGGTGCAGAGTCAAGATGGCAGTTTAAGGACGACACCTGGCATACTCTGTAAAAAAAACAAAAGCCTATTTAAACCTGGGAATTCCAAGTGAGAGCAGGATTTCCAGGCCAGTAGGAAACTATAGAGAAAGGGACAAAGAGGAACCATAGTAAAACATTATAGCCCATCTATAATAATAAGCTGGAAAAAGGCTGAAAGAGAAAAAAAAGAACTTGAGCTGCAGTGAGTTGGTTTTTTTTTTTTTTCCTCTGAGTACCCATCCTCCAAACCAACCATCACACCATGCCTCTGGCTTACTCTAAGTGAGAGAACCAGCTACAAAGAGGGCCTCCTGTAGAGTTAAACTCAAGAGTTAAGCAAGACTCCAAGGCCATCTGAAGGGGGGGAATTACTGACTCTGAACTACAGAAATTCCCAAGCCACTTTTTTTAAGGGGGCTGGAGCTTTTTGATTGGTTGATTTGCAAGCCTTCTGTTTGTTAGTGCTCTATGTTGGTCCCTCTATTGGTGCATTGAGGGTTGTTTGTGATATTTTGTGGGGGAGGAGTCTCATTTGGTTTTGCTTAGTTTACATTATCTATTTTTCTTTTATCTGTTGAGTTTATTTTTGATAGTTGTGTTTGGTAATTGTTTTTGCTTTGTTTTGGCAGGAAAGCAGGGAAGGGGAGATTTTGTGTAGTTTACTTGGTATAGTTTAATCTGTTTGTTAGGCTTTTATCATTGTTCTTAGTTTTCCCTTTTCTTTGGTTCGATCAAAACTAGTTGTTGTTGTATTGACTGCTGATTGGTTGTACTCTGTTGTGGGAGTTTCTTTCATTTTTCTTTTTTCTTTCTGCCTCCTTGATTTGATCAGCCTTTGCTTTGGTTGCTGTTATTGCTGTATTCACTTGTGCTTATTTGTAATTTATTTTGTGGAGGGAATTAGGTGTGGTTTTTCTTTTCTCTCTCTCTTTCTCTTCTTTCCTACAGTCTCTTGAATTTATGTTTGATAGTTGATTTTTGAAATTGTCTGTCCTTCCTTTGTCTTTTTTCAAAAATATTTATTTTCCCTTTTGTTGCCCTTGTTGTTTTATTGTTGTTGTAATTATTGTTGTTGCTACTGATGTCATCGTTGTTATATAGGACAGAGAGAAATGGAGAGAGGAGGGTAGGACAGAGAGGGAGAGAGAAAGATAGACACCTGCAGACCTGCTTCACTGCCTGTGAAGCGACTCCCCTGCAGGTGGGGAGATGGGGGGCTTGAACCGGGATCCTTATGCTGTCCTTGGCCTTTGCGCCACATGCACTTAATCCAATGTGCTACCACCCGACTCCTCTTCCTTTGTCTTTCTTAGGAGGAGTAGTGATTTTGCTTGGTTGACTAGTTTTAGTTGAATTTCAGGCTGTTTGTTAGTTTGTTACATTTTGTTTCTATTTTTCCCTTCTTTCTGCTTTGATAAAATTTGATTTTGTTGTTTTTGTATTGGTTGCTAGTGATTAGTTGTGTGTTCCCTTTTGTGGGTAAGATTTTAGTATAGTTTAATATTGTTTTCTTTTTTCCTTTTTTTTTGCAACTGTTTCAGTAATATATCTCTGACTTCTATTTGAACACAAGAGACATTTCATCTCATCTTCCAAAGAGAGTGACAGTGAAAAGTAAAAGGCCAGTCAGAAGAGCAAGCTAATACTATAATTAAACAAGATAAATATATATTTATCCTAACTAAAGAATGAAGCTGAGGGAAGGGAGAGCAGAATAACAGAAGCAGAAAATATAATTAGCCAGACTGAAGATTAAATAAAGAAAAATAAGAAAGAAGTAAGAGAGCTAAAAGAAAAAGAGAAAGAGAGACTGATACATTGAAAACAACAGAAACATAAGGATGACCTCAAAAGAAGCAATATACACATTATTGGCCTACCAGAGGAAGAAAAAGAAGAAGGGAAAAAAAGCACCCTAGAGGACATAATAGATGAAAACTTCCTCACCCGAAACAGCAGAAAAGACATCAAGGCTCAAGAATCCCAGAAAGTCCTATACAGAAACAACCCAGAACCTCAAGACACCAGGACACGTCATAGTTACAATGAAAAGAAGTAAAGATAAAGAAAGGACCCTGAGAGCTACAAGCAAAAAACAAAAAGTCACATACAGAGGGAAACCCATAATACTATCAGCAGACTTCTCCACTCAAACTCTAAAATCCAGGAGAGAATGGTAAGGTACCTATCGAGCTCTCAATGAGAAAAGGTTTCAACAAGAATAGTACATCCTGATAGATTGTCATTCAGACTAGACAGAGGGATAAAAACCTTCTCAGACAACCAACAGTTAAAGAAGACAACTATTACCAACCCTTCCCTGAAAGAGGTTCTAAGAGACCTTCTATAAACATTAACAACAACAAAAAACTTACTACAATCTTGTCCATCATTATTAAATCAATAAAGAAAATAAATAAATAAATAAAATAATATTACTTCTGAGATATCAAATTTCCAAATAAATGCTTATAACCAACTCCTTTTCTTTGTATTTGTAAACCATATCATTTCCATCATGAGCCCAGTGAAAGTAGAACAAAGTCAGAGTAACACCATGAAAAAGTCATGTCAGGAGCCATGCAATGGTACACAAGGTTAAGCGCACATAGTAAGTAAAAAGCGCAAGGACCTGCACAAGGATCCTGGTTTGAGCCCCACTTTACACCTGCAAGGGAGGAAGGAAGCTTCACAATCAGTGAAGCTGGTCTGCAGGTGTCTCTCTTCCTCTCTAACTCCCTCTCCCCTCTCAATTTCACTCTGTCCTATCCAATAAAAATGAAAATGGGGGAAGGGGTGGTAGCACAGGGGGTTAAGTGCACATGACATAAAGCACATCAACTGGCATAAAGAAGCCAGTTCAATCCCCCAGCTCCCCACCTGCAGAGAGGGTCGCTTCACAAACCGTGAAGTAGGTCTGCAGGTATCTTTCTCTCCCCCTCTCTGTCTTCCCTTCCTCTCTCGGTTTCTCTCTGTCCTAACAACAATGACAACAATAACAACAACAATAATGATAAACAATAAGGGCATCAAAAGGGGAAAAATAGCCTCCAGGAGCATTGGATTCATAGTGCAGGCACCAAGCCCCAGTGATAACCCTGGAGATAAAAAAATAAAGAAAGAAGAAAGAAATGAAGAAAGAAAAGAAAAAGAAAAAGAAAAATGGCTGCCAGGAGCCGTGGATTTATAGTGTGAGCACCAAGCTCCAGTGATAACCCTGGAAGCATAAAATAATAAAAATTAATGGAAACAAAAAAAAAAAAAAGAAAGAAAGAAAAGAGCCATGTCAACACAAACATCTTCAGACTTTTAAAATGTTCAGTGGGGTCTATGGTTAGTAAATGGTTTTATATACTTTCCTTTCCTCAAATTTGGGAGCTACTCTCTGCCCTAATCCAGCTTTCTAGTCCTATTCTCAACTCTGATACCATCTTCCCAACAATACTTGTAGCCCACCTGCATGTTAGCTATCAGGCTCAAGAAAAAATTATTAAAGTCATGGGCCTCTTACAATATACCCAAAATGAAATTCCTAGGTTCTTCCCACACAAAGACCCCTATGCCGGTCCTTAGGCTTCATACGGTGTGCGCTTAACCCGCTGTGCTACCACCTGGCACCCTAGCACACCTGTTTTAATGTGCAAGGAACCAGGTTCAAGCTCCCAATCCTCACCTCCAGGAAGGAAGCTTCACAAGTGTTAAATCAGTGCTGTAGGTGTCTCTCATTCTTCCTCTATCCATTTCCTGCTCTCACTTTCTCTCTATCGTACCAAATAAATAAAAATTTTAACAAAGAAAACAGACATACTATCAGGCCATGCTTCAACTGAAAGAGGGCAAGTATAAAAAGAGGGCCAATGGTAAAATCAAAACATCAAATGTATAGCAAGAGTAAAAACAAAATGCTGCCCTCAGTGTTTAACTATTTTTTTTATTTCTTTATTGGGGGATTAATCTTTTACAGTTGACAGTAAATACAATAGTTGGTACATGCACAACATTTCTCAGTATTTCACATAATAATACAACCCCAACTAGGTCCTCTGCCACCCTGTTCCAGGACCTGAACTCTCCCCCCTACCCCAGAGTCTTACTTTGGTGCAAAACACCAAGTGTGTAACTATTATAGAAGGTATTATATAATATCCATTTACTGTTTATCTTTTTTTTTATTGACCACAACACTAGCCATCTTTGTTTTATGGAGTTGTGGGGAATTAAAACTGGGATGACAAAGCCTTGGGCATAAAAGCGTTTTTTGCAGAGCCATTATGCTGTCTCCCCAGCCCAATTCATTGTTTTTCAGATTTAGAAAAGAATTAAATTTCTGCCGAGGAACCATCTCAGGATGTTCATTCACTGGTTCATGACACACTGCCTTGCATTTTAACTAAAATACTCAGCTAACCAAAATATTCCATCCTTCCATGATATAAGCATTAATATTAGTAAGTTTCACTCTACAAATTAGTTCTTGGCATCCTCAGCCACCATCACTACTCTTTTATTATCTGACCTGCCAAAAAGCTACTATAGAAATTTTTTGGAGTTGGACGATAGTGCAGTGGGTTAAGTGCATGTGGTGCAAAGTGCAAGGACCACTGTAAGGATCCCTGTTTGAGCCCTGGGCGACTCACCTACAGGGGAGTCTCTTCACAAGTGGTGAAGCAGGTCTACAGGTATCTATCTTTCTCTCCCCCTCTCTGTCTTCTCCTCCTCTCTCCATTTCTCTCTGTCCTATCCAACAATGATGACATCAATAACAACAACAATAATAACTACAACAATAAAACAACCAGGGTAACAAAGGGAATAAATAAATATTTTTTTTTAAAAAGAAATTCTTTTCAGGAATGTATAACTTCTATGAAGCCAACATCACCCTGATACCAAAAGCTGATAGGGACAGAACAAAAAAGGAAAACTACAGACCAATATCTCTGATGAACATAGATGCCAAAATATTAAACAAGATCTTGGCCAGCCGGATACAGCAACATATCAAAAAGATTGTTCATCACGACCAAGTGGGATTCATCCCAGGAATGCAAGGCTGGTTCAACATCCATAAGTCAATCAATGTCATTCACCACATCAATAAAAGCAAAGCCAAAAATCACATGATTATCTCAATAGATGCAGATAAAGCCTTTGACAAAATCCAACACCCATTCATGCTCAAAACTCTACAAAAAATGGGAATAGATGGGAAATTCCTCAAGATAGTGGAGTCTATATATAGCAAACCTACAGCCAACATCATACTCAATAGACAGAAGCTGAAAGCATTCCCCCTCAGATCAGGGACTAGACAGGGCTGTCCACTGTCACCGTTACTCTTCAACATAGTATTGGAAGTTCTTGCCATAGCAATCAGGCAAGAGAAAGGAATCAAAGGAATACAGATTGGAAGGGAAGAAGTCAAGCTCTCACTATTTGCAGATGATATGATAGTATACATAGAAAAACCTAACGGATCCAGTAGAAAATTACTGGAAGTTATTAGGCAATATAGCAAGGTATCAGGCTACAAAATCAATGTACAAAAATCAATGGCATTTCTTTATGCAAAAACTAAATCTGAAGAAGAAGACATCCAGAAATCACTCCCATTTACTGTTTCAGCAAAATCAATCAAATACCTAGGAATAAAGTTGACCAAAGAAGTGAAAGACTTATATACTGAAAACTATGAGTCGCTACTCAAGGAAATAGAAACTGATACCAAGAAATGGAAAGATATCCCATGCTCATGGATTGGAAGAATAAATATCATCAAAATGAATATTCTCCCCAGAGCCATATACAAATTTAATGCAATACCCATCAAAGTTCCACCAAGTTTCCTTAAAAGAATAGAACAAACACTACAATCATTTATCTGGAACATGAAAACACTTAGATTTGCCAAAACCATCTTAAGGAAAAGAAACAGAAATGGAGGCATCACACTCCCAGACCTTAAACTATATTATAAAGCCATCATCATCAAAACAGCATGGTGCTGGAACAAAAATAGGCACACAGACCAGTGGAACAGAATTGAAAGCCCAGAAATAAATCCCAACACCTATGGACATCTAATCTTTGATAAGGGGGCCCAAAGGATTAAATGGAAAAAGGAGGCTCTCTTCAATAAATGGTGCTGGGAAAACTGGGTTGAAACATGCAGAAGAATGAAATTGAACCACTATATCTCACCAGAAACAAAAATCAACTCCAAATGGATCAAAGACCTAGATGTCAGACCAGAAAAAATCAAATACTTAGAGGAAAACATTGGTAAAACAGTTTCCCACCTACACCTCAAGGACATCTTTGATGAATCAAACCCAATTGCAAGGAAGACTAAAGCAGAAACAAACCAATGGGACTAGATCAAATTGAAAAGCTTCTGCACATCCAAAGAAACTATTAAACAAACAAAAAGACCCCTCACAGAATGGGAGAAGATATTCACATGCCAGACATCAGACAAGAAACTAATCACCAAAATATATAAAGAGCTCAGCAAACTTAGCACCAAAAAAGCAAATGACCCCATCCAAAAATGGGCAGAGGATATGAACAAAACATTCACCTCAGAGGAGATCCAAAAGGCTAACAAACATATGAAAAACTGCTCTAGGTCACTGATTGTCAGAGAAATGCAAATTCAGACAACACTATGATATCACCTCACTCCTGTAAGAATGGCATACATGAAAAAGGACAGCAGCAACAAGTGCTAGAGAGGTTGTGGGGACAGAGGAACCCTTTTACATTGCTGGTGGGAATGTAAATTGGTACAGCCTCTGTGGAGAGCAGTCTGGAAAACTCTCAGAAGGCTAGACATGGACCTTCCATATGATCCAGTAATTCCTCTCCTGGGGTTATATCCCAAGGACTCCATAACACCCAACAAAAAAGAGGTGTGTACTCCTATGTTCATAGCACAATTCATAATAGCTAAAACCTGGAAGCAACCCAGGTGCCCAACAACAGACGAGTGGCTGAGAAAGCTGTGGTATATATACACAATGGAATACTATGCAGCTATCAAGAAGAATGAACCCACCTTCTCTGACCCATCTTGGACAGAGCTAAAAGGAATTATGTTAAGTGAACTAAGTCAGAAAGATAAAGATGAGTATGGGATGATCCCACTCATCAACAGAAGTTGAGTAAGAAGATATGAAAGGGAAACTAAAAGCAGGACCTGACCAAATTGTAAATAGGGCATCAAAGTAAAAACCCTGTGGTGAGGGGTAGACATGCAGCTTCCTGGGACAGTTGGGGGGGAGTGGGTGGGAGGGATGGGTCACAGTCTTTTGGTGGTGGGAATGGTGTTTATGTACACTCCTAGTAAAATGTAGTCATATAAATCACTAGTTAATTAATATGAGAGGGGGGAAATTAATTGTATGTCTCGAAGTTTTTCAAAACACAAACTGAATCTTTTCAATATATAGGCTGTGTAATTGATATGCAGAGTCTCTAAAAAGCCTAGACCAAGTAGATCAGAAGCAACCAATAGCACAGCTATATACAGGATACTGGGGACTGTACAGCAAACCCTAACAAAAGGACTTTTCAAAGTTAACCCAATTACCAAATAATGTGATGATAACATTAACTATCGATTGTCTTTTTGAACCCTAAGACAACAGGAACCTCACATCTCCACCATAGAGCCTCTACTTCCCCCAGTCCTGGAACCCTTGGATAGGGCCCACTTTCCCATATGCCTCTCCCAATTCATATAAAATAATATTGCATCTGCCGATCACAACCTAACCAACACAACGATTGCCACCTCAATATGCTTCACTTCAGACTGTGTCCAGAGACTTCACGTGTGGAATGACAACCCTTCAGCATCATTACTCTGGTGAGACCTTTCCTTTCATAGTATACTCTAATTCCATCTCAGGTGGTTTACTTTCTAACAAAGTCCCAAAACCTAGATATAAACCAGTTTCTGTGAGAGAGAGCATATGTTCACACGTATCCGTAAACTACTGCAAAATATATACCTGAAAGCAGAAGTACACTAGAGTTTGCAGTGAGTACCCCCCTAACACTTCCTCTCCACTATTCCAAGCTTTGGGTCCATGATTGCTCAACAATTTGTTTGGCTTCGTATGTTAACTCTCTTTTCAGTCACCAGGTTCCAGATGTCATCAGGATGCCGGCCAGGCTTCCCTAGACTGAAGACCCCACCAATATGTCCTAGAGCTCTGCTTCCCCAGAGACCCACCCTACTAGGGAAAGAGAGAGGCAGACTGGGAGTATGGACCGACCAGTCAACGCCTGCAGGGAGCCAAAACCTTAGCTAAGTCTCTCACATAACCGGTGAGCAGACATTCCGATCATTGGAACTGAGATTACCATCTAGCTGTTTGTAAAGTTGCTCACCCACCTCCCTCCCCCCACTACCTTAGCAGAACTTTCTCATGGTGTGTGCTTAAAATGCGGCTGCAAAATAAAATTTTCAGAGCTTGATCAGACCTCCTGTCTTGCTCTCGTTCTTCATGTCTCTTGTCCCCTCCATTCTCTCGCCCCCCTACCCTAGGTTTCCGTCGATAACCCCGCAGGCTGGGGCACCTGGTGCCCGACATGGGACCTTTTTGGGTCTGGGGTCCGAGAGAACGTCGCTCCCCGATGGTCGACCAAGGAGCATAGGACCGCCACTTCAGAGGAGTGAGTGAAGGTTCGCATAGGATCGCCTCTCTAGCCCAGAGTGAGTGAAGATCCATGTGGTGATCGCCGCAGATTCACCCGTCTGTGAGATTGATCCATTTTGAGGTAAGAAAGAGTGACGCAATTATGGGACAAGCATTGAGTAAACATGATTTGTTGCTTAAGGGCCTCAAAGAGTCCCTCAAGACACGAGGAGTAAGGGTTAACAAAAAGGATCTCAAGAAGTTTTTTTTATTTTGTGAGTGATGTTTATCCGTGGTTCCCCTTAGAAGGGACTATTGATGAAAAAAGATGGGCCAGAGTAGGAAACTGTTTAAGAGATAACCTTCTGTTTGTGAGTCTGTCTCTATTCCCATGCCTGGTTCAGGAGACCCCACCCCTGAGGCTCCTGCTAAGTCCCCTCCTGTTAAGATTTACCCCTCTTTGACAACCTTAAGACCCCCCACCAAAGATGGGCCTGATGATAGTCTTTCTCCTGAAGAGGCCTTATCCCTTGATGAAGAGATGGCCAAATATCATAGTCCTGACCGGCCACCTAGGCTCTTCTTTGTCCAGACTGCCTCCCTACGCCACCGCCCCTCCATTTTGTGCTCCGGTCCTCGACTTGGCTGACACCACCAAGGCTAAAACTCAACTAGCACAAAAAACAGCTTCCCTTAGAAAATTAATAGAAGAAAAACGAGACCATTTACAATTAGTTAAAGAACTGTGGGCTCTTGATTTGGCATTATCTTAAAACTAGCCAGCAAAAAAAAAAAGATCCAGGTTTTCCCTCTGGCTACCACCAGAGCTCTAACTTAAAAACTATTGATCAGAGATCCAGTACACACTTTTGATAGAAATTTAATGAATTGTTTCTTTAAAACTGTAAAATGTACCTTAGCCCAGAAAAAGAATTTCAAAGATTTTTCTCCGTGCGCGGTAAACTAAGCCTGCCTGTTCCATCCGTGCAGCCAATCACAGCACAGAGCTACTGCTCCACAGATTGGCAAAGACTGCAGTGAATCATTCCCTAGCCACAAACGCCCCTCCTGGGGGGGGGGGGGGGAGGTGGAGAGTCGGTGAGTTAGGAATCCAAAAACCAAAGTGGTTTTTCAAAGGGAAAATTTTTCTTTTCACCAAGAATGTCTGTTTTGTCTGTACCTTGTTTCCATTAATGTGTGTTAACCCCTAAGTAACTAAAGGTTGTTTTAAGTTTTAAATAAGATTTAGTTCAGCTAAATGTGGTGTTAAAGATCCCGACTCATAAAGTTGGCACACCTTTACCAGAGTAAAATATAGGACAGTTTCGTCCTTCTGATAGCTAATATCGGCATCAATTCATTAGTTAAAAGATTTTCCAGGGAGTCGGGCTGTAGCGCAGTGGGTTAAGCACAGGTGGCGCAAAGCACAAGGACTGGCATAAGGATCCCAGTTCGAATCCCGGGTCCCCACCTGCAGGGGAGTCGCTTCACAGGCGGTGAAGCAGGTCTGCAGGTGTCTATCTTTCTCTCCTCCTCTCTGTCTTCCCCTCCTCTCTCCATTTCTCTCGGTCCTATCAAACAACAACAACAATAACAACTACAATAATAAAACAACAAGGGCAACAAAAGGGAATAAATAAATAAAATAAATATTTAAAAAAAAAAGATTTTCTGAGATATCTAGGCATGGTAAAATGCCTCTACAGTCTCTCTCACTCTTGTGAGAATTGTAAATCTTACCAACACCCCAATACCAACTGCCACTGTTTGTTAATTTGTTAATTCCATGCTTGAACTCGCTTTCTAATAACCCAGTCAGTGTAGAGCAGTGGCCTTGCCAGGAAAAAAGGATTAAACATGATATTCCTGGCCTGAAAAAAATTTTTCATTTGACAGATGTGATTCAACAAAATTATTTAGTGCAAAATGGTCATCTAAAAGAAATGTTAACAGTAAAAATTTATTTTGAACATTTCAGCTACGAGGTTTATCTTAGCTTTTTAAGTTACCTATCCAAATCAAAGTGAAAGATCAATTAAGTTGTGTACCCATCCTTATTCATAGCTGCCCTAAGGGTGTGATAGCTTTGTGATAAACAAAGATCCTAACAAACAAAGTTTAACATTTTACTTAAAATTGTTTTTAAAATACTTTCTCAACTAAACAGGCAACACTGGCTTGGGTTAGTAAAAGATAACACAATGGTTATGTTAATTATCTAACACCAGAGGCTTTTGCTCTGATAAATGAGGTTTAATTTAAATAAGATATGTAAAAAAAATTTTTTTTTCCAAATAAAACTTATCAAATAAATATGGGGCAGCCTAATGTAGAGCTGTATAGATGTTTTAGCTAACCTTTTTACATTTTATTCAAGAAGTATGTCCCTGGTTTCCCTGAAAAAGAACTCTAGATATTAAAACATGAGAGACTAGGTAAAAAGTTAAAAGAGTTTTATGTCTGATATAGACAAAAATGTTCCGGTTAAAACTTTTATTTTAAAACTTGTTAAGAGATTTTTAAATCTTACTCATGAGTTAGTTACTTTTGCTTTTACAGTGACTTACTCCTTCTAATAAAGTTGTTACTGAGATAACTCCCCTATTTAGAAAAACTACAGAAATTATCAAATAATTGGCTTTTGAGAGTACATATTCTACATGTCAAACTTTAATCAGTTCTTTTAGAGAGCAAAAAATTATCTGGTTTGTTTTAAGACACTGTCAGAGGTTTATTCTTGATAAATTAAGGTAATACATGGTGCCTCTGGTCTGATAAAAGATGTTTTGGCAAATCCTGACTTAACAAAATTAGTACTTTGAACAATTAAACTATGAGGTTTTATTTTAGCCTTTTAAGTTGCCATATTAGAGTTCTAAAGAGCAAAATCTATTAGAGTTTTATATCTATGCTTACTCATGATAGCCTTGTGATGAGTAAAGCTCTTAGTAAACTAAAGTTATAATAGTGTGCTTAAACTGTCTAATCAGTTTAAAATAATGCTAAAAAATGGTAAACATTTTATCATGTCAACACATTAGGTATTGACTTTCTATTACATATTGGTATATTTTAATAAAGAGCCTTCTAAAATCATATGAAAGAACTGAAGCCAATTCTAACCATTAGATCATCAATTAACTTGGTACAAGTTCTCTCCCTAAATAAATAATTATAGGTACATCTGCACATGAAGAACTGACTGCTCATATGGTAAGATTTAAAGCTAAACATTTTTCATTTTTTATTTATGGGTGTGTGATGACTCCTAAAGTCACTCATATCCTAAAATTTTTCTCATTTTTTTACAAGCCTCTTAAAATTTTAACGCTTGACCTGCCATAGTGAGGGCACTTTACTGACTCCTGCATTGTTTAATTAAGATCCTACTATTCAGACTTTTAAGATTAATCCCCATTGATAAAAGCCAATGCTCTCTGGCAGATTGATGTAATTCACCTGCCCATGTTTAGTAAACAAAAACATTTTTTTTCTCAGTTGATACTTTTCCAAATTTATGTAGGCTACAGCTCAAACAAGAAAAACTTAAGCCCTTAAGCTCAATTAATAAAAAAAAAGAAGGGGAATGCACCCCCCAGTATTCAGTTGGCTAAAGTGTCAATGAAGTAACTTTACTAAGCCTTTTTTATATTTACAAAAATTCGAATTGTCCATTTATTATATCTCACTCACTTTTCCAGTCACAGAGACATATTCCTTTTTTTCTCTTTTTCAACACTGGATGTCCATGTTTTGTTTTCCTTTTATTATGGTGGATGACATTATTGATCTTGCAAAATCCACAATCCCTGTTGGCAAGTCCTTACCACAAAGGACGCCATGGCAGTATATAGCCCAGCTAACCTCACCAGCTTATCCAAGTCTTCTCTTTCTGCTGACCTACCACTGCTGACTTCATCCTTACATGTTTATTGACTGCTCACTTTTCTCCCAATATTCCTCATGTTCAAGGAACCTCACCTTGACTTCTAATGTGTATGCACCTCCTCTGTGTTTTGGTACAACACCACCCTATATTTTCATGTCAATTCTTCTCTACCTGGTCCTTGCCTCCTAGTTTTGCTTGTTCCACAGCTGACCCTCTATGAAGAAGAAGAATTTCATCAGCTGGCGCTGACCCACCAGAAGACCAGACGTGCTGTGTTTCTTCCCCTGGACATCACATCCACTGACTGCTTCCCTTAGACTTGCTGGTGGCATGCTAGGACATTTTGATGCCCCTTATGGGACCCCTGATTAGTCTTTTGTTAATGATTACTTTGGGACCCTTTATTTTTAATAAGATTATTGGCTTTATAAAACAACAAATTGACTCCTTGGCATCGAAACCCTTACAAATATATTATCACAGACTTGATTTGGCTGACAGAGGCTTGGCTGAACCTGAGGGTGACACACCTCTTTTAGGAGCTACATAAAACTCAGATTTATGCACGCCAGCCTTGGCATGGCATGGGCACCGGTAAGGGGTGCAGGGCTAAGCACTGCAGGGGGAGGACCCTATAGTCCGCCTCTGAGTCCCCCGTGAAGCAAACCTGATTTGCATGGAGGTTGGTGTCAGTCATCAGAACTCTTCGCCATGAGTTTTCCTCACCTTAGAAATAGTGGCTCTTCCTCCCCTCCTGAAAAAGACACCAAGAGCCGTATAAGATGCGGGAAGATCAGTTCTATATTTACCCCGCGGGAGAAATCAGGTCAATACTTCTCCCCTCTGGTTAATGCCCGCTTATCTCTTGATAAGATTCCTAGCTTTTACCCTCAATTGCCGCCTCACTTAAATTGTAAAAAGGGAGGACATGCCGGGAGCCAAAATTTTAGCTAAGTCTCTCACATAACCGGTGAGCAGACATTCCGATCATTGGAACTGAGATTACCATCTAGCTGTTTGTAAAGTTGCTCACCCACCTCCCTCCCCCCACTACCTTAGCAGAACTTCCTCATGGTGTGTGCTTAAAATGCGGCTGCAAAATAAAATTTTCAGAGCTTGATCAGACCTCCTGTCTTGCTCTCGTTCTTCGTGTCTCTTGTCCCCTCCATTCTCTCGCCCCCCTACCCTAGGTTTCCATCGATAACCCCGCAGGCCAGGGCAAACGCCCATGTTCAGCAGGGAAGCAATTACAGAAGCCAGACCCTCTACCTTCTGCAGCCCACAATGACCCTGGGTCCATGCTCCCAGAGGGATAGAGACGGGAAAGCTATCAGGGGATGGGGTGGGATATGGAGATTGGGTGGTGGGAATTGTGTGGAATTGCACCCCTCCTACCCTATGGTTTTGTTAAGTAATCCTTTCTTAAATAAAAAATTAAAATAAAAAAAAAGAAATTCTTTTCAGGAATGTATAACTTTTCTAGGGAAAAGGAGTTGCAAGCTTTTTAATGAATGAATTTATTCAGATCAAATACCTGTTAAGCCAGGCCATCTCTGGAAGCTATTCATCTTCTTTGGAATCAAAATTCTGACGTGCATTTATGAATCTACCTTTTCTTAGCTCAGTAACCTTGAGTAAATCTTCTTTTTGACCCATCATCTTTTTCTTTTGCAAAATGGAGATGATAATAATACCTACTTCATAAGATTTTGATGAAAATGTAATGAAATTGTGTATGGAATGAGAAAAATACAGCTCCTAGTACCTGTATAAATTCAATAAAAGCCATTTTTGAAGAAAATATAGTTGAGTAATTTCATGAATTCAGATGAAAAGTTTTCATATGTGTGGTACAAAGCCAGAAATCACAAATGATAATATTAATATAAATATAAAACACAATTTTTGTTTGTTTTAGATAGAAAGGGGGATAGAGAAATAAGAGAGACTGAAAAGGAGACCAAGACCACAGCGTTGAACCTTCCTTCAGTGCAGTGGAAGATGGCCTTGAACCTGAGTCACTCAGATCTCAAAGCAGCACACTACCCATGTGAGCTATTTAACTGGCCCTACAACACAGTTTTTACTACCACAAATGCTTCATTCAAGGGTAAAAGGCAAAAACTGGAGGAAAAAGACAATATTGTCTGGCAATATATGCAGCAGGAAATGGGAAAATATTCATATGTATTAAAAGAATATAAAGTGCACTGTTTATAAAGTGTAGCAACAAAGAAATAAAATCAGAATAAAATCTTATAAAAATGAAACCAAAATGCACCTCAATAGATAGTACAGTAGATAAAATATTAAACTTTCAAGGATGAGATTCTGAGTTCAGTAGCCAACATCACATATACCAGAGTGATACTATTTCTATTTTTCTCCCTTCTCTCTCTCTCTTTTAGTAATAAATAGATACATTTTTTTAAATTCAATAAAACTGTTCAAATTAATTTAAAAAAAAGAAATGGGGCCAACTAAATTTATGAGCAGATGTTCAGCCACACTAGAAATCAAAGAAACACAAATAAGACAACATCCTGTCTCTGACTAAAAGGATGGGCAGATGTAGCAGTTTAAAGAGAGCAAGCAGTAGACTCTTCCTATGGCTGTCTAGTAAATATATTGATTGAATCTATTTGAAGGACTGTAATTTTGTATCATATTTAAAAGACTTATTCCCTTTACTTTGCTATATTGATTTTTAAATAGTCTACATATGTATTATTTCCATAATCAGACACTTTTCACTTTGGATAATTAAAATATTTCTCATTTCTTCCCATATTTGTTATAAAAATAAAATTATAGAGGCCTAGCAGTGGTGCACCTGGTTGAGTGCACATGTCACCATGGACAAAAATCCTGGTTCAAGTCCTGGGACCTCACCCACGGGGTGGGGGGTGGGGT
Organism: Erinaceus europaeus; assembly: GCF_950295315.1. Taxonomy (NCBI): domain Eukaryota; kingdom Metazoa; phylum Chordata; class Mammalia; order Eulipotyphla; family Erinaceidae; genus Erinaceus; species Erinaceus europaeus. The sequence goes on along the minus strand of NC_080171.1, from coordinate 68,173,022 downwards.
GCTTCATGAGCAGTAAAGCAATGCTGCAGATTTCTCTCTCCCTCCCTCTCCCTCTCTCTCTTCCCTTTCCCCTCTCAATTTCCCTCTGTACTATTCAAATACATAAGCAAGTGAATGAAAAATAAATGGGTTCTTTCTTTTCTTGTCTTTTCTTTTTATTTAAGAATGAAACTGCACTCTCTTCCAAAAGATTTCAGACAGTTCCATAGAGAGTGGCCATAGCAATAATCACCACTAATATCCCGGTGGCCTCTTCATGGATTGCAAAATTCTACCACTTACCTAAATTCCACAACCATTGGATATAAATAGACCTAAAGCTACTTTCTTTCACTATAAATGATCAGGACTATTTATATTATCGAATGGAAGGGAAATGAATTTAGGGACCTGAACAATCTTCCCCACTGGTCATCCCCTAGGGGGCGCTCAACCTTCAGGAAATTAGTACTTGAGTAAGAGTAAAACTTTCATCCTCTGCCTATGAGTTCTTTTGCTTGCTACAATATATCTTGAAGGGGGGCAAAAAAGATTCCTTATCATCTCTTGAATGTTAAAGAGAATGTCTCCCCACTGCATTTATAAAATCTGTCTTCCTTTAAGCATCTGTCCAAAGAATGTACCAAACCAAAATGTACACTTTTATCAGAAATTGTGCTAGACAAACTATGATTAAGCAAACTGACCTGTAGTGACCCTGACCACCACAAGTTCTTTATAATTGAACCTCTCTGCACCCACCAGCTTCCAACTCTCACTTGAAACCCATTACATTTGCTAAGCCACTTTCCTATATTGGGCACTCAATATTTTTATCCTCTTTCCTTCTTGTAACATTTTATTTTTCAAGAAAGGATATGGAAAAAATTCACAAAGCTTTCAAAAATCCTCCATACTGTAACATAAATAATACCAGCTGCAATGACATTTCATAATCATGAAATCAAAACCACAAGACAAAAACAGCGAGATTATGGTAAGTAGGCTTTCAGAGTTGTCAATTGGAATATTGGCAAAATGATTTGAGCCATGAGACTGTTTCTGAAATCACCTCAGTAGTGGTGCTGCCATATTACAGATGTCCACAGACAGGACCTGTGCCCTGTCTTTGGCCCAATACTTATGTATTTAGATACTTACGTATCTAAACTCTGATTATCTATTCTTCATGAAAAACGGGAGAATTTTTCTGGACTATATTCTGACCTTTTCCTTGTGACTTTAAAATTCACTAGCAATTTCTTGACAGTGAATAGCTGACATGAGCATTAAGTTTGCTCAGAATGTTCCAGCAAGCCTTAAGAGACTCAGAATGTTTTAAGACTCAGGAAAGAATATCCCAAATATATAAAGTAGGAACAAATCATAGCAGCTACTGTGCGTTCTGTTACTAAAAAATCTCTATTAATTAAATTATTTATTTATTTATGTACTTATATGCCTCCAGGGTTATCACCGGGGCTTGGTGGGCACTACTAATCCACTGTCCCTGTGGCCATTTTTCTTTTCTTTCTTCCTTCTTTTCTTTCTTTCTTCCTTTCTTTTTTCTCTTTTTTTTTTTATAGGACAGAGAGAAACTGAGAGGGTAGGGGAGAAGATAGAAAGACACATGCAGGGGGTAAGGTGGTAGCGCAGCGGGTTAAGCACATATGGCACAAAGCATAAGGACTGGCTTAAAGGTCCCAGCTCAAGTTCCGGCACCCCACCTGCAGCGGAGTCGCTTCACAGGCGGTAAAGCAGGTCTGCAGGTGTCTATCTCTCTCTCTCTCTCCCTCTCTGTCTTCCCCTCCTATCTCCATTTCTCTCTGTCCTATCCAACAATGAACGACATCAACAACAATAATAACCACAACAAGGCTACAACAACAAAGGCAACAAAAGAGGGGGAAATGGCCTCCAGGAGCAGTGGATTCAACAATAACCCTGGAGGCAAAAAAGAAAGGAAGAAAGAAAGAAAGAAAGAAAGAAAGAAAGAAAGAAAGAAAGAAAGAAAGAAAGAAAGAAGAAAGAGAGGGGGAGGGAGGAAGGAAGGAGAGAGAGAGAGAGAGAGAAGAGAGGGAGAGAGAGAAAGAAAGACACATGCAGGGGGTCAGGCAGTAGCGCAACAAGGACCCGCAGAAGGATCCCGGTTGGAGCCCCCGGCTCCCCACTTGCAGGGCAGTCGCTTCACAAGTGGTGAAGCAAGTCTGCAGGTGTCTTTCCTCCTCTCTGTCTCCCCTCCTCTTTCGATTTCTCTCTGTCCTATCTAACAACAACAACAGCAGTGACAGCAACCAATAGTAATGACAACAAGGGTAACAACAAGGGCAACAAAGTGGGAAAAAATGGCCTCCAGGAGCAGTGGATTCATAGAGCAGGCACCGAGCCCCAGCAATAACCCTGGAGGCAAAAAAAAAAAAAAAAAAGACACATGCAGACCTGCTTCACCATCTGTGAAGTGACCCCACTACAAGCAGGGATCCAGGAGCTCTAATTAAGATCCTTGCGCAGGTCCTTGTACTTCATACTATGTGTGCTTTATCCAGTGGACCACCGCCTGCCCCCAATCTTTCATTTTCTATATCGACAAAAGGAAGTTGAGTGAACTGTAGTGGCACAAATAAGAATGTCAACCTAGCAGGGGCTGGGCGGTGGCACACCTGTTTAAGCACACGTTACAATGCGCAAGGGCCCAGTTATAAGACCCCAGGGCCCTTCTGAGAGGGAAAACTTTATGAGCAATGCTGCAGGTGTCTCTATCTCTGTCTTTCTCTAGCTCCCTTCTCTCTCAATTTCCCTCTGTCTCTATCCAATAATAAATACTTTTTAAAAGAATATGCCAATGTAGACCTATATTTAAGAACACATTAAACAACCCATGGTATCTATTTTAAGTAGAGGTTACTGAAATTATTTATGTTATGATCCCAGTTTTTTTTTAAGTGATAATGTTTTCAGAGTGCAAGCTAAGCCAAAGCACTTTTATTTCCAATAGTCTACAGTACCAGGTATCCTAGGGTTACTAAGTAAGAAGCCTGCTGGCTGACCTCAGAGAGGTTCAGCTTTAAAAGAATGCCCTTCCTGTGGATAAGACTCCATCCTAAGAGAGACAGGAAGACACCTTAGTACCAAAGCCCCCTCCCCTTTACTGAAGTGGAGGTAGGACTGGAACATGGGTCCTACGCAGGACACAGCAGGCACACTATCCAGTAATTTCTCTTGTTCTGAATATTCTAGAAGGCAAGAATAAAAGCCATAAACACAAGGTTTTATTCTCTTCTTCTAAAGGAGAGGAAAGAAAAAGGATGAGTGATAAAAGGAGAAGGAGGAGAAGAAGGGGAAGGAGAAGCAGTAGCAACTATGGCAAAAGTTCCTGCTAAAATAAATTCTGAACATGGGGCTGAGGAGATAGCAAAAGACTTTCATGCCTGAGCTCCAAGTCCCTAGGCTTAATCCCCAGCACCACCATAAGTCAGAGCTGAGCAGTGCTCTGGTGTTTGTCTCTGTATATCACTCATTAAAATAAAACAAATTTTAAATTATATATACACCTATGTTCATTGCAGCACAATTCGTAATAGCTAAAACCTGGAAGCAACCCAGGTGCCTAACAACAGATGAGTGGCTGAGAAAGCTGTGGTATATGTACACAATGAATACTACGCAGCTATTAAGAACAATGAACCCACCTTCTCTGACCCATCTTGGATGGAGCTAGAAGGAATTACATTAAGTGAGCTCAGTCAGTGTTGTATGCTTTACATTGGGTTCTAGTTCTCCCCCGCCAAGAGAATTGGATCAGTCCAGTTAGTTTTCACAGGCCCACTTGGCCCCGCCCCTAGGAACCCCGAGAGAGGGTTCCAAAGTGGAAGAGTTGCTGAGTTTGAGAGTAACAGAGAGTGCTTGCGCCGCCGCAAAGAGCAGCAGAGTTCTGTTTGGTGATTAGTTTGTCTTAGTTTATAAATCGTTGTTTCTGAATAAAGAAATACAGCTTCCCTGCCCAGCTGTTGTCTCCGTGTCTCTGTTACCCGCCCGTGAAGCTACCCCGCCCGGCAAGAGCCTCCGAATTTTAACAACAAATGGCGCCCAACGTGGGGCTGACCTGTGCATCTCTCAGATAAGTAAGACAATTTGGCTACTTATGCACTATGGCCTTCTCTTCTGCTTGTAAAGAGATCTCCAAAGGCCTCTGCTCTTTCTTCACGAGACTGTTTTGCTGTTTCTGGAACATTTATCTCTGGACCACTCTGTGGTTTCCACTCGCTCGGGCGAACTCAGAACAGCCAGCGGGAAGAGCCAGCGGGCGGGAGGCGAGGTGCGGAGTTGCTGTTTCCACCTGGTTAAACAGCCAGCCAGCCAGCTGCGCCCAGACAACCCCGCACACCGCGCCCGCAGCCCCGCAGTCCGCAGGAGGCCGACGCCAGCACACAAGAGCCCCAAGAGCCCGACACCAGCACACAGGAGGCTGACGCCAGCACACACGAGCCCAATGCCAGCACGCAAGAGCCTGATGCCAGCACGCTGGAGGCCAATGCCAACACGCTAGAGCCCGATTCCACCACGCAGGAGCCCGATGCCAACACGCAGGCCAGCCCACAGGAGCCGGCTCTCCACCGCGTGGCGCAGGGCACTGGACGCATGATCCCTCCACACTGCTCGGCCACTGCGAGCAGGGCAGCAGACATGGCAGGGCCATGGGGCAGGGCTGCGGCGGCCTATGATGGCTGCCACCCCTGGGCACCTAGGCCCACGCCTTCTACAAAACTGGCCCGCCTGCCCTCTTGCTATGAATTCTGGAACGATCCCGGACCTCCCGGACCCCCGGGCTCCCTGCCGAAACTGGACACACGAGATCTCCAGCTGCCGGTCCAGTCTGAAGGCAGACAAGCTGGAGTTCGCAGAGATTTGTGCAGAGATCACAACCTGCAATTCCTAGAAGTGAAGCTGTGCGGGAAGCCACCTCCGGATGGTGAACCCCCCCCCCAACAACTAAGACAGTACATATCTAAATTCGTGTTTAAAATGACATGTCTTCGTAACAAAGGTTTCTCTCCTTGTGTATTAATGACCATGTTTATGTGTATGTTTAAAGTTTGGTAAACAGTAACTTTAAGGCTAAATTCTTACTAGTCAAAGTTAAATGAAAAAGGTTTTCAACGTAATTCTCATAAAGATAAAATTAACTTACATTTAGAGTCTGAGGTAAAAATTAGCTAACAATCAATATATTTTAACTAAGTTGGTCTAAACAAAAGGTTAAATAGACTTGTTGATATGTAAAACTCTCCATTACCTTCTCTATTAGAAATGGTAGATCGCACAATGGCTATGCTAATTATTCTCATGCCTGAGGTTTCCTTTCCTGACTCCATCTTGAATGGGTGTAACAAAAGGTTAAAAGACGTTGTTGCTATGTTACTTGCTTACATGTTTCTCCATGTTTGTGCCAGTTTCTTTTTTAAAAATGCCTGTATGATATATGTTTCTGTTCACCCCACACCCTTGATACTGTAGTCATTTAGTTAAAAAGAAAAGGGGGAATTGTTGTATGCTTTACATTGGGTTCTAGTTCTCCCCCGCCAAGAGAATTGGATCAGTCCAGTTAGTTTTCGTGGGCCCACTTGGCCCCGCCCCTAGGAACCCTGAGAGAGGGTTCCAAAGTGGAAGAGTTGCTGAGTTCGAGAGTAAGAGAGAGTGCTTGCGCCGCCACAAAGAGCAGCAGAGTTCTGTTTGGTGATTAGTTTGTCTTAGTTTATAAATCATTGTTCCTGAATAAAGAAATACAGCTTCCCTGCCCAGCCGTTGTCTCCGTGTCTCTGTTACCCGCCCGTGAAGCTACCCCGCCTGGCAAGAGCCTCCGAATTTTAACAACAAGTTAGAAAGATAAAGATGATCCCATCATAAACAGAAGTTGAGAAAGAAGAAAAGAAATGGAAATTCAAAGCAGTATTTGACTGAATTTGGAGTAGGGCACCAAAGTAAAAACTCTGGGTTGAGGGTGAGGGTGAATGTTCAGCTTCACAGGGTGAAGGGGTGGGGAATAAAGGGGAGGATGGGATGGGACACAGTCTTTTGGTGGTGGGAATGGTGTTTATGTACACACCTATTAATTTTTAGTCATATAAATCATTATTTAATTAATATAAGAGGGGAAAAATTGATTGAATGTCTCAAACTTTTTAATGCACAGACCATAGGCTGAGTCTTCAATATGTTAACTCTCTTAAAAGCTTAGATCAGGGAGAACAGAAGCAACCAGTAGCACAGCTATATACAAATAATGTCAAAGGACATAAATTGTGGTGATGTTGTATATGATACAGCAAATCCTAACAAAGGGATATTTCAAAGTTCACCCAGTTGCCAAATAATGTGATTATAGAAATAACTATCTATTGCATTCTTAAACCCTAAGACAGCAGTGCTGAACCTCTGGCTTCCACTATATTTCCCCAATCCTGGAACCTCTAGGGTGGGACTCATTTTCCTACATGCTTCTCTCAATTCATACCAAATGATATTGCATCCGCCGATCCAAGCCTAATCAACGCACAAGTACCACCTCAGCATGGTTCACTTCAGACTGCATCCAGAGACGTCAGATGTGGCATGTCAACCCTTCAGCCTTTTCACTTGGGTGAGACCTTTCCTTTCATAGGATTCTCTAATTCCATTCCTGGTGGTTCACTTTCTTACAAAGTCCCAAAACCTAGATATAGAATAAGTCATGTGAGATAGAGCATAAGGTTCACATATATCCATAAATTAGGGCAAAATATATACCTGAAAGCAAAAGTGCACAGTAGTCTACAGTGAATCAGTATAAAGTTCCTAATGAAATAGTGTCTACTTAGCCTTAGATACCCTCCTTACCTACTTCCTATTACACTTCCCTCACTCACTCCAAAGCTAACTTCATCAAAGCAAGGACTAAGAATCTGAATAAGGGCAAGACACTGGCATACTTTAATGATGACTCTTTAGTCACTACTAGGCCACCCCATCATCTGGGGCTCTAGTCAGGGAGTCTTGAGATTCCCAAACAGACATGATGGGCCTAGACCTTGAATAAATCCCTCTCTCCATTGTCACTGGTCATATCTATCAGGAACAACACAATACACCCCTCTGTATTGTGGCCCCCATAGAACCTTGCCCTCAATTTGGATCAACAAAGGTAAAGAATGTTGTCCATCCTCTGAACGGAGGCTGGAAAACATACTCTATGCTCCACCTGAGGAAGATGGGTCCTGAAATTGGGGCAGCTTGGAATGTTCCTACTCATGACAACAGAATGTGAACTCAGATCTACAGGGATGCAGAAGTTACATAGGCTCCTAAGCTGAATATGGGCCTTGGATCAGATCAAATTGATGGGGTTTACAGTCAACAATATTTATACACCTTTCCCATATTTGGGAATTACTCTCTTCTCTGATCCACCTTTCTGATCCTTTTTCCAGCCATGACATCTTCTCCCAGACAATAACTTGGATTCACCTGCATAACAGATTTCAGGCTCAGGGGAAGAAAAAACCTAGTATAGCCACAGGCCCTTTGGAATATAACTAAAATATGCCTACTAGCTATCTACAAAATGGAGACTCCCCCAAGTCTTCATCTGCACTACTCCAGCCTTTAGTTCATGATTGGTCAACAACTTGTTTGGCTTTATATGTTAACTCTCTTTTCAGTCACCAGGTTCCAGATGCTAGCATGATGCCAACCAGACTTCCCTAGACAGACAACCCCACCAATGTGTCCTGGAGCTCTGATTCCCCAGAACCCTGTCCCACTAGGGAAAGAGAGAGACAGGCTGGGAGTATGGATTGACCTGTCAATGCCCATGTTCAGCAGGGAAGCAATTACAGAGGCCAGACCTTCCACCTTCTGCATCCCACAATGACCTTGAGTCCATGCTCCCAGAGGGTTAAAGAATAGGAAAGCTATCAAGAGAGGGGATGGGGTATGGAGTTCTGGTGGTGGGAACTATGTGGAGTTGTAGCCCCATTATCCTATGGTTTTGTCAGTGTTTCCTTTATAAATAAAAGAAAAAAGAAAAGAAAAAAAGAAGAAATGAGTGAAATCCAATCAAGAAATCAATTCATCAATTAAGCAGTAATTCATCTTATGCTTATTTACAGATGATTAAATCTTGTGTACTAAAATATATCTATGGGATTTGTAAAAACATAAAAGGCTATAAGAGCTAATACATAAATGTACATGTCTGTAAGGTAGAAATGATGTACAGAATCTATTTCTATAATCAAGTAAGAAAAATCTGAAAATGACATGAAAATAAATCCACTTAAACAGAATAAAATACAATATTTAGAGATACCATTCTGAACACAGGAAAATTATTGTGTATATAGAGTCCAGGAGAGGAGAGAGGATTTGATAATGTAAAAACAACGAACTTTAGTAAATGATTGAGAGACATCAGCTGTGGAGCTGCAGAGAAAACTAGTGACCTTCTGCATGTTAGATGTCAAGCCCAGGCAAAAACTAGTCGAGTCATGAGACCCTTGGAATACACCTAAAATAGACCTGCTAGCTTTTTCCAAATTGTAGACCCCAAATCTTCATCTGCAATATTCTTGGCTTTAGGTTCATGATTAGTCAACAATTTTTTTCTGCTTTATATCTTAACTCTTTTTCAGCAACTAGGTTCCAGATGCTATCATGATGTCAACCTGACTTCACTGGGCAGATGACCCCACCAATGTGTCCTAGAGCCCCACCTCCCCAGAATTCTGCCCCACTGGGGAAAGAGAGAGACAGGCTGGGAGTATGAATCGACCTGTCAATGCCCCCTCTTCAGCAGGGAAGCAATTACAGAAGCCAGACCTCCCACCTTCTGCACCCCATAATGATCCTGGGTCCATGCTTCCAGAGGGATAAAGAATAGGGAAGCTGGGAGTCAGGCGGTAGCTCAGCGGGTTAAGCACAGGAGGTGCAAAGCGCAAGGACCATCATAAAGATCCCACTTTGAGTCCCCAGCTCCCCACCTACAGGGGAGTTGCTCCACAAGTAGTGAAGCAGGTCTGCAGGTGTCTATCTTTCTCTACCCCCTGTCTCTGTTTTCCCCTCCTCTCTCCATTTCTCTCTGTCCTATCCAACAATGATGACATCAATAACAACAATAATAACTACAACAATAAAACAACAAGGGCAACAAAAGGGAATAAATAAATAAGTAAATAAATATTTTAAAAAAGAATAGGGAAACTATTAAGGGAGGAGATTAAATACAGAGTTTTGGTGGTGGGAATTGTGTGAAATTGTACCCCTCTTACCCTATGGTCTTATCAATATATCTTGTCAGTAAAAAATATACATAGATACAGATATAGTTACAGAATGAGCCCATGTCAGTGACCTTGAGAGAACTACTGTAGTTTCCAGTGGAGGGGATGGGACACAGAACTGTGGTGGTAGGAACTATATGAAACTATAGCGCTAGTATCTTACAATTTTGTAAATCAATATAAAATCACTAAAAAAAAAGTGACAAAACATACTGTTGAAAATAAAAAAGATTTATTGATCTCTAATGCCGTGCTCACACACCATACATGTACAAAAATGCACAAAGATGTACACAGTGCTGTGCATGAAGTGGGAGCAGGAGCATCAGTCTGTGGGCCAGCAGGAGAGGCTAAAGAACATGGTAGATGACACAGAGTGGGCAATCCTCCAACCTGGCAGCAAAACTTTCTCTCTCTTTGCTTGACAGAGGCTCCATCTCGATCCAATGCCCTGGTCACTTTTTGGCATCAGAAACTGAATCAGTTTCCCCCCAAAGACAACAGACCATGTGCTGTTTTTAATTACTCAATCAATTGGACTGCTAAGGAGGAAAAAAAATGTGTGCAGTGACCAACGCAAAGAGGAATCTCCCCCCCCCCCCCCCGCAAGGAAATTCTGATTAGGAATATCTACTAGCACAACAAAAGAGAAGTTCTAAAAAAAAGAGCAAACTGTGGTTACAAATCATAAGGGGGAAAAAAGAGAGAGGGAGGGAGGGAGAAATCTCATGGTTTGGGTTTCAGAACTATCTATTTAAGACAATAACATGTTGCCAAAAGCAGTCAGTCACACTATGAAATCATGGCCTGTACTCATTAAAAATAGAGCGATGTCTTCATTTTCCCCCTCAAGATTAAATTTGGAAGAGCTGACAAGACTTATTTCATCCCAGCCAAGCTAAAGACTCACCCCTCCCCACCCCCACCCCCAGCTCCAGTCATTCCTAGAGTATGGTTTTTCTAAGAACTAAAAGCCTTTCAAATGAAATTGACCCTTCTAAGAAGTTAGAAATGCCAACTAGTTCTGAGCTGTGCACCTTATCCAGGGCATCTGGTAGGATAACTTTGTGCAGTGTCAGATACATAATGCTGATCTCTGACCTTTCTCATACTATGCTCTGACAATGGCAAGACAAAGGAAGAAAAGTGCCCTTCCGGGTAAATCAGTCGCTCCGTGGAGCCTATGTATTGTGGGGAAATGATACCTGGATTGAAAAACTTAGACTCTGCCTCCTTGGGTAATGACATGGGCCAAGGTACTATGGGGACACTACAAACAGCTTCCTAGGCATTCTGCCTGCTCCACAAGTGGAACAAAGTCACTTAACCATAAAGCTGGCAGCCTAAACTTCTGAACTGAATTCTGATATATTTGACTCCTGCTGAAGTTTTGCTAGGCATCATCATCCAAAACCATTTTAAATATTTTTTAACTCCTCTGATTAATATTCTCTGTGACTACAGTTCCTCTTTCTGTCTGTCTTTCTTTCTCTTTCTCTCTTTCTTTCTTTCTTTCTTTCTTTTTTTTTTTTTTTTTTGGAAATTCCAAAAGGATTTAATCCCCTACATTATTGGAGAGGAAAAAGTGCTGGAAAACTAAAATGGAAAATACTTCCAATATCATTGCACATTGATATAAGCCAGGATTAGTCCTCTATGTTTTGTCCAAGTTAATATTAAAAGCAGCTGATTTTTTTTTCTTGAGATGGGCAGGCAATTCTAAACAAGAAATATTGATTGAAAACAGTACAGCAATATAGTTCTAGGTATACTACACAGATATAAAACAGGCAAGTGAGTTACAGCACTGGCTCTTGAGAATCTACAGTTTACATATGCATGTTAAATGTAGCATCTACTCTATGACAAGAGACCCCTGATAAAATATACAGAATGGTCAAGATAGCTGCGTGAGTGTTATGAATCACAATAGAGGATACAGTGAGAACAGAAATGGGCACCTAGCATGAGTTTGAAAAGTCTTTCTGGGGGTAGGGTAGAGGCACACATGGTTGAGTGCACCGTTGACAATGTGCAAGGAACTGGGTTTGAGCCTCCAGTCCTCTCCTGCATGGGGAAAGCTTTGCGAGTAATGAAGCAGGGCTGCAGGAGTCTCTCTCTCTCCCTCTCTGTCACCCCCTCCCCTCTTGATTTCTGGTTGTCTCTACCCAATAAATAAAGATTTTTTTTTAAAAAAAAAAGTCTTTCTGGAGCAGTCTGTTCTCTAAGTAAATGAATTATTGAGGCAAAACAAGCTTATCTTCAGTTTTAGGGAAGATTATTCTGGGGAGGTTTGACACACATTTGTGGCTTGTTATTCATTCAAGTCCCCAACAATCTACTGAATACACACTGTTGCTGATGTATGCCAGGGCTTTCTTCCTTCATTTCACTATAATAGCAGTAATAGTAGTGGCATCAAAGACAATGTTATCTAATAATTTTAGATCCTGTGCTTATTAGTTTTGTCTTTCATTCAACAAACAACAGGCTGAATGCCTAAAAATGTAATTAGGCACTCCTTGATTTGCTGCCACAAGAGACAAAAATCAGGCAAAGCCTGTACCCACAACTTATGTCAATTCAACCAGATAATTACTCACTGGTACTTCAATACTCTGTGCTGTGGGAAACATGTTTATTTCTTTTTTTAAAAAAACCTGGGAAGTATGATCATAAAATGTGCAAAAAATATCAATAATGACTTGTGGAGTCTAAAGTACATATAGCATTAAGCTTAAACAGTACCACAAAGTGCAGGAGAAGGTATTAACTTGCAAGTAAATGCTTAGTAAGTTCTCAAAAAAAAAAAAAAAAATCCTGCCCTGGTTGTTTTCACCATGTTTAGATTAAATGTTCCCATCATCACCAATTTCAAACCACCCATGTTTGAACATGAAAATTAAAATATAAAAATTGACGGCGGGGAAGTAGCGCCACAGGTTAAGCACACATGGCACAAAGCACAAGGACCGGCTTACAGATCCCAGTTTGAACAACAACGCGCCCCCTGCTCCCCACCTGCAGGGGAGTGGTCGCTTCACAAGTGGTGAAGCAGGTCTGCAGGTGTCTATCTTTCTCTCCCCCTTTCTGTCTTCCTTTCTCTATTTCTCTCTGTCCTATGCAACAAAGACAGCAATAACAATAATAATAACAACAACAACGATAAACAACAAGGGCAACAAAAGGAAAAAAATGGTCTCCAGGAGCAGTGGATGTGTAGTGCAGGCACCAAGTCCCAGAGATAACCCTGGACACAATAAATAAATAAATAAATAAATAAATAAATAAATAAATAAATAATCTTTCAGAAACTGTTAAGGGCCAGCTCTACAACTCAATTGAAGTTTCTTGCATTATTCTGGGTGTACTAAAGGCAATAATTTATAATAGATGTACTAAAGGCACATCAGGGTGCCTTTAATGTACTAAAGGCAATAATTTATAATAGATGTTAATAAATACTGGTACATACTGTCAGTTGTGTGTAACTACTAAAAGGGCAATGAATTACTAATAAACAATCAGGAAGACAATGGATCTAAATAACCCTCTGTGTGTTTAAAAACTGAATCTTTAACTTAAAATCACTCCACAAATACACCTATAGGCTCAGCTGAGCTCATCTTATCATTCACTAAATATTTAAGAAAAAATAATACTGGGAAGATGGCATAATGGTTATGCAAAAGTCCCAGATTCAAATACAACCACCATAAAACAGAGGTGGTCAGTGCTCTGGTGAAATTATAATTTAAAGCATACATATATAAATTTTATTAGATTTTTTTTTTATTTTTAGGAACTAAAATTGAAAGGATAAAGTTAGTGTAACTAGATCCAAAAATCTAATGTTAGGAGAAAAATAATGATAGTCTAAAGATTCTCATAAGTGGCGGCCAGGCTGTGGCACACCTGATTAAGGGCATATATCACCACAATGCTTAAGGATGAGGTTCGAGGCTCCACTCTCCACCTGCAGGGAGCTGTGAAGCAGGTTTGTGGGTCTACATCTTTCTCTTTTCCTCCTTATCTCCCTTCCCCTCCCCTCCCCTCTCAATTTCTCTCTATCCTGTCAAATACAAATAGAAAGAAATTTTAAAAAATCCACTGAGAGCAATGGATTTATCGTGCCAGCACCAAGTGCCAGCAATAACCTTGATGGAAAAAAATCTCATTAGGCAATCCAATAATCTTTTAAATTTTTAAAAATCAAATATCAATATATAAAAATCATTGCTAGCCTAACCAAGTAGGAATCCAGAAATAATTTAATAGTCTAAAATAATCTGAGAAGTTATTTGCATTAATAAGAGGAAAACTAAATATGGAAAACCTCAGTAGATACAAATATCATCTAAGAAAGTAAAACAAGCTGTTAATAAAATGGGAGCAGACTGAAACTTGCTTAGTCTTAAATGGAATATTGAACATCTATACAACAGAGCAAATGTTTAAAGGATCTAAGAGGTTACGGCAGGGGTAGGTAGCATAGTGGTTATGCAAAGAGACTCTCATGCCTGAGGCTCCAAAGTCCCATGTTCAATCCCCTCCACCACCATAAGCCAGAGCTGAGCAGTGCTCTGGTTAAAAAATAAAATAAAATAAAATAAAGTTAATACCTGATTATTAGCAGTTCTAGCAAAAAAGAATAAGAAATAAAGGGTTTATCACAGTATATTAGTCAGACCAGTAAACACAGAGATGCTACTCTAGAAATTTCAAACAGATCTCTCTTCTATCCATTTAGTGCAAAAGAAAACTTGCCTTAAAAACAAAAGCGTCTGGGAGGTGGCACAGTGGATACGGAGGTCTGGTGGTGGGAATTGTGCGAAGTTGTACCCCACTTATCCTATGGTTTTGTCAATGTTTCCTTTTTATAAATAAAAAATTTTTTTTAAAAAACTGGGAAAAAAAAAAACGTTGGTCTCTCAAGCATGAGGTCCTGAGTTCAATTCTCTGGCAGCACGTGTACCAGAGAGATGTCTGGTTCTTTTTCTCTCTCCTATCCCTCTCATTAATAAATAAATAAAATATTTTAAAAATTTCTTTTCTATTTTTTAATATTTATTTATTTTCCCTATTGTTGCCCTTGTTTTTTATTGTTGTTGTCATTATTACTGTTGTTATTGATGTTATTGTTGTTAGGACAGAGAGAAATGGAGAGTGGAGGGGAAGACAGAGAGGGGGAGAGAAAGATAGATACCTGCAGACCTGCTTCACCACCTGTGAATCGACTCCCCTGCAGATGGGGAGCCAGGGGCTTGAACCATGATCCTTACACAGGTCCTTGAGCTCTGTGCCACCTGCACTTAACCCGCAGCGCTACTGCTGGACTCCCAAAATTTTCTCTCTCTTTTTTTTTTGCAAAGTTTTCTAATTTAAAATTGCTGGAAATCTGGACCAGAAACTATAAGTTTTAAGCTGCAAGAAATGAAATTTTCATTTCACATAGCTCTTGCTCTCCAATGGAAGCAAAAATTCAGCTTTAAGACAGGCAAGGACACCCACCATTTTGTAAGGTCCCCCAAACTTTATTTATTTTTCATTATTCTATTTATCTATTAATTGAATAGAGACAGAGAAAAAATTTAGAAACAAGGGGAGACAGTTAGGGGGTGGGGGGAGGAAGAGAGAGAGAGAAACCTGCCACTCTGTTTCATGGCTCATGAAGCTTTCCCTTTGCAGGTTGGGGCTGGGAACTTGAATACAGTTCCTTGTGCATTATAACATATCTGCTCTACCAGGTGTGCCACCACTCAGCTCCTTTTTGAAATTTAAAAAAAAATAAAGCATAAACACACATAATCTCAGAGGGAACTCAATCATAAGTGAATATGCTAGTGACATGCAGAAAAAAAATTTATGAGGGGGCAGGATGGTAATGCAGCAAGTTAAGCACACATGAAGCAAAGCACAAGGACCGGAGTAAAGATCCTGGTTCCAGCCCCCAGCTCCCCACCTGAAGAGGGGTGGGGTGCTTCTACACAAGCGGTGAAGCAGATCTGCATGCAGGTGTCTATCTTTCTCTCCCCTTCTCTATCTTTCAGTCCTCTCTCGATTTCTCTCTGTCCTATCCAGCAACAACAATAATAATAATAACAAAGATAAACATCAAGGGCAACAAAAGGGGAAAAATAGCTTCCAGGAGCAGTGGATTCATAGTGTAGGCACCAAGCCCCAACAATAACCCTGGAGGCAATATACATATATATTTTATGAAACTCACAAAAATATAGAAAAATTACAACAAAAGTTGAAGAATACACCCCACCCAACACACACGCCTTTCTTAATTGAGAGATGGGCCTGAACACTATTTTTAGAAACAAAATCTTCAAATAATTTTTCTTGGTTATATTAGATTTCTCTCAATATAATTGAAAATCTAGCAAAAGTTTCTGGCATTTTTATAAAGCAACAATTGGCTGGTGCTAGGAAGTAACTACCCCTGTAAAATGAAGGTCTTGGGACCGGGTGGTGGTATACCTGGTTAAGCACACATGTTATAATGTATAAGGACACAGGTTTGAGCCCCCCATCCCCACCTGCAGAGGGCAAGATTTGCAAGTGGTGAAGCAGTGCTGAAGGTGTCTCTCTCCCTTTCAATCACCTGCTTCCTCTGGATTTCTGGCTGTCTCTAGCCAATAAATAAATAAAGATAATAACATTAAAAGTAGTAAATAAATAAAATGAAGATCTTGAGGATTAAGTGGTGGTGCACTTGTAGAGTGGCCATGTTACAATGTCCTAGGACTTGGGTTCAAGTCTCCAATTCGCAGATGTAGGTGGGAAGCCTCCCGAGAGGTGAAGCAGTGCTGCAGGTCAGTCTCTTCCCCCTTCCCACTCTCTTTCTCTTTCTCTTTCTCCCTCTTCTATCTTCCAATTCTCTTTCAATTTTTCTGTCTCTAACCAAAATACATAAAATTTTGATTCTAGAAGTTGTGGCCATGAACTAAAGGTGGACAGTCTGGACTCTCCCTAAAAACAACAAATATCTACAACCATTGGTTTTCATAAACCTCACTAACTACAACTGAGACATTCACAGAAGCACTGCAGCCTCAGCCACCAAGTTGCAGATGCTACTATGATTCCATCTTGACTTCCCTGGACAGATGATCTCACCAATGCCTCCTGGAACCTCACCTCTCCAGAAGCCAATCCCACTAGGGAAAGTTAGAACCAGGCTGGGGGTATGGGCCACCTTGCCAACACCCATGTCCAGTGGAGAAGCAATAACAGAAGTGAGACTTTCCATTTTCTGTGAAGAGAATTTTCATCCATACTCCCAGAGGGATAAATAGGGAAGTTTCCAATGGAGAGGATGAAACACAGAATTCTGGTGGTGGGAACTGTACAGAATTACACCCCTATTACAATTAATATCCCTTACAATCTTGCAAATCAATATTAAATCACTAATATATGTAATCTTAAATGAAGCTATTTTCCAATTTGCCACTACTGCAGCCCCTCTTGGCTAACTTCAATCATTTGCATGATTTGACTAGTCCCTTTGGGAATGTAAGTTTGTGACCTATATCTATACTACTCAAACCCCCCATCCACATCAACAGTACCAGTAATGACTAAAAGCACAAAATACATGCAAAAAATCTCAGATTCCAGACCTATTAAATCAGAATCACTGAGGTTGAGACCCAGGAATCATTTTCTTCAGAAGGTCTCTTATTCACAGTTATATCCCATATGAAATTCTACATTAGCTACTCTCAGAATCAACTGGTAGCAAAAGTTTTGTTTCATATGAAGAATGGTTATACAGTTTCTTAGTCAGTGTATTCAAGCTTATGGTTCTTTCCAAGGGCAACTAGAGTCCACATAACCATTGCCCCTTGTCACTGTTCCCTTCTGTTTTATGAAAGAGAATGAGAGACCAGAGCACTACTCAACTCTGGCACAAGATGGTGGATTCAACCTGGGGGCCCTGGGGTCTTAGGAACAAAAGCCCTATGCTCTCACACTGAGCTATATCCCCTGTCCTCTCCCTTTAGTTTATACCTGCTGTTGAAATTTATTTCCTAGACACTAACAATCTGATTGTTTATATTGATACTTTTATATTGTGTATTTCTTCAAAGCAAACTAAAGTCTTTAGTATAATGGAAATTAAGATATAAAAAGGTAAACAAGAATTCTGAAGCCTAACTGCCTTGGTTTAAATGTGAATTCATCCTGCATTGGCTATCCTTGAAATAGGAGCAGTATTTATACTTCATAAGATAGGGTTATTATATGTTTTAAGTCATTCAGATCATGGAAAGTAAAAATCATATTATCCAGCAGGCAGAAATGATCACTGGTTAGAGATCTCTTCATCACTCCAGGCTGACTTTCTCAGATAGAAAAGAACTGAGGTTCTTTCCGTAGTTCAGTGGGGGCCTGACTTATACCAGAGTTGCACACATAGCAAAGCATCACACTATCCAAGTTAGCTATTTTGCTAATTCTAGGGATTAATTTTAAGTGCATATAATGTAAACACTACCTCAGTGATTACCAAACACTTAAGGGAGTCGGGAGGCCCCAGGTCCCCCCCACACACACACACACACACACACACTCCCACCACTCTCAATAGACTGTTTTTTTCCCTCCGTTTTAATATCAGATGGAAGTGAGACTTCAGAGAGAGAGGGTAGAAAGAGAAAAATTGAAGAGAGACACCATGGCACTCCTCCACCACTCATGAAGCTTCCCTTCATGGCGTATATGGTGCTCCCATGTACTTTCAGGGTTTGATCTAGGTCTTAGTGCATGGAAAAGTGTGTGTGCTACCAGGTGAGTTATCTTTCAATGCCCCCTCTCAATAAAAAATCCCATTGAGGCAGTGAAGGCAGTACTTCCACAGTGACCTCAAGCCAACTATTCTATTCTATGTCTATTCTATCAGCCCCGGGGGTGTGCATTCTCACAGGCTCCTTGTGGCCTGAGTGGGCACTTTCTCCCCACCCCATCTCTGCCTTCCAGTCAAATGCAAAACCAAGGGACAAGATGGGACTGCACTGTCTGGGAAGGGAAAGATCTGCAGAAATAATACCCTATTTCTGCCATTGTTTCATTGGTCAGAATTGTGTGGCAGAATGTCTAAATTCAGGAACAATAATTCTGAGCAGGGCACCTTGATCCTTTGCTCACTAGGAAGATAAGAGATAAGGTATTGTGCAGACAACCAACATTACCTGCCATGGAAAGGTTTGATACAGATTCATTGTTTTTATTTGCAAAGAAGCAAATAAAATGTAGACTGATTCCTTATAATTGAAAAAAAGCTGATGGCTGAACATCCTCATAAAATATCACATTGCTCAGAATGCTCATAAAATAATGAGTAATAAAGTAATGAGGCCAGGTGTTGGCATACCTGATTGAAGCATGCGTAGTACCATGTGCAAGGACTTTGATTCAAGCCACTGGTCCCCACCTGCAGGGGAGAAACTTCATGAGAGGTGAAGCAGTGCTGCAGGTGTCTATATATATCTATCTCTTCTTCTCTCTCAATTTCTCTCTGTCTCTACCCAAAATAAATAAATAAAATATATTTTTTTTCTTTTCTGCCTCCAGGGTTATTGCCAGGGCTTGGTGCCTGCACCATGAATCCACTGCTCCTGGAGACCAATTTTTTTCCCCTTTTGTTGCCCTTGTTTTATCATTTTTGTGGTTATTCTTGTTGTTGTTGTTGCTGCTGTCGTTGGATAGGACAGAGAGAAATCGAGAGAGATGGGGAGACAGAGAGGGGGAGATAAACACCTACAGACCTGCTTCACCACCTGTGAAGCGACTCCCCTGCAGGTGGGGAGCCGGGGGCTCAAACTGGGATCCTTATGCCTGTCCTTGCGCTTCATGCAACATGCGCTTAACCCACTGCACTACTGCTCAACTCCCATAAAAATCTTCTTTTAAAAAAAAAAAGTATAAAAAAATTATCTGGTGGCTAGGCAGTGGCACATCTGGTAAAGCACATATATTAACAATCACAAGGACCTGGGTACAAGCCCCTACTCCTCAACTGTAGAGGGGACACTTCATGAGCAGAGAAACAGGTCTGCCATTGTCTTTATTTCACTCTCCTTCTCTATCTCCTCCTCCTCTCTCAATTTCTCTCTCTCCTATCTAATAAAAAATTTAAAAAGCAGAGAACAGGAAAAAAAAAAAAAAGGGCTGCTGGGAACAGTGGATTGATAATGCCAGCACCAAGCCCCAACAAATAACATTGAAAATAAGAAAACCATAAAAAAGATCAATAAAGTAAATTTTGGTTCTTCAAAAGAGTGAACAAAATTGACAAACCTTTAGCCAGACTCACAAAACAAAAAAGGAGAAGACCCAAATTAATCAGATTGTAAATGAAAGAGGAAATATCACAGCAGACACCACAGAAATTCAACATATCATGCGAGACTCCTATGGACACCTATATGACACCAAGCTAGAGAACCTGGAAGAAATGGACCATTTCCTAGATACCTACGAACTTCCAAAATTAAGTAAAGAAGAACTAGAAAACATGAACAGGCCCATCACGGCTAATGAAATTGAAACAGTTATCAAAAGCCTTCCCAAAAATAAAAATCCTCGACCAGATGGTTTTACAAATGAATTCTACAAAACTTTCAAAGACAAACTTATACCTCTACTTTTAAAAGTCTTCCAGAAGATTGAAGACACTGGGATA
This sequence comes from Erinaceus europaeus, assembly GCF_950295315.1. Classification (NCBI taxonomy): domain Eukaryota; kingdom Metazoa; phylum Chordata; class Mammalia; order Eulipotyphla; family Erinaceidae; genus Erinaceus; species Erinaceus europaeus. Next base: position 68,153,030 of record NC_080171.1, on the reverse strand, counting down.
TTCCCTTCCAGCTTCTATGAAGCCAACATCACTTTGATACCAAAGCATAAAGGGGCACAACCAAAAAAGAAAACTACAGACTAATATCTTTGATGAACATAGATGCTAAAATATTGAACAAATTCTAGCCAACCAGATACAGTAGTATATTTAAAAGATTGTTCATCATGACCAAGTGGGCTTTGTCCCAGGGATGCAAGGTTGGTTTAATATATGTAAATTAATTAACGTGATCCACCACATCAATAAAAGCAAGACCAAAAACCACATGGTCATATCAACAGATGAAGAGAAAGCCTTTGACAAAATTCAACATCCATTTATGAACAAAACACTACAAAAAATGGGAATAGATGGAAAGTTCCTGAAGATGGTGCAGTCCATATATATATATATATATATATATATATATATATATATGTATATCCTACAGCCAACATAATAATAAATGGTGAAAAACTGGAAGCATTTCCACTCAGATCAGGTACTAGACAGGGCTGCCCACTATCACCATTATTATTCAGCATAGTGCTGGAAGTTCTTGCCATAGTAATCAGGCAGGAGCAAGGAATTAAAGGGATACAGATTAGAAGAGAAAAGTCAAACTCTCCCTATTTGCAGACAAGATAGTATACAAAGGAAAACCTAAAGAATCCAGCAAGAAGCTTTTGGAAATCATCAGGCAATATAGTAAAGTGTCAGGCTACAACATTAACATTCAAAAGTTAGCGGCATTCCTCTATGCAAACACTAAGTTAGAAGAAGATGAAATCCAGAAATCAATTCCTTTTACTAGAGCAACAAAAAACTATAAAATATCTAGGAATATACCTAACCAAAGAAGTCAAAGACTTGTATACTGAAAATTATGAGACACTACTCAAGGAAACTGAAAAAGACACAAAGAAGTGGAAAGATGTTCCATGCTCATGGGTTGTCAGAATTAACTTCATCAAAATGAATATACTACCCAGAGCCATCTACAAATTTAATGCTATTCCCATCAAGATCCCAACCACATTTTTAGGAGAATAGAACAAATGCTACAAATGTTTATCTGGAACCAGAAAAGACCTAGAATAGCCAAAACAATCTTGAGAAGAAAGAACAGAACTGGAGGCATCACATTCCCAGATCTCAAATTGTATTATAGGGCCATTGTCATCAAAATTGCTTGGTACTGGAACATGAATAGACACACTGACCAGTGGAATAGAACTGCCAGCCCAGAAGTAAGCCCCCACACCTACAGACATCTAATTTTTTTTAAGAAACTATTAATTAACAAAACCATAGGGTAGGAGGGGTACAATTCCACACAATTCCCACCACCCATTCTCCATATCCCACCCACTCCTCCCCTGAGAGCTTTCCCGTTCTCTATCCCTCTGGGAGCATGGACCCAGGATCATTGTGGGTTGCAGAAGGTAGAAGGTCTGGCTTCTGTAATTGCTTCCCTGCTGAACATGGGCGTTGACTGGTCGGTCCATACTCCCAATCTGCCTCTCTCTTTCCCTAATAGGATGGGTCTCTGGGGAAGCAGAGCTCCAGGACACATTGGTGAGGTCTTCAGTCCAGGGAAGCCTGGCCGGCATCCTGATGACACCTGGAACCTGGTGACTGAAAAGAGAGTTAACATACGAAGCCAAACAAGTTGTTGAGCAATCATAGACCCAAAGCTTGGAATAGTGGAGAGGAAGTGTTAGGGGGATACTCACTGCAAACTCTAGTGTACTTCTGCTTTCAGTAGTTTTGCAGTAGTTTACGGATACGTGTGAACATATGCTCTCTCTCACAGAAACTGGTGTATATCCAGGTTTTGGGACTTTGTTAGAAAGTGAACCACCTGAGATGGAATTAGAGTATACTATGAAAGGAAAGGTCTCACCCGAGTAATGAAGCTGAAGGGTTGTCATTCCACACGTGAAGTCTCAGGACACAGTCTGAAGTGAAGCATGTTGAGGTGGCAATCATTGTGTTGGAGACATCTAATTTTTGACAAAGGTGCCCAGACTATTAAATGGGGAAAGCAGAGTCTCTTCAACAAATGGTGTTGAAAAAAATGGGTTGAAACATGCAGAAGAAGGAAACTGAACTGCTATATTTCACCAAATAAGAAAATTAATTCCAAGTGGATTAAGGACTTCGATGTTAGACCACAAACTATCAGATAGTTAGAGGAAAATATTGGCAGAACTCTTTTCCTCATAAATTTTAAAGACATCTTCAATGAAACGATTCCAATTATAAAGAAGACTAAGGCAAGCATAAACCTATGGGACTACATCAAATTAAAAAGCTTCTGCACAGCAAAAGAAACCACTACCAAGAGACCCCTCACAGAATGGGAGAAGATCTTTACATGCCATACATCAGACAAGAGGCTAATAACCAAAATACAAAGAGCTTGCCAAACTCAACAACAAGAAAACAAATGACCCCATCCAAAAATGAGAAGAAGACATGGAGAGAATATTCACCACAGAAGAGATCCAAAAGGCCAAGAAACACATGGAAAAATGCTCCAAGTCTTTGATTGTCAGAAAAATGCAAATAAAGACAACAATGAGAAACCACTTCACTCCTGTGAAAAGATAGTAGCAGCAAATGCTGGAGAGGTTGTAGGGTCAAAGGAACCCTCCTGCACTGCTAGTGGGAATGTACATTGGTCCAAACTCTGTGGAGAACAGACTGGAGAACTCTCAGAAGGCTAGAAATGGACCTACCCTATGATCCTGCAATTCCTCTCCTGGGAATATATCTGAAGGAACCCAACACACCCATCCAAAAAGATCTGTGTTGTATAAATATGTTCTTAGCAGCACAATTTGTAATAACCAAAACCTGGAAGCAACCCAGGTGTCCAACAACAGATGAGTGGCTGAGCAATATATATATGAATACTAATCAGCTATTAAAAAATGGTGACTTCACTGTTTTCAGCTGATCTTGGATGGACCTTGAAAAATTCATGTTAAGTGAAGTAAGTCAGAAACAGTAGGATGAATATGAGATGATCTCACTCTCAGAAAGAAGTAGAAAAACGAGATCAGAAGATAAAACACAAGTAAAACCTGAACTAGAATTGGCATATTGCACCAAAGTAAAAGACTCTGGGGTGGGGGGAGAATACAGGTCCAAAAAGGATGGCAGAGGACCTAGTAGTTGTATTGTTATATGGAAAACTGGAAAATGTTATGCATGTACAAACTATTGTATTTACTGTGGAATGTAAAACATTAATTCCCCCAATAAAGAAATTTTTAAAAAAAATAGTGAATTCACCTCTTCATCTCATCTTAGATGGAGGCTGAACGTATCATGTTAAGTGAGAAAGTCAGAAACAAAAGGATGAATATGGGATGATCTCATTCATAGACAGAAGTTGAAAAACAAGAACAGACGGGAAAACACAAAGCAGAACTTGAACTGGAGTTGGTGTTACACCAAAGTCAAAGACTGGGGTGGTGGGAGGGGTCAGGTCCTGGAACATGATGGCAGAGGAGGACCTAGCAGGGGTTGAACTGCTATGTGGAAAACTGGGAAATGTTATGCATGTACAAGCTATTGTATTTTACTGCTGCCTATAAACTATTAATCCCCCAATAAAGAAAATTTTTAAACAGTTATTCCTCAGACAGAATATATTTTCCTTAAAATATGGCCCATAGCTTTTCCTCACTGAGTAAAATTACTGAGTGGGTTGTTGTGTTTTATTTGTTTGTTTTTTCCTTTTTAATTTTCCTCATTAGAAGAAGTGGTCGGGAGTCAGGGGATAGCGCAGAGCATGTGGCACAAAGCGCAAGGACCCGCAGTAGTATCCCGGTTCAAGCCCCTGGGTCCTCACCTGGAGGGGAGTCGCTTCACAGCGGTGAAGCAGGTCTGCAGGTATCTTTCTCTCCCCCCTCTCTGTCATTCCCTCCTCTCTCGATTTCTCTCTGTCCTATCCAACAACGAATGACATCAACAACAACAATAATAACCACAACAAGGCTACAACAACAAAGGCAACAAAAGGGGGAAAAAATGGCCTCCAGGACCAGTGGATTCATGGTGCAGGCACTGAGCCCCAGCAATAACCCTGGAGGCAAAAAAATTAAAAAAGAAGAAGTGGTATTGGGGGCCAGGTGGTAGCGCAGCAGGTTAAGCACACATGACGAAAGGACGGCTTAAGGATCCCAGTTGGAGCCCCAGACTTCCCATCTGCAAGGGTGGGTCACTTCAGAGCTGTGAAGCAGATTTGCTGGTATCTTTCTCTCCCTCTCTCTGCCTTCCCATCCTCTCTCGATTTCTCTGTCCTATCTAACAGCAACGACAGCAATAACAACAACAATAAACAACAATAGCAACAAAATGGAAAAAATAGCCTCCAGGAGCAGTGGATTCTTAGTGCAAGCACTGAGCCACAGCAATAACCCTGGAGGGAAGAAAAAGGAGGGGGAGGGGGAGGGGAAGGGGGAGGGGAGGGAGAGGGGGAGGAGGAGGAGGAGGAGGAGGAAGAGAGGTCTTTTAGGCATCAAATCAAATTACCCAGCCTCCTCTTAGCCAATGGTCAAATCGCTCCTATTAGAGACACCAAAACTCTCAGAGCTGCATTTTAACAGTATTTTTGCATAAACAGTGCAGAATTTTTTGGTTTTTTTTTTTTTTAAGACACTCAGACCTAAGAACAATGTGAGAAAATAGCCATGTGGAAGATAAGACTCCCGCTGTTTCTTATTTGAGCAGATAAATTGCTTTTCCACAGAAGATGAAAGATTACCAGAAAACAGCATTTGTTGCTAAATACACTTTCACTGTTAGGATGATTAGAAGGGAATCAAATCTGTGAGGACCACAGAGGGATCCCAAGGCCACCACCTGTTAACCTGTGAGGTGATTTCCCCCTGACAGAAAAACAACAACAAAACCCTGAGCCATTCAGCTCGACCTTACACAGGCTGGAGTCTGACCGGAATGAAATGCTTATAAAAGAAAAAAGAGCTAGAGTTTCAGCCTCGATTTTCTCCCCTACGGCCTGTTTTCCCTGTAGCATCTTTACAAAGGACAGCCTGTCTTCATAGTCAGGAAATGAGACACCCAGGGCCAGTATCCTAGCTCTAATGGACGGCTCATTAAATCAAAGGATGAGATTTTCTGTGTCTCCCATAGGCTGTTTTCCGGTAGAGACTGGGCTTATAACTATGGATTGCATTCCTAAAATAGAAGGCCATTGTAAATATTCAGCTTGGATAATAAAAGAGCAGGTGGAGAATCTTCCCCATGTCTTCACAAGTATTTCTCAATAGGATCCATGGATGTCCTGTAGATCCTAGATTGACACAGCTCAACACCTACTTGAGACTCTTGGGCTCTTCTTTTCTTTCTCTTTTGGAGGCTCTTTATTTTAAATAATTTATTTATTCATTTACTGCATAGAGACAGAGAGAAAGTGAGATGAAGGGGAAGATAGAGAGGGAGAGAGAACGAGAGATACCTATAGACATGCTTCACCATTCATGATGTTTCCTCCTGTAGGTGAGGACGGGGGGGGGGGGGGTGCTGAATCTGGGTCCTTGCACATGGCTCTTTCTAAGATGTATGTACACACACATATACACAGACACACAGAGTGAGAGAGAGAGAGAGACATGATAAGCACATTAACCAGATTCCCTTATAAAAAAATATTTTTAAAGACTTCAAAACAATAGGTGTCAGTCACATGAGAAAATCAGATCTTCCAGCTAGTATGTGTCATTTTAATCTTCTGAGACAAAAATGACTGACATTCTACTCTCAGTACACTACAGTCATCACAGATATCAAATAGTAAACAACCATAAGAATTTCCAATAGAAGAATTCTAACATGGTTTATAGTTTCAATACCTTATGCTGCTCCTGAAAGTCAAATATCCAAACTAAGTTTGCTGGCCTCCCCAGAAATCAGTATGCACTGAATACTCTAACATGATCTCTTTCTGTTTAAACTTTCTAGAATAGATTCTGTTGTCTGTAAGTAATGTCAGCTCATATAAGACTTTGTACCAGAACAACTTGTAAAAAGCAGACTCTCTAAAGAAACTGGAATTTAATGTTGACTATTATATTAGTCTGCTTGTGCTGCCATAACAACAAAAAATAAGACTGGGAGTATCAAAAATGGAAAATATTGTAGTCCGGGAGGTGGCGCAGTGGATAAGGCATTGGATTCTCAACCATGAGGTCCTGAGTTCAATCCTTAACAGCACATGTACCAGAGTGATGTCTGGTTCTTTCTCTCTCTCCTATCTTTCTGATGAATAATTTAAATCCTTTAAAAAATATTTTTTTCTCATGGTTCCAGAAGTGAGGAAATCCAGGACCAAGGTGTGAACTAATGTAGTTAGTTGGTAAGGATCCTCTTACTGGCATGAAGGTAGCTCCTCTTAGAGCATCTTCATGTGGCTGAGAGAGAAGAGAGTTCTTGTGTCTTCTCTTTATGAGAACACAAATTCCTGGGTCAACATACTCTGCTACTAGAGGAAGATTGGTCCTGAAGACTGGTGCAACCTAGAATGTTCCCACCTATGATCATGGAATGTGAGCTCAAACTGACAGGGATGCAGAAGTTACACAGGCTCCTGTGCTGAATGAAGATAGACGTGGGCCCCAGGTCAGACTGATGGAGTTTCTAGTTAACAGTACTTATATACTTTCCCCATATTTGGGAGCCACTCTCTGCTCTAATCCAGCTTTCTAATTCTATTCCCAACTCTGACACTGTCTCCCCAGACAATACCTTTAGCCCACTGGCATGTTAGCTGTCGGGCTCAAGCAAGAATTAATAAAGACATGGGCCTCAAGCTGGATCAGGGAAAAGAGTAGCTCCAAAAAACGGGAAAAGTATGTAAATACCATTAATTGTAAACTACACTGATCTAATGTGGGGCTCATATTCAGCACAGGAGCCTGTGTAATCTCTGCATCCCTGTTGGTTTGGTTTGAGCTTGAGTTCCATGGTCATAGCTAGGAACATTCTAGGCTGCACTTATTATAGGACCAGTCTTCCTCAAGTGGCAGGGTATGTTGACCCAGCCTCCCTTTGGAGAGTGGGGCTGTCTCTACCATTGTTGTTCTACACTGAGGGCAAGGTCCTGTAGAGGCCCACAAGATGGGTCTGCTATGTTGTTCCTTATGGAGATGACCAGTGATGGTGGAGAGAGGGCTCTGTTAGAGGTCTAGGCCTATCATATCAATGTGAGAATCTCAGGATTCCCTAAGTAGAGCCCTGGATGATGGAGTGGCCTGGTAATCACCAAAAGAGTGCTTTCAGCCACCAAGTTGCAGATGCTGCCAACCTGACTTCCCTGGGCAGATGACCTCACCAATGTGTCCTGGAACCCCATCTCTCCAGAACCCTGCCCCACTAAGGAAAGATAGAAACAGGTTGGGGGTGTGGATCAACCTGCCAACATCCATGTCCAGCAGAGAAGCAATTACAAACGCCAGACCTTCTTCTACTTTCCCCATAATGATCCTGGGTCCATATTTCCACAGGGATAAAGAATAAAAGTTTCCAATGGAGGGAGTGTGATGGAGAGCTCTGGTGGTGGGAGTGTGTGGAATTAATTGTACCCCTCTTATCCCACAGTCTTGTTGATCATTATTAAATATCTCATAATACACATGCACACTCCTGGTCCTAGGAGTTAGCTCAGCATTACAACACAGGACTTATATAATTGGGGTCCCAGAGGCCCCATGTTCAATTCCTGACACCACCATATGCCAGAGCTGAGAAGTGTTCTAGTCAGTCTTTCTGTCTCTGTCTCTCTCTCTCTCCTTCTCCCTTTCTCCCTCTCTTTCTCTTCCTCCTTTCATGCCTCCCTTTCTTCCTCTCTCTCCAGCTCTTTCTCATAAAAATAAAAAGGCAAGCTCCATCCTCATTACTTCATTCAAGCTTAATTCCCTCCCAATGATATGACCACCTCCAAATGCCAACCAGCCACACTGCACTTGGGGCTTCAGTATCTGAACAGAAATGTGGGGAACACAAACTTATTCCAGAACAATAATCTAGTCTGGTTAGATGTCAAGTCAGGCAGTTCTGGTTAGCATTCAAGATAGGATACTAATTGTTTAGTTTCTTTGCATGAAGCTCAGTTATAGCGTGTTCACTCGAGCATTTTCATGGATCAAGATGCTGCTTGGAAAGCTGGCTGGAACAGTGTGGAACACACAAGGTTATGAGAGACGTGGGCTAGCTGTTTTTAATGGTGTTGGAGATCTTTAATAAATATAATAGCTGGTTGGGTGAGTTGCACCAAGCCAGAGGATTCTAGGGAAGGAAGACAGAGAAGGAAAGGGAGGGAGCATGGGGGGGGGGGGGGGAGCGGGTGTCTCTGGGGTCCTGGTATATGACAGTGGGAATGGACCTAAGCTGGGGTAAGAGTATTTTGCAGTAACCTATCACAGGGAGATGAGAAATGGTACCCATATGCCAACAGCTGTAAACAATTAACCTCGCAATAAAAGAAAAGGGAAAAGGAAAGAAAAGAAAATGGCTAGCTTGGGCTGTTTAATTATTGGCCACAGGCACAGAGGATTCCCTAATGTAGAAACATTATCTCTTGTAAATAGTAAGCAAATAAAGTCAAATAGCATTTTCAGGGTTTGATGCTATGGAGTACTATAGTATAACTTCAATCCCAGCCTTGTCCAAGAGAGTTAAGGGACTAATCTGAAGACAGTGGGACCTTGAGAATAGGAATAGGAAAATGTGTGCAGTTTGAAAGACCACAACTTACCCATTCTCTCAAACCGCACAGAGCCTCGCTTAGAAACAAAAGCAGTCTTTGTCTCCCATCTGTCTGTTAAGACTTCTGCCGCCTTGCTTGATGAAAATCATACTAGAGCAAATTTTGGCAAGATTGGAAATGATTTCAGACTGAATTACTTCTGATTATGAGTAACTAAACTTGGCTTAACTGACCTTCAGAAGAGTAGAATACAATAAACAAAAACAACAACAAGTTTTATTACATGCACTTCTCTTCCAAACAAGGATGCTGTTTTAATATTTTTGTTGCCCAGAAACCACTTTAATCCCTTGCATATTGTCAGCATGCATTAAATTGAAGTGAATTGAAATTAGTGCCTCATTTCTATCCCAAATAGGAGAGTTTGCTGCCTAAAGTATTTCAGGCTAGAGAATGTTGTAGTGATGATACCAATTTTCTTTTTTTCCTCCCAACCAACTTCTAGGACTTTGGCAAGCAAAACTAATAACACAATATTGGAAGTAAAGTTTGAAAATGGCAGATGCAGATGCCATTAGGATAAAACTCACCTTTCACAAACCAAACTAAGCCTCCAAAGATCACCAAATAACGGTTGCTATGTGGACGTGTGTGCACATATGTGTAGAAAGAACTGCATTCACAGCTAGTAATTAGATGATTAATTTACCTGAAGCTGATCTCAGGGACAAATCCTAGACATCAGAGGATAAAATCTTATTATTTGTACACTATGTATTAGGGAGGATGTTTCAAATATATTTTTCTATTTAATCCACTCAACTCTTACTAAATGGTTCTTACTTCATCTTCAGAGATTCCATAAAGTAAGTATCATGAGAAAATTAAGAGTTTGGCTGGATAAGTAACTGGCACTGAGCAAAATGTTTTCCTAGAATGAATCATTTTCCTCTCTTGCCCCAGGCTCTACATAAAGCTGTCCCTCTGCCTGCAACTTTATGCATGCTGGGGTTCAACTAATTACTACTTGTATACAATTCATATCTGGTCTCTATAAAACGTAAGCAGGAAAAATATTTTCTGATCCTCTCAAGTGAGATCAAGTCTGCTCACTGCTCCTTATATGCTTTTTTTCCTCAGAAATTTTCAACCACTTCATGTGTGTAGCTATTGAATTTCTCTATCTCCCCCACTCACCTATAGTCACTGAGGCGCTCATTGGAGCTACCTTGATTTGTCTCCTTACCTTCTTAGAGTCCAGTACAAAGTATGGCATGAAGTAGCCAATTTCCCACACACACCTATGGACATCTAATCTTTGACAAAGGTGCCCAGATTAGTAAATGGAGAAAAAAGAGTCTCTTCCACAAATAGTGTTGGAAAAAATTGGGTTGAAAAATGCAGAAGAATAAAATTAAACCACTATATTCACCAGACACAAAAGTAAATTCCTAAAGATAAAGGACTTGTATGTTAGACCAGAAATTATCAAATACTTAGAGGAAAATATTGGCAGAATCCTTTAAATATAAATGTGAAAGGCGTCTTCAATGATACAAATCGAATTACAAAGAAAACTAAATCAAAATAAACCAATGGGACTACATCAAATTAAAAAGCTTCTGCACAAGACTTACGTAGGCGGGGCTACAGAGCAGTAGCAGCTGTTTTTCTCTCCTCTCCTCTACCAAGTCAACTAGGAATACCAAAGGAGATCATCTGGGACTGCAACAAGGCAGGACTAGAATGACTTCAGGAACTCACCAAACCACCAGTGAGGGCAAACACGTGTGGCTCGTGGACAGGGAGGAGTCTAAGGATAGATTGCCTGGCTGGTAATAATTCAGCAGTTTACCAGTTAGGGCACCAACTACAGTCTGTTTTACCAACAAACATATTGCTGAAGGGAGGAGAGGACTCCCCTAAGAATCACTAAATGCAACTGTGAGTCTCCAATGCTACTGCCCTCCGAGGCTGGAGCAGCAGAGGGAGACCCTGTGCTGATATCTGGGAACAGAGATTAAGAGATACTGAAATCAACAACAGAGACATATGGGATGACGTCAAAAGAAATAATATACGTATTGGCTTACCAGAGGAAGAAAGAGAGGGAGGAGAAGAAAGCATTCTACAGAACATAATAGCTGAGAACTTCTCTAGTCTAGACAACATCAAAGATACAAAGGTTCAAGAAGTCCAGAGGGTCCTAAACAGAATTAACCCAGACTTAAAGACACCAAGACACATCATATTTAGAATGGAAAGGAATAAGGATAAAGAAAAGATCCTGAAGGCTGCCAGAGAAAAACAAACAGTCACCTACAGAGGAAAACCCATAAGATTAGCAACAGACTTCTCCACACAAACACTACAGGCCAGAAGAGAATGGCAAGGTATCTATCGAGTACTCAATGAGAAAGGCTTTCAACCAAGACTACTGTATCCTGTTAGACTGTCATTTAGACTAGATGGAGGCAACAGAACCTTCTCAGACAAGCAACAGTTGAAAAAATCAACTCTCACCAAGCCTGCCATGAAAAAAGTTCTGAAAGTTCTCCTATAAACAGTGAGACCACCATAAATAAGCCATCTATCAGAACACTCTAAAACTCTTCAAGAATGGCATTAAAATATCTTCAATCTTTGATATCAATAAATGTCAATGGCTTGAATTCACCTGTTAAAAGACACAGAGTAGGAAGATGGATCAGAAAACACCACCCAACAATATGCTATCTACAGGAAACCCACCTGACTCAACAAGACAAACACAGACTCAAAGTCAAAGGATGGAAAACTATCATACAAATAATGCCAAAGGACATCAATTATAGTGATATTATGTATGATACAGCAAATCCGAACAAAGGGATATTTCAAAGGTAACCCAATTGCTAAATAATGTGATTATAGCAATAACTATCTATTGCCTTCTTAAACCCTAAGACAGCAGGAACCTCCAGTTTCTTCTATAAAGCCTATATTTCCCCCAGTCCTGGAACCTCTAGGCTGGTGCTCACTTTCCTGCATGTTTCTCTCAATTCATACCAAATGATATCGCATCCACTGATCCCAACCTAATCAACACAATGAGTACCACCTCAGCATGCTTCACTTCAGACTGTGTCCAGAGACGTCAGGCATGGAATGTCAACCCTTCAGCCTCATTATTCAGGTGAGACCTTTCCTTTCATAGGATTCTCTAATTCCATTCTGGGAGGTTCAGTTCCTAACAAAGTCTCAATTTTGTCTCTGTCCTATCAAATTAAACGGGAAAGGGAAAAAATGGCTGCTGAGAGTGGTGGATTCATTGTGCAGGCACCAAATCTCAGTGATAACCCTGGTGGGGGAAAAAAGTAAAAAGAATGAAGGAAGGAAATAAGGAAGGGAGGAAGAAAGGAAGAAAGGAAGGAAAGAAGGGAGGGAGGAAGGAAGGAAGGAATCAAAGAAAGGAGGAAGGAAGGAAAGAAGGAGGTTTTAAAGGTACATATTACTGATCACAGTATTTCTGTGTCTTGTTACTGTGGAGGGCTCATAGCAGGTGATTCACCGATGTTCGTAAAACTATACAGCTGCATGAATAAGCTGTTGAGGTTCTCTCTCAGAATAGTAATAAAAAGAACTAGTCAATACCAATTCTTAGCAGTATTCAATAAGTAAATAGAATGAATCAAAGCCACCTCTTAGCAAGGACTTACATGACAAATCTGCTTACCAAGCCAATCAGCAGCAAATAAAGAGCCCTGGCTTTTGCCCTGTAGATGAGCTTTTAACTGTAGTTTGTCTGTGGATCCGGCTGGTTAAGAGTGCAAGCATTTGTTGGTCTATCCAAAGGGACCTTAGGACTGCTATCAATTCCTGCTCAGAGACAAGGTGCAATTTTCTATCAGCAAGTAAGTGCTACAGGCTCTAGTATTACACAGCAATTGTTGGAGAGAGTGAGAAGAAGAAAATTTAGCCTTTGTCAGGAAAAAATCATGGTGATAGTGTCTATTATTTTTCTCTTCAAAAAGACACAGGCAGGGTCAAGCTGTGGTATACCTGGTTAAGTGCATGCATTACAGTATGCAAGGACCTGGGTTCAAACTCCCAGTCCCTACGAGCAGGGGAGAAGCCTCACAAGTACAGAAGCAGTGTTGCAGGTGTCTCTCTGTCTGCCTCTCTCGCCCTGTTTGACTCCCCCTTTCCTCTCAATTTCTGTCTCTATTCAAAATAAATTAATTAATTAAAATGTTAAAGCATGCATAGGTTGTCTTCTCCCTTGGAACCAGCCCTTTCCATATTCGCTACCTATAGTAAATCAACCTATACTTCTGCTCTAGCAAACACATCATGGTTGCTCACCAAAAACTATGTATACAAAGGCACCATTGGTAAGCTTGATTTCACTGATGATTTTTTTCTAAATTTTATTTATTTATTATTGGATAGCGACAGAAATTGAGAGGGAATAGAGAAGATAAAGAGAGAGAGAGAGACAGAGAGACATCTGCAGCCCTGCTTCACCACTCGTGAAGCTTTCCTCCTGCAGGTAGGGACCAGGAGCTTGAACCCGGGTCCTTGTGCACTGTAATGTGTGCTTAACCAGGTGCACCACCATCTGCCCCCCTAGTGATCATCATCATCTTCATCTTCTTCTTTTTTTCAAAACACTTATCAGCCCTCCTAGGAGAAGAAAAAAGATCCAGTAATGTGAAAGTCTCTGAGGCCACAATTAGAAGTAGCCTTTCTCATGTAATGTGTTCTTCACTGTAAACTCCAGAAGCGACTAATGAGAATGGCCATTTATTACTTCCATTGACCAGGGGCAGTGTGCTTCGCTACTGAGAAAATCAACATTCTATGACAGCTCAGGCTAATGAGAAACAAAGTTATTGTGGGATTTTTTTTTTTTTGGTCCAGCAAGACAGTCAGGAAGCTATCGTCTCTGTTCAGACCTTTTCCTTCTCTAACAGAAGTTGGTTTCCTACTTTTTAAAAATCAAGTAGAAAAGCACATATTCTTCCTTTTTATGCCCCAAATTTTAAGTGCTATTTTATTATTTACTTTTGTTGTTATTGTTCAAACCAGGGCTTCACCACTCCAGGCTGAATTTTTCAGACAGAGACAGAGAGAAGGGAGATATCACAATACTCAAGCTTCCTTCAAGGCGATGTGGGGCCACTCTCAAAACTGGGTGCTGCTGTGCATGGCATAGTAGCACACTATCTGAGTGAGCTATTTACCAGTCCTAAATGCTTTTTTTTTTTGCCTCCAAAATTATTGCTGGCACTATGAGTCCACTGCTACTGGAGGCCATTATTTTTCCATTTTATTGGATAGAACAGAGAGAAATTGAGAGAGGAGGGAAAGATAGAGAGGGGAAGAGAAAGACACCTGCAGACCTGCTTCACCACAAGTGAAGTGAACTCCCCCTGCAGGTAGGTGTCGGGGACTTGAACCAGGATCTTTGTGCTGGTTTGAGCTTTGTACTATGTATGTTTAACCCAGTGTGGTACCACCCAGCCCCCTTCTAAATGCTTTTTAAATGTCACAGAACCAGAGATTTTATAGGCATTCACTATCCCCACTCCTGCACAAACAGAATTCTATAGAATCTACCCCTGGAAAGCAGCTACCCACCCTTTTCTCAGAAACATTTCAAAGGGACAAGGACACAGTGGTGTTTCCTGCTATCTCCTGGCACAACTGGCTTCGTGGAGTCTCAAAAACCATTGTTTTCATTTCCTCTGCTGCTCAAGTAGGAGCTCAGTTTTGTCCTATGTCTCCAGAGTCATTGTGGGCTGGTAGACTTTATGGAGATGGGTCTGTGGACAGGTCCCTCTATACTTTATACAGCTGCATATCTGCATTCACTATCAGATTGCAAATGCTTTGCCTGAAAATCCTCTCTATATCCATCATTTACTTTTCCCCACATGAAGAAGTGTCTAGGTCCTTACTGAAGAGTCTCCTCACCTGATGTTCTGCTAGGCCCCATCTAGGGTATTAATTACCAGTTCCTGGGTGCTGACAACAGCTTTCCTAAAACTGTTCAAAATGGATGCTTAGCAGTTAAGTTACCATGTGCAAGAAGGAAGCTTCATGAGTGGTGAGGTACTGCTGCAGGTGTCTCTCTTTCTTGCTTTCTCTCTCTCTCTTTATACCTCCCCCTTCTCTCATTTTTTCTCTGTCTGTATCCAATAAATGAAAAAATGTTTTTAAAAATGTTCAAAACTCAGCAGGAACCTCACATCTCCACTATAGAGCCTCTACTTCCCCCAGTCCTAGAACCCTTGGATAGGGCCCACTTTCCCGTATGCCTCTCCCAATCCATACCAAATAATGTTGCATCTGCCAGTCGCAACCTAATCAATGCAACGATCACCACCTCAACATGCTTCACTTCAGACTGTGTCCAGAGACTTCACGTGTGGAGTGACAACCCTTCAGCTTCATTATTCGGGTGAGACCTTTCCTTTCATAGTATACTCTAATTCCATCCCAGGTGGTTCACTTTCTAACAAAGTCCCAAAACCTAGATATACACCAGTTTCTATGAGAGAGAGCATATGTTCACACGTATCCATAAACTAGTGCAAAATATATACCTGAAAGCAGAAGTACACTAGAGTTTGCAGTGAGTACCCCCCCTAACACTTCCTCTCCACTATTCCAAGCTTTGGGTCCATGATTACTCAACAATTTGTTTGGCTTCGTATGTTAACTCTCTTTTCAGTCACCAGGTTCCGGATGTCATCAGGATGCCAGCCAGGCTTCCCTGGACTGAAGACCCCACCAATGTGTCCTGGAGCTCAGCTTCCCCAGAGACCCACCCTACTAGGGAAAGAGAGAGGCCGACTGGGAGTATGGACCGACCAGTCAACGTCCATGTTCAGCGGGGAAGCAATTACAGAAGCCAGACCTTCCACCTTCTGCAACCCACAAGGACCCTGAGTCCATGCTCCCAGAGGGATAGAGAATGGGAAAGCTATCAGGGGAGAGGATGGGATATGGAGATTGGGTGGTGGGAATTGTGTGGAGTTGTACCCCTCCTACCCTATGGTTTTGTTAATTTATCCTTTCTTAAATTAAAAAAATAATAAATAATAATAATAATAATAATAATAAGAAGAAGAAGAAGAAGAAGAAGAAGAAGAAGAAGAAGAAGAAGAAGAAGAAATCTGGCTCTACCTCTGGGGAAAAACTTAACTGCAGGTGCCAGATTTGCCTAACTGAAGCTCCCTATCTGATACCCTGTGCCACCCGTACCAAAGTGGTACTCTGACTTCTCTCTACTAATCTCATGTACCCCTTCATATGTAATTAACTATGAACCTTTAAAAAAAAAGTAACTCCCTTTGAAATATAACTAAAATATGCCTACTAGCTATCTACAAAATGGAGGACCACCAACTCTTCATCTGCATTGTTCCAGCCTTTAGGTCCATGATTGGTCAACGATTTGTTTGGCTTTGTATGTTAACTCTCTTTTCAGCCACCAGTTTCCACATGCTAGCATGACGCCAACCAGACTGCCCTGGACAGATAACCCCACCAATGTGTCCTGGAACTCCACTTCCCCAGAGCCCTTCCCCACTAGGGAAAGAGACAGGTTGGGAGTATGGATCGAGCTGTCAACGCCCATGTTCATCGGGGAAGCAATTACAGAAGCCAGACCTTTAACCTTCTGCATTCCACAATGATCTTGGGTCCATACTCCCAGAGGGGTAAAGAATAGGAAAGCTATCAGGGGAGGGGATGGGATATGGAGGTCTAGTGGTGGGAACTGTGCGAAGTTGTACCCCTCTTATCCTATGGTTTTGTCAATGTTTACTTTTTATAAATAAAAAAGTTTTTTTAAAAAAAGAGGGAAAAAAATGTTCAAAACTGCTCTGACTTGTTCTAAATGCCTTGTGGCTGCTGTTAAAAAACAGAACTTCTACCACAAAGAGTTAGCATCTCTTGGAGCTTATGAACACTGAGCTTCCATAGACCAGTTCTGACCTAATGAATCAGGGTTCAGAGTGCACCCTGGGAATTTGGGTTTTAACAAGCCTTTTTAAAGTTAAGAAGCACCATTCTTTTTAAAAGTTTAGTCTGATACAATTACTGGAAACCAAAAATTTAGCATTCCTGACTGACCAGAATTTTCATATGAAGTTATTTCACTGAACAAAATCAAAGTAGAGTTCTATGGAGGTCATTTAGTGAAAAAGAATCTGTGTAACAGCCCAGACTTTATATATCACTGAGATTTTTGCTTTTAAATCTTGATTATAAATGTTTTGAGATCGTCAGGCAGTGGCACACCCTGGTTGAGTATACATGCTACCATGCTCAAGGACTCAGGTTCTAGCCCCTGGTCCCCACCTTCAGGGGGCTGGTGGGAGAGAAGCTTTATGAGTAAAGCAGTTCTGCAGGTGTCTCTTTGTATCTCTCCATCTCTACCTCTCCTTTTCCTCTCAATTTGTCTCTGTTCTATCAAATTAAAAACATGTACTGGGGGACTAGTTAACAATTTTGGCAAGCCAGAGAATAACAAGGGAAAAACTTTTATCCTTTAATATCATGTTGTAAGTCCCTTTGGACTTTTATCTCTTCCCTAAAGTCCCTATTGACCTCTCATTCACTTTGAAATGACTGAGGATATTCCCTGACACAGAGTGATCATTTGATGATAACTGAAACTACAAATGAATAAATTCCAACAGAGCATCTTTCTGAAACCTCGCTGCCTATTTCAGATAGTATAGCCACACACGTAGTTTTGGTTTGATCTCTGAAACAGTTTTGTTTATGCTAATGTTTGTCAAATTGCGATCCTGTGCAGATTTCTAGACCTACCCTGTGGCACTATATCTGAATTTCCAGTGTGTACATCCAAAAATTCCAGGTGAATCTAAAATACAGAAAGTTAAGAGGACCACTGCTTCATGTGGCTACCCCAATTGACAGCACTCTAAAATTGGTCAACAACCATAGAATATTGGGGGAGGGGGAAAGTCCCTAACCAGAAAGTCCATTATCCAAATTTAGTATAGAAGTCCTAATGAGATAGGGACAGTGCAAGGAACCTATGGAAAGATTTCATTATGAAAAGATTCCAAATAGTCCCATGTGTTCCATTATATGTCCAGACAGAAACCCATACCTTTGTCAATAGTTGCTTTGGGAGGTAGGAAAACAGTTTTAAAAGTTTCTTTTGCTAAACCATGTCTTACATAAGGAACTAATATACTCCCAGGAATTCAAATAAAGGGAGGAAAACTAGTAGAGGAAGTAGGGAAAGTATTCTTTAAAAGGAAAACAGAAAAAATAGTATAGCCACAGGCCGTTTGAAATATAATTAAAATATGCCTACTAGCTATCCTCAAACGGAGACACCCCTACCCCAACTCTTCATCTGTACTACTCCAGCCTTTAGGTTCATGATTAGTCAACAATTTATTTGGCTTTATATGTTAACTCTCTTTTCAGCCACCAGGTTCCAGATGCTAGCATGATGCCAACCAGACTTCCCTGGACAGACAACCCCACCAATGCGTCCTGGAGCTCCACTTCCCCAGAACCCCGCCCCACTAGGGAAAGAGAGAGGCAGGCTGGGAGTATGGATCAACCTGTCAACGCCCATGTTCAGTGGGGAAGCAATTACTGAAGCCAGACCTTCCACCTTCTGCATCCCACAATGACCCTGGGTCAATACTCCCAGAGGGATAAAGAATAGGAAAGCTATCAGAGGAGGGGATGGGATACAGAGTTCTGGTGACAGGAATTGTGTGGAGTTGTACCCCTCTTATCCTATGGTTTTGTCAGTGTTTAAAAAAAAGGAAAATTTTAAAAAAAGGAAAACAGAAGAAGAGTCCAACATAGAGTTGTGCATTTTTCCCAAACCCCCTTCTCTCAAAAGAGCCTGAATCAAATTCCCCACCTTACTAGAGCCCTGTCCCAGTTGGGAAAGATAAAAACTGGCTGGGGGTATGGATCAACCTGTCAATGCCCATGTCTAGTACAGAAGCCAGACCTCCCACCTTATGCACCCCATAATGATCCTGGGTCCATACCACTGAGGGATAAAGACTAGGAACGCTTCCAATGGAGGGGAGGCATATGGAACTCTGGTGGTGGGAAATGTATGGAATTGTACCCCTCTTATCCCACAATTTTGTCCATCATTATTAAAGTCACTAGTAAAATAAAATTAAAAACCCAGCAGATATTGATTTGCCATGATATGACTTCAAAGGGTTGAAAACTTGACATCTGTTTTCTGAGAATTCTTTAACTGATGCATTCTCCTATTTCACAATTTCAGATGGTACCAAAACAACAAGTGCTTCTAAAAAATACACTAGCATAAATTCATATTATGGCAAGTCAGTGAGAGTTATATAAGCTTTTTAATCTGCCCAAATCACTCCACAAAAGCATTATAGAACCAAAAAGCCACAGAAAACATCTATAACAAAATCAAGTGATAACATGTCCTCATTAACCCTTCTCCATACTGGCAAGAAAATGTTGAGAATAAACCCTAAGTTTATTAAAATGGAAAATAACAGAAGGTCCAGATATATCAGGAATGAGGAACAAAACTAGGGTTTTCCAAAAGTATAAGTCATTAAAAGATATCTTATTTATTTACTTTAATGAGAGAGAGAGACAGACCAGAATACTGCTCAGCTCTTGCTGATGGTGGTGCTCAACAACAAAAGGACAGACATCTACAGCAATATAACTAGAACAACTGCTCTAATCCACCCTAAAAACTGAGGAAAACTAACATCTTGTAAAAATTAGCAACATAAAAGAACCATAGTTCCAATTCCATACAGCATTATTTGAAAACAGAAAATTAGGTGTAGGAAAACAGCTCTTAGATAATGGAAATACTTCAGTAAAATATCACATGATAATAAAATTGTAACAACATTTTTAATGAGCTATTGGAGATTTTTTAATGATGAGTTATAAAAAGAGATACCATAAATCAGAATTAGAAAAATTCATAAATGAGGTGGCAGAACAAAGGGAAAAAATCAGAAAAAAAAATGTTCTGATGATTTCAATATGTAATGTGACTAGCATCACAAGAAAAGATATACAAACAGACAAGAATGATGTGAAAAAAATGCTAAGTATCTTTAGAAAGGTAAATTTAAAACACAAGATGTGACCCATCTGAGTGACTACACACCCATCTGAATGTTTAACACTGAAAAAAGGAAGAAAAGAAAAAGTTATACCAAGCACTAACAAGGAACAAGCAGGAGCTACTAAATAGAGGAAGTGTCTGCCTAACAGGTTTCAAAATGTCAGACTCTCAAAGTGAAAAGTAAGTAAGTATTTAGCATAAACCATATTGTCACGTAAATACACAAGTGCCATTCTTATAAGGGATGGTGGGGGAGCCTCTGAAATTCAAGTTGCTAGATTCCAGTCAAGGACCAACCTTCCAGGAAGTCTTCCTAAGAACAGCAATTGCCAGAGCTAACTCTTTTCTGCATCATATGTAAAAGTTCACAATGTTCCCAACTCCATATTTAAGACTTTGGTATTTTATTAAGTTAATAAAGTGTGGTCTATTTTTTATTTTTATTTGCCTCCAGGGTTATCACTAGGGGTTGGTGCCTGCACTATGAATCCACTGCTCCTGGAGTCTATGTTTTCTATTTTATTGGCGAGGACAGAGAGAAATTGAGAGAGAAGAGGAAGGAAAAGAAGGGAAAAAGAAAGAAAGACCTGCTTCACCACTTGTGAAGCGACTCCCCTGCAGGTGGGGAGCTAGGGGCTCAAACTGGGATTCTTGCATGTGTTCTTGGGTTTCATACTATATGTGCTTATCCCAGTGCACCACCACCCAGCCCCCTATAATCTACTTTTTAAACTTAAATATACACACACACACACACACACACACACACACATATATATATATATATATATGATGACAGGCTCACAGATTACTTTCTATAAGCAGGTTGTCATGAGTAGTTACACAAGAAAATCATAAATGACAGTAGAAGCCTATACATAAAAGGCAAAGTAAAGGGCATCTACTGGTAAAATAAATAAATAAATAGCTCAACTGGTAGGGCACTGGACTTTCATGCCTGAGATTCCCAGTTCAATTCCCAGTCCCACATGTACTGGTGCTCTGGCTTGTCATTTCCTCTCTTCTCCTATCTGCCTCATATAAAACTAACTCCCTCTCTCTGTCTCTCTCGTTGTCTCTCTCTCTCTCTCTGTGTATGTGTCTCTCATATATAATAATTAAGATAAATATTTAAAAAGAGCATTAAAAAGTCTACTCTCTTCCCACCATACCCACTAAGTGCGTTCTCAACAGCATAATGCCTAGTCTTCAGCAGCATGACACTATATAAAGGACTCTCCAATAGAAAGGGTTTTGATGGGGGCAGGGAGGTAGGGGGTATCAGGACACAGTCCTTTGGTGGTGGGAATTGTGTTGATATACACTCCTATTAACTTGTAGTCTTATAAATCACTATTTAATTAATATGAGAGGGGAAAACTGATTGAATGTCTCAAACCTTTTAATGCATAGACCATAGGCTGAGTATATGTTCCTTCAATCTAAGCACTTAAGACTTCAAACGTGTAATCAGACTGAATTTTACGGCGGTCTCAAATTGTTAATACATTTCTAATAATGACTTGTTCTTTGAAATGTTGACTCTTCTAGAAGGTTAGACCACGGAGAAGAGAAGCAACAGGTGGCATTACTCTATAAGACACAGCTATATATAAATAATGTCAAAGTACATAAATTATGGTCATATCATGTATGATACAGCAAATCCTAACTATGCAATTTTCAAAGTTAACCCAATTGCCAAATAATCTGATTACAGCAATTGTTGTTATAAACCGGGGCTGGCTTCACAGGCGGGTAACAGAGACGACCAGAGGCACACGGCTGAGCTGAGACGCAGTTTAATCTTTATTCAAGAGCAGGCAAACATGTGCTCTTCTGTCTATCTCCTCCGGCAGCAGAGAGAGACTCCTAAACTAATCACCACACAGATCTGTCCTGCATCGGCGGCTGCGGCAGGAACTCAGGAAGTACGTAGGGTAGGGGGTGGGGAGAAGGGAGTAGCACGAAAACTAGCAAGGGCCAAACCAAATCTCCCGGTAGGGGGGAGTGAGACCAAACCAATGTGAAGCATAGCAACAATTCCCCCTTTTCTTTTTAACTAAATGACCATAGTATCAGGAGTGTGGGGTGAACAGAAACCTATATCGTACAGGCATTTTCAAAAAAGAAACTGGCACAAACATGGAGGAACAGGTAAGTGAGTAACAAGAACCAGTGTGCTGCCAAGGGAAGGCCTGAGGGGGGCGTTTTTGCCTCTGTGGGCAAGACTTTATCAGCTAAAAAACATTTCTTGCCTCTGGGGGCTTCTTTTGCCTCTGGGGGGCATTACTTGCCTCAATGGGCATTATTTGGCATGGGGGCAGGGGTATGGCCTAGAGTCCCAAGGCAGCTGGCTGCAGTCAGTCTTTGAGAAACCCAGCAGCATAAAGGGAAGCTGCTGGTTTTGTGCAAAGTGTCCAAGAGGTGTACCAGTGAGTCCGATAGAAGTGTCAGTCCAAAGCAGATGTCCACTGAAGAATGCCAGGGGGTGGAACGTTGTATGAGGAAGGTCAGCTGTTGGAATTCCGCTTTTCTGTAGAGAACGTGACAGTTGCAATTCACTTACTTATGAAACAAAACTTGGAGCAGGTTAGAAGTTTACCACAATTGATAACTCTATTACAATTGGAAGTCTTTTTTAGTATGATTTTAAGGTTGTTTAAAGTTTAAACAATAAAATGTGGAAAGGTAAACAGAAGAACCATGGGAAAAAAAATAATAACCTAAGGCATGAGAATCATTAGCATAACCATTGTGCAATCTACCATTTCTAATTGAGAAGGATTCGAGAGTTTTACATATCAACAAGTCTATTTAACCTTTTGTTACACCCACTAAAGATGGAGACAAACCCTAGTTGTGCGCAGGTTTTTTTAACTAATTTTTAACTCAGACTTTAAATGTAAGTTAATTTTACCTTTATGAGAACTATATTGAAAACCTTTTTCATTTAACTCTGTCTGGTAAGAATATAGCCTTAAAGTTACATTTTTAATCTTAAAGTTAATGTTTACCAAACTTTAAACACACACGTAAACATGGTCTTCAATACACAAGGAGGAAAACTTTTGTTACGAAGACATGTCATTTTAAACACGAATCTAGACCTATACTGTCTTAGCCGTTCAGGGAGTGCGTTGTCCAGCAGTGGCTTCTTGCGCAACTTCAGCTCCAGGAATTGTAGGTAGCAATCTCTGCAGGAATCTCTGTGTATTCTAGCTTTTCTGACTTCAAAGCCGAGTTGGGGATCTCGGCCAGGGGGCCCAGTTTCGGCAGGGAGCCTGCAGTCTCCGGGTGGTCCAGGATCTGTCCAGACTTCATAGCAGGAGGGCAGGCAGGCCGGCCGTGCAGAAGGCACGGGCCGAGGTGCCCAAGGTGGTGGCCAGGATGGGCTGCAGCCCTGCCCGCCATGCCTGCTGCCCTGCTCTCGGTGGCCGAGCAGCGTGGGGGGAGCCCACGCCCAATGCCCCGCACCACGCGGCGGAAAGCCGGCTCATGCGAGCTGGCGTTAGGCTCCTGCAGGCTGGCGTTGGGCGGAAACCACAGAGTGGTCCAGAGATAAATGTTCCAGAAACAGCGAAACAGTCTCGTGAAGAAAGGGCAGAGGCCTTTGGAGATCTCTTTATAAGCAGAAGAGAAGGCCACAGTGCATACGTAGCCAAATTGTCACTTATCTGGGGAATGGGCAGGTCACATCCCACGTTGTAGGTGCCATATGTTGTTTTTGCCGGGGCTGGCTTAATGGGTGGGTAACAGAGACGACCAGAGGCACATGGCTGAGCTGAGAATGCAGTTTAATCTTTATTCAAGAGCGGGCAAACATGTGTTCTTCTGTCTTTCTCCTCCGGTGGCAGAGAGACTCCTAAACTAATCACCACACAGATCTGTCCTGCATTGGTGGCTGTGGCAGGAACTCAGGAAGTACGTAGGGTAGGGGGCAGGGAGAAGGGAATAGCGCGAAAACTAGTAAGGGCCAAACCAAATCTCCCGGTAGGGGGAGAGTGAGACCAAACCAATGTGAAGCATAGCAACAAGCAATAACAACTATTTTCAAAACAAAGACCCCGGGGTTGGGCAGTAGCGCAGTGGGTTGAGGGCATATGGTGCAAAGCGCAAGGACCCTCAGAAGGATCCCAGTTTGAGCCTCCGGCTCCCCACCTGCTGGGGAGTCGCTTCACAAGTGGTGAAGCAGGTCTGCAGGTGTCTATCTTTCTCTCCCCCTCTCTGTCATCCCCTCCTTTCTCCATTTCTCTCTGTTCTAACAATGACATCAATAACAACAATAATAATAACCACAACAACAACACAACAAGGGCAACAAAAGGGGAAAAATGTCCTCCAGGAGCAGTGAATTTGTGGTGCAGGCACCGAGCCTCAGCAATAACCCTGGAGGCAAAAAATAAAAATAAAAAACAGAGACCCCCAAATCTTCATCTGCAATATTCCAGCCTTTAGGTTCATGATTAGTCAACAATTTGTTTGGCTTTATATGTTAACTCTCTTTTCAGCCACCAGGTTCCAGATGCTAGCATGATGCCAACCAGACTTCCCTAGACAGACAACCCCACCAATGTGTCCTGGAGCCCTGCTTCTCCAGAGCCCCACCCCACTAGGGAAAGAGAGAGGCAGGTCAGGAGTATGAATCGACCTGTCAAAGCCCATATTCATCGGGGAAATCATTACAGAAGCCAGACCTTCCACCTTCTGCATCCCACAATGACCCTGGGTCCACACTCCCAGAGGGATAAAGAATAGGAAAGCTATCAGGGGATGGGATGGGATACGGAGTTCTGGTGGTGGGAATTGTGTGGAGTTGTACCCCTCTTATCCTATGGTTTTGTCAGTGGTTCCTTTTTATAAATAAAAATTTAAAAAGGGGGTTTTGGCATCTGACCAAACCAGTTATATATATATGGCTCCATTATGGGTGCCAGACAGTGGCACACGTGGTTAAATGCAAATAGTACCATGCAAATGGACCGGGGGTTCAAGCCCCTGCTCCTCACCTGCAGGAGGTGATCAGTGAAGCAGGTTTACAGGTTTACAGGTGTCTACGTTTTCTCTCCTTCTCTAACTTCTCTTCCCCTTTTAAATTCTATCATCTCCAATAAAATAGGGAAAAAATATGACCTCCATGAGCAGTGGATTCATAGTGGCAGCACTGAGGCTCAGAGATAACTCTGGTGGCAAAATAAATAATCATTAAATACACACAACATATGACTTTATTACTTGCTAACAGAACAGTAATAGTCAATATTCCATTTATCTGAGCTCCAATCTCAACAGAAAGATGAGCTTGGCAATCTCCTCCACCAAAATGTTACTAGAATCAAATGACAAGAACATATGCAGTAGGTACTTCAAACTACTAAGATGTTTACTATAGGAGTTAAAATGTCCAGAAGTAAAGGTGGCATACACATGGAAAATTAAGACAAAACTTAATAAATGACATGGTGTGGAACTCTTCAGTGGATAAGCCTCTCCCCAGGCACAAACTTATGGCTTACCCGCTCTGTTGCACACCAGATGTGGGGACCCAGAAGGAATGTTCTGGGGCAGTAGGAGTGAGCAGACTGGATCTTTCCCTATGTAGCAAGAGACGTCACCAGAGATCACCAAGGGAATGTTTCATGCACAAAATCGGTTTATTGAACAGCAAAGCAGAGTTTATAAGGGGTCACAGGAGGAAGTGGTATGTGTATGCCATATATGGTAGGGAGGCAAAGGGTCTGGGGGAAGGTCAGGACTTTTCCAGTAATTGTTGAGCAAGAGGTTTAATTGGTTAAAGGAATGAGAAAGCAAGGTTACCAGTAGCCAGCAGCCAGAGGGGGGTTCTGAGGGCAGAGAGAAGATAGATCAGATATGATCAAAGGAATGGAACGGGTGGGGAAGTAGGGAGGGGACTTTCAGGCAAAACAATGATTATGTAGATAATAAGGGAGTGGGCTATTGTGAGGCAGGGAAGCTGATAGAGGGAACTTTTCCCTGGTAGTTGTTTGCTTCCATGCTCAATCTCAAGTAGAGAGAGACTGACAGAAAGGTCGTGCCATCCAGGCTCCCACTTTTCAATAGGAGGTCCCACACCATGCTCAACCATATCCTCACAATTTCCCTACAACATGGGAGTTGTGCAAAGGTTTGACCCCACTAGAAGGTCAGCCAGAGAAAGTACTAAGGATCCAAAGCAGGCGTTGATAATAGAGGTAACACTTGAGCAAATGACTGAATGGTTAATAGGATTTTGAGATTCAGAGATAAAAATGGAGCACATTAGGACCAGAGAAAAATACATGCAAATTAGCAAGCTGGACTTATTTTGGGCTTTTGCCTAACATATTTTGCTGAGAAAACAAGCTTTTGTTTACCCACATGACATGTCATGGCACAAAACTATACTGACAGGTAGGTGTCATCTAGCCTGCTGACTGACAGTGATCGGTAAAATAATAGCCAAAAGCACTAATGAATCCTCAAGGCAAATGCTGGTCTCTGGGAAAATATCAAATACACAGACAATCTTCCCTTTGTGAACAGTCTGGTGGGAATCTATTTTCATTTTTTAATGTTTTCTGTTTACAGGTTTCTCTTGCTATTTGAAAGCAAAACAGTTATATGAAATCTCCCACAACTCAAATTGACATAAGGCAAAGAAATAATAACCAGTAATCTATGAGAAAAAAAAAAATTAGCCCCCACACCTACGAACATCTTATCTTCTACAAAGATGCCCAGACTATAAAATAGAGAAAGGGGAGTCTCTTAAACAAATAGTGTTAGAAAAATTGTGTTGAAACATCCAGAAGAATAAATTTGAACCAGTACACTTCACTGGACACAAAAGTAAATTCCAAATGGACCATGGACTTTGATGTGAGACCAGAAACTATCAAATACTTAGAGGGAAATATTGGCAAAATTCTTTTCAATATAAATGTTAAAGGCATTTTCAATGATACAAATACAATTACGAAGAATACTTAGTCAAAATAAACCAGTGGGACTACATCAAATTAAAAAGCTTCTGCACAGCAAAAGAAACCATCGCCCAAACAAGGAGACCGCCCACAGAATGGGAGTTCTTTACATGCCATACATCAGTCAAAAGGCTAATAACCAAAATATATAAAGAGCTCACCAAACTCAGCAACAAGAAAACAAATGACCCCATCCAAAAATGGGGAGAGGATAGGAACAGAATATTCTGCATAGAAGAGATCCAAAAGGCCAACAAACATATGAAAAATTGCTCCAAGTCATTGATTGTCTGAGAAATGCAAATAAAGACAACAAGATATACAAGTTTACTCCTATGAGAATGTCATACATCAGAAAAGGTAGCAGCAGCAACAAATGCTGGAGAGGTTGTGGGGACAAAGGAACCCTCCTGCACTGCTGGTGAGAATGTCCAACCCCTGTGGAGTCTGAAGAACTCTCAGAAGGCTAGAAGTGGACTTACCCTATGACGCTGCAATTCCTCTTCTGAAGATATATCCTAAGGACCTCAACACACCCATCCAAAAATATTTGTGTATACCTACATTGATAGCAGCACACTTTTAATATCCAAAACCTAGAAGCAACCCAGGTGTCCAACAACAGATGAGTGGCTGAGAAAGTTGTGTATGCATACACAATGGAATACTATTCAGCTATTTAAAATGGTGAATTCACCTTCTTCATCTCATCTTGGATGGAGCTTGAAGGAATCGTGTTAAATGAGAAAGTCAGAAACAAAAGGATGAATATGGGATGATTTCACTGATAGCCAGAAGTTGAAAAACAAGATCAGAAGGGAAAACACTAATCAGAACTTGGACTGAGTATGGTATATTATTACACCAAAATAAAGGACTCCGGGATGGGGGGAAGTGTTCCAGTCCTAAATCATGATGGTAGAGGAGGACGTAGGTGGGGGGGTTAGAGTGTTAATAGAACACTGAGAAATGTTACACATATACAAACTACTGTATTTTACTGTTGACTATAAACTGTTAACCTCCCAAAAAAGAACAAAATAAAATAAGAAAAAAATGTTTACAATGCTTACAGATCCAAAAAAAATAATAATAACCTACAAAAATAGCATATAAAATGGCATATAATGGGTGGTCGGGCGGTGGCACAGTGGGTTAAGCGCACATGGCGCAAAGCACGAGGACCTGCGTAGGGATCCCGGTTCAAGCCCCGGCTCCCCGCCTGCAGGGGAGTCGCTTCACAGGCGGTGAAGCAGGTCTGCAGGTGTCTATCTTTCTCTCCCCCTCTCTGTCTTCCCCTCCTCTCTCCATTTCTCTCTGTACTATCCAACAACGAACAACATCAACAATGGCAATAATAATAACCACAACGAGGCTACAACAACAAAGGCAACAAAAGGGGGAAAAATGGCCTCCAGGAGCGGTGGATTCATGGTGCAGGCACCGAGCCCAGCAATAACCCTGGAGGAAAAAAAAATGGCATATAACAATGGCATGTAGTAAAAGCAAAAGCAAAGCGACAGAGGCACAGCCCGAATGACGTAGGTCCAGGGGAGGGGGCAGGGGCTCTCACTGTAGAGCTACTTCTAAAGTGGCTGCTGCAAAACACTCTCAACGCTAGTTTTGCTTTTTGCCCTTTACCATAAAAGCAAAAATTCTCTTTACATTTCAGCAAAAACATCAGTCTTGCTTAAAAGCAGTGATGCACCAAAGCAAAGGACCCTGTGAAAGGAGACAGAGGAAGTAGCTGGAAAGAACCTTAAGGTCCTCTTGTTTGATTGCATGGTGAAATGAAAAATCATACCTTTGTGTCAACAACTGCACCGTAAACCATTAACCCTTCAATTAAAAAGCGGGGGGGGGGGGGGGGGATCAGGCTAAGCACACATGGCGCTAAGTGCAAGGACTAGCCTGAGGATCCTGGTTCAAGCCCCCAGCTCCCCACCTGCAGGGGGGTTACCTCACAGATGGTGAAGCAGGTTTGCAGGTGTCTTTCTTTCCCTCTCCCTCTCTACCTTCACTCCTCTCTCATTTTCTCTCTGTCCTATCCAACAATAACAATAGCAATAACAATAATAACAGCAACAAGGGCATCAAAAATGGGAAAAATGACCTCCAGGAGCAGTGGATTCATAGTGCAGGCACCAAGCCCCAGCGATAACTCTGGAGGCAAAAAAAAAAAAACAAGATGACTTAGCATGAACTTTCAAAAAGTGGGAGATATGTGTATTCAATAAATATTTATTGAGGTGTAGTCTTTTCCAGCCATAATGAAATATCTGGGTCACAGGCCTGAGGAGCTCACAGACTGATCAGAAAGGCTACATATAAACACACGGATAATGTTAGAAGATTAGTAGAAGTTTTAGGGAGAGATGAATAAATGACTTCAGGATCATATTGCATAGACTGAACTCTAGTTTAATGCAGCTGGTTTGTAGTCTGAGACTAAGCTCAATGATGACAGCAAAGATGAAGGATGAATATGATAAACTAGTTACTTTGTAAAACTGGTCAAATGAGAAAATTACTGTGCTTTATCTAAGGTCAGAGTGCCCTCTACTGAAACAGAGAGCTAGAATCAGAAGACAAACATTCTCAAAAGAAGAAAGAAAAGAAACACTGTCTTCACTGTCTTTGTCATTTGTAGACAAAAAGGAAGACCCTTCTCTCCTAGTACTAGATCATCTTGTGCCTCACTGCATTCATATTTAACCCAATTACCAAATAATGTGATTATAATAATAACTACCTATTGTCTTCTTGAACCCTAAGACAGCAGGAACCTCACATTTCCA
Source organism: Erinaceus europaeus (assembly GCF_950295315.1). Taxonomy (NCBI): domain Eukaryota; kingdom Metazoa; phylum Chordata; class Mammalia; order Eulipotyphla; family Erinaceidae; genus Erinaceus; species Erinaceus europaeus. The sequence goes on along the minus strand of NC_080171.1, from coordinate 68,123,393 downwards.
CTATAAAGCTTTTATTTCCCCCAGTCCTGGAACCTCAGGATGGGGCTCACTTTCCTGCAACTCAATCCATATCAAATAATATTGCATCCACCGATCACAACCTAATCAACGCAACGAGTGCCACCTCAGCATGCTTCACGTCAGACTGTCTCCAGAGACTTTAGGTGTGGAATGACAACCCTTCAGCTTCATTACTTGGGTGAGACCTTTCCTTTCATAGTATTCTCTAATTCCATTCCAGGTGGTTCACTTCCTAACAAAGTCCCAAAACCTAGATATAGACCAGGTCCCGTGAGATAGAGCATATGTTCACACGTATCCATAAACTAGGGCAAAATATATACCTGAAAGCAAAAGTACACAATAGTCTGCAGTGAGTACCCCCCAACACTTCATCTGCACTATTCCAGCCTTTAGGTCCATAATTGGGTTAACTTTGAAAAGTCCCTTTGTTAGGATTTGCTGTATAATACCCAGCATCTTGTATATAGCTGTGCCACCAATTGCTTCTGTTCTCCCTGGTCTAAACTTTTGAGAGAGTCAACTTACCAAAGACTCAGCCTATGTATTAAAAAGACTCAGTCTGTGCTTTAAAAAGTTTGAGACATACAATTAATATTTCCCCTCTCATATTAGTTAAATAGTGACTTATATGACTACAAATTAATAGAAGTGTACATACACAGGCTTTGTATGTTAACTCTTTTCAGCCACCAGGTTCCAGATGCCAGCATGATGCCAACCAGACTTCCCTGTACAGACAACCCCACCAATGCGTCCCGCATCCCCAGAGCCCCACCCTACTAGGGAGAGAGAGGCAGGCTGGGAGTATAGATCGACCAGTCAATGCCCATGTTCAGCGGGGAAGCGATTATAGAAGCCAGACCTTCCAACTTCTGCAACCCACAATGACCTTGGGTCCATACTCCCAGAGGGATAAAGAATGGGAAAGCTATCAGGGGAGGGGAGGGGAGACAGAGAGCTGGTGGTGGGAATTGTTTGGAGTTGTACCCCTTATCCTATAGTTTTGTTAATGTATCCTTTTTTAAATAAATAAATAAAACACAGAACTAGGAGACAGAAAAAAATCAGTGGTTGTGGACAGGGATAGAAGAGAAGGAAGGGGAGAACACAGAGAAATTTATAGTAGGAAAACAATACTAAATGGAATCGTAATTATGGATGGGTGTCGTTACACATTGTAAAAACGCATGAAAGGCACAACAGCAGAGAGGACTCTGACATAAACTGCGGACTGTGGGTAACATGATCTGTCACTGTACTGAAGGTGCTGGTACTTGGGAGATAAGCTGCATGGTTGCAGCATGAAGTGGGGTGGGGGTACTGTGTGTATATATATTAACTCTGTACTTTTCTCCTCAACATTGTTGTGAACCTAAAACTACTCTTGATCATACAGGGTTTTTTTTATCTTTATTTATTTGTTGGATAGAGACAGTCAGAAATTGAGAATGAAGGGGGTGATAGAGAGGGAGAGAGACAGAGAGACACCTGCAGCACTGTTTCACCACTTGTGAAGCTTTCCTCCTGCAGGTGGGGACCAGGGACTCGAACCTGGGTCCTTGTGCACTATAACATGTGCGCTCAACCAGGTGTGCCACCACTTGGCCCCCATACAGTTTATTTTTAATGACTGATTTTATGAAAGTGAGAGAGGAAAAATTCAGAGCATCATTCTAGCGTATGTGGTACCAGGAGTTGACCTAGGAACTTCACACATGAAAGCCTTGTGCTCTACCCAGCAAGCCACCTTTCTGACTAAAAAACAGTCTACATTTTCAGAAAGGCAAAGATAGGGCCAGGAAATGGTTCACCCAATAGGGCATACACTTTATCATGCACAAGGACCTGGGTTCGAAACCCAGCACCACAAGAGGGCAGAAGGCATAACACCATGAAAAACTATGAATGATGGACCAATGCTGTGATATCATTCCTTCTGTTTCCTCTTTCTACGCCTCTTTCTCCCTGTATCTAATATTAAAAGGGTAAATAAAAGTTCTTATAGGAGCAATCAAATTGAGAGTGGCAAGCATTAAAAGAAAAGAGTAAAGAAAAATGAATTCAGACTGAATTCTCATATAGTAGACTACAGAAGGCAAAAGACCATAAAAAGATCACATGCCCTGCACTGGGGAGGTAGAGCACAGAACTTGCATTCCTGAGGCCACAGGTTCAATCCCTAACACCACTTTATGCCAGAGATGAGTAGCATTCTGGTCTCTTTCTCACTCCTTTCTCATATTAAAATACATCTCTCTCTCTCTTTTTCTCTTTTAAGTGATTTGTCTTTGCATCAGAAGGGGCTGTAGAGATACACGGAAGATGTCTGTGTGATGGACTATATTGTAGAGTGAGTTTCAGAGAAATCCACCTATTTCTCTCCTCTCAGCTGACCTCCCTATCAAGCAGCAAACCTGTGACTATCATTTCATTACATGTGGTTTAAATCAAAACTGAGGGCAGGGGAGTCGGGCTGTAGCGCAGCGGGTTAAGCGCAGGTGGCGCAAAGCACAAGGACCGGCATAAGGATCCCGGTTCGAGCCCCGGCTCCCCACCTGCAGGGGAGTCGCTTCACAGGCGGTGAAGCAGGTCTGCAGGTGTCTATCTTTCTCTCCTCCTCTCTGTCTTCCCCTCCTCTCTCCATTTCTCTCTGTCCTATCCAACAACGACGACAACAACAATAATAACTACAATAATAAAACAACAAGGGCAACAAAAGGGAATAAATAAATAAAATAAAATAAAATAAAAAAACTGAGGGCAGAAGAAATAGCATAATAGTGATGCAAAGCTTCATACCTGAGGCTCCAAAGTCCCTAGTTCAATCCCCAGCACCATAAACCAGAGCTGAGCAGGGCTCTAGTGTCTCTCTCTCTCTCCCCCCTCATATATATGTGTGTGTGTGTGTGTGTGTGTGTGTACGTTTACCTCATTAAATAATAAAACAAATAAATGTATTTTAATAAGTAAGTTGAAGTTGGGGTAAGAGAAATGAAGCCTTCACTCCAAACTAGCAAAGGTTGTAATTTTAATTTATTCCCAAACTAAAGAACTCAAGCTGAAATACAGACTCTTTTAAGTGTGACCTCAATAGGGGTGTCACCTGCTTAAGTAGGCCTAGCTACAACACAGCCAGGAATGTCCAGTCCCAGACTGACAATGTCTGACAATACAATGCTCACTTCTTCCATGTAGTAAAAATACAGATGAAAGGCTGTGACATGTGAAAGTGGATGTTCTGATGCAGGTGGAGTTCAATTAGGCAAGGAAAGCATAGATAAATCCTATCACTGTCGAGAAATGGAAATCCACCAGGCATAGTTAAAAGAAAATCATGAAGTCTGTATTTTGAAATTTCCATCTAATTTTTTCAGGTACTTTCTCCAATCCTCCACCAGATTCCAGTCACATTTAAGCATTAACTATAGCTGGGTAATGGTACACTTGCTAGAGTACACCTTAGCTTGTGAAAGACCCAAGTTCAAGCCCCACCTCATCTCCTTTCCCACCTGCAGGGGTGAAGGGTGAAATTTCATGAGCAGTGAAGGAGACCTGCAGGTGTCTCTGTCTCTCTCCCTCTCTATCTCCCACTCCCCTCTCAATTTCTCTCTGTTCTATCACATAAAATTGAAAGTACGGGGGGAAAAAGTTACTGCCTGGGGGCTGGGGAAACAGCATAATGGTGGCACAAACAACTTTCATGCCTGAGGCCTGAGTTCAATCCCCACCATCACCATAAACAAGAGAAGAGCAGTGCCTTGGTAAAAACACAATTATTTAATAAGTTAATTAGTTAACTAATTCATAATAAAATAGACATTAACTGCCTGGTTTGGTGATCTTAGATTGGGATGCACACACCCACTTTTCAGACAACCAGATTCAGACAATAGTTAATTTCTAGATCCAATTTTTGAGGTTTCTTTTTCTTTTTTTTCTTATCATTTTTATATAGTTTTATTTCTTTTTTAAACTTATTAATTGTTTACAGTCAACAGTAAAATACAACAGTTTGTATGTACATGCATAACATTTATCAATTTTCCACATAATAGTTCAGCCCCCACTAGGTTCTCCTCTGCCATCATGTTTCAAGCAATTTCTGGGTTTTGACAGAGTACATGCCATTGTCCTAACAGACAGGAGCACTAAGCAGTCACTCCCCTGTCCCACCCCCTTTTTTAAGACACAGCAAATGTATAGGAAACCACCCCTCATATTGGGACCATGTGTAAGCCTGATAGAGCTTAGGAGAACCACCCCTGTCTTTGGATGGAGGTCTGAGAAGATAACCTCTTTGTAAGTCTCTCTCAACCGAGGTGAGCATAAGGGGGGAAACTCAGACTTGGTTCATTCCTTCTCGACTCTCAGGCCCACAGAAGCCCCAGTACTTCCCTCCATTAACCACAGGCCACATGGCCGCAGATTCACTCATTCAAAGTTACCTTCTGATCACAGAAGAACACACCTTATCACACACTTCATCACACACCTCAGACCCCAGATAAGAGAAATTCCAAACTATATGGCCTTTTGATATCCATCTTCTTTCTGTCTCACCCTACAGGTTTAACCCCTATGCTTCTCTCAAATACCTTTGGAGAATTAAGTTGCTTGTGTCATGGAGAATAACTGTCTTGTATCTCATCAATTCCTGTCATACCAGCCCCCTACCTTAGGGGCATGCTGACTGTTAAGAAACCTATAATTTCTGTCATATTTCAACAATAATTAACTTCATTGCTTTTCTATTTAACTCATGTCCACTTTGCTAATAAACGGACTCTAGGATTCTGGGATTCTAGGACTCAGATTCTAGGCACGCTAAGAGTCCCCTGGTATCTTTTACTTCGTGTCACCCCTGTTATGAGCGAGAAAGAACCAGCCCGTTACCTTTCCCCTGGAGACCACCCTGCCGGAGAGGGAGAGAGATACCCCGAAATCTGGTGCCCAATGTGGGGCTATTGGCCATGCCCTGAGGCAATACCACCCATTCAAATCTATCAGCAGGGCTGGCATTATTAATAGAAGGAACAGAAAAAGCAAAACGCTTACAATCTTGTGGGTGCAGGGGAATGGAGAAAAAGCAATCTTGAATATCAATTGCCATAATCAGAATTCCTGCAGGAATCGCAGAAGCGAGAGGCAAGCCTCTCTGGGGGGCTCCCCAGACCTGCATTGTTTTGTTAATTGCGCGGAGGTCTTGGAGGAGGCGCCACTTTCCCGAGCGTTTTTTAGTTACAAAAACAGGAGAGTTCCATGGGCTTCAGGAATGGCGAATGTGTCCTAAAGACAGTTGTTCCTGAAAAACTTAATATCTTAATATCACAGCTAAGTTTGTGCAAGATATTACCCTCAGAACTTCTGCAAACTGGCAGCAGGCTCACTCTACTAACTTTGCTTCTTAATACTCAGTGAAAATTAGTTTACCTCTTCTTTTCTTACAGTTTGGCAGAGATTCTTTTCCCCTTTAATTAACTTTTGTGCATGTCTGTTTATCCCATGGACCTACCTGCAGGAGTTTCAGACTCCCAGATAACAAAGGAAATGGCTGATTTCTGCCCTCTTGGATCAATCATTACCCTGTTCTTTTGATTCCCCCAAAAGCAAGATCCATCAAAACAGGCTCAGCGTGGGGCTTCTCACCCCCTCCAAGTAAATCTGTGCTCTGTCTATGGAGAGTGAACTTTCCTTTTCCCTTAAATAAATCTATATTCTGGGGGTTCGGGTGGTAGCGCAGCGGGTTAAGCATACATGGCACGAAACACAAGGACCAGTGTAAGGATCTCGGTTTGAGCCCCCGGCTCCCCACCTGCAGAGGTCTATCCAAGTCTGCAGGTGTCTATCCACAAGAGGTGAAGCAGGTCTGCAAGTGCCTATCTGTCTCCCCCTCTCTATCTCCCCCTCCTCTCTCCATTTCTCTCTGTCCTATCCAACAACAACAGCATCATCAATGACAGCAATAATAATAACCACAACAATAATAAAACAACAAGGGCAACAAAAGGAGAAAAATAGCCTCCAGGAGCCGTGGATTTGTGGTGTAGGCACCAAGTCCCAGCAATAACCCTGGAGGTCAAAAAACAAAAAAATAAAAAATGAAAAAAATAAATCTGTATTCTTTCCTTTATCCATTGGCTTGTCCTTGAACTGTTTTCTCATGATGAAAGTCCAAAAATGCACCCAGATAGCTGGCAATAGTTCCACAGTAAGTGACACTTTTAACAATTGAGTTACTTTATAGCAACAGGTAGGCCTGCCAAATATAAGTGTCTTTCCTTTGGATTTGTCAGCTAAAAAAAAAAAAAAAACCAAGCCTGATTTTAGGTGAGTACTTAAAATAAATTAAATAGAGGGCTTAGACCCAAATACAGTCCTCGGATTGTTTTGAAATAACTAGTCCAAAGACTGAATACTGGTATGGGGAGTTTATATATGTAATCAGAAGTCACAGTACAATGAGTCACATATGTATCCCATCCTGACCTAGTTTATATGTCTATATACTACAACAACCACGTGATGTGATTCATATTTTTTCTTTTTCAATACATTTTGTTTTTTATTAATTTTTATTTGTTAGGGTGGAGAGAAATTGAGAGATGGATGGGAAATAAGAGAGGGAAAGAGAGACAGATGAAGACCTGCTTCTCTGCTCATGAAATTGCCCCCCCCCCCCACAGATGGGACCTGATCCTTGAGCATAATAACAAATGTACTCTACCACTTGGCCCCTATTCATATTTTTTCTATTTACCCTGTTAACTTATTCTTCTGGGAACCAGAAATTGACACCCTGGACTGATTACTCTTTGTGTGTCCTTAATGGTTAATGAACATCGTGTCTTAACTCGCTGTGCCCCTGCCTGCTCCTTCACAGACTCAGGAGGTTGGAGTCAGTTCACTTCACAGAACCAGATCGATGGAGTTCTAACTTTTGGCTCACACAGATGTCCAGAAAAGATGGTTGTTTCAAGCAGTTTCAGGCTACTCTCTCTCTCTCTGACAGTACACACAGTCCCTTTAAACTGTTGGATTAATTTATCTGAAATTCTTTTTCCACTCTGAATTGGCTTTCCATGATGCATTGCATATTTTTACACAGTGTTATTTATAATCTTCAAAACTATCTCAGGAGGAACACTGTTGCCATTCACTTAACTGGCATTTGGGTAATTAACAGTTTCAGAAATTTCCTTAGCCTCTTTAATTAAGGAGTGTGACATAAATATTGTGTCACTCTTGCCTGATTAACATGCTAGTACACAGGAAAAGTTCAGGGAGAAGTTTCTTTGGACAGGTGCTGAATGCCTTGTTTGCAATAAATACCCCCCAGTCACCACATGTTGAGACATTTGGTTGAGATTCTGTAACAATGAACATCTGGTATTTAATTTCCTACATGTAGTAGAACTTTATCCCCATCTTCTTTATTCCAAGTAATTTGCAGTTCTTCTAATTCCTTCACAACACACACACACACCTTTGAGGAAGAAAAAAAAAAAAAAATCTCCACAACGCCCATTATGTTGACACTTGGAATTTCTTGGCTTTGCAAAATGGAAACTCAAGACAGCTCAGTAAGTTCATTCCTGTTCCTTCTTCATTTCAACCCATGGATATGTCCTAACTTAATAATTACAGTGACCTCTTACAATACTTCAGCTTAATTAGTAGATACTGTCATCCAGTCCAAGGTCTGTGGCTTCAGCAGTGTATATAAAAGCAGTGTGAGAGGCGGTGAAGGCAGAGACAGTGGGAGTTCATTTGCCTTTATTACACGAAGTGTTCTTTCCATGGAAAGGGGCTTTTATGCTTGCTATTTACATAGTTCTGCTAATTGCTCCACTGCAAGTGGCGATCATAAACTCCCTTACTTTCATTTTTGAGCCCCAACCACCATTTCCTGGAGATAAAAAGGCCTTAGATTTCAACACAACAGAAAACATAATCACTGTGTGTGCTTAACGTGGTACGCCACCACCCGGGCCTGGCAGAAAACATTCAATAGGAAGAAAAAGAAGGAGGAGAAGAAAAGGAAGGAAAGAAGGGAGGAAGGAAAGAAGGAAGGGAGTTAGGAAGGAGAGAAGGAATAGAGAGAGAGGTAGGGGGCCAAGACGTGGTACGTCTGGTTAAGTGCACACATTATAGTGTGCAACCCGCCTGCGGGAGGAAAGGTGAAGCAGGGCTGCAAGTGTCTCTCTGTCTCCCTCTCTTTCTCTCCTCTCCTCACAATTTCTCTCGGTCTCTGTACAATAATTAATAAAAAATATTTTTCAAAAAATTTTATAGAAAAAAAAACATATTCCAAGGGGCCAGGGTGGTGGCACACCTGGTTGAGCACACATGTTATAATATGTAAGGACTGGAGTTCGAGCCCTCAGTCCCCACCTGCAAAAGGACAGCTTTGCAAGTGGTGAAGCAGTGCTGCAGGTGTCTTTCTGTCTCCCTCCCTCTCTATCTCCCCCATCCCACTCAATTTCTGGCTCTCTATCCAAAAAATAAATAAAGATAATTTAAAAAGAAAGTGTATCTCCAGTCATTTCTTAAATGGAACAAGGATATTTAAAGAAGCCCTAACAGACAGACCTTAGATAAGACAGTTCTTGCTCTTTGATTTTTCACCATCTTCAAGCACAGGGTCCACCAGAAGGCAAGAAGGAGCCACTAGATAATCTCAGCCCCTGCTTGAGTGTGAGGCTGCAGAGCCTCCTCTGAGAAAGCAAGTGGCCCCACAAGATGAAAGAATAAGAAGTGGCATTTACATCCTTCCCAATCTTCTCTAAGCTTGACCTCTGGAGCGTATGTGCTGTATGGCAAGTACTTCTCGGAATAATTTCCTTCTCCATTGAAACGGATCCTGAGAGGAAGGAAGCAGTGAGTCTGACTCTTCCCCCCAATTATTCATATTCAGCATTTCCTAACCACATGAACACTCATCTCGCCAAAGGAAAGCCATCGTCAGTGACGGCTGTTACATTTTCTGTTCCTTCCTTTCCTTTAGTTCTCCTTATAACTAATTTTCCCTTTGGATCTAGTGGCTCAGAGGCAGCCTGCCAAATACTTGCTATTTGTCTAGCAACTGAAACACAGATTGGTTGCAGATGAAAATCACATCCCATCCAGAAGAACAAACTCATGTGCTTCGGGCCTTTGGAGATGGGGAAAGTTAGATATGAACAGCAGACCATGTGAGAGCAGGTTATGTGTGTTTCTCTTATGCAACACAGGATGAGCTCTGCAGGAGATGATAGCCCCTCAGACAAACTGAAGCCCGTAGTCAGCTGGGAAAGGAGAGCTTGTGGCTTTGTCTATCTGTTAGATTGGGAACATATGTTTTGTAAGGAAAGGAAGCTTGACACGGTGAAATCTTTTGACATGACAAAGGAAGGAAGCTGATCTGAGTGTCTGTCCAAATGTGTTGCTTGCACATCAGCCTCTCATCTGACTCTGGTGTGTTTGTCCTGTAGCCATTTCCTGCAAGATAGCCCGTTCCTGTTTGACATACTGTGCCTGGGAAGAGACAGCATCGCTTACGCTCATACAGGCAGACATGAGTTGCCAAGCCATCATCAGGACTCTCTGTTTCCTTTGCTGGGCGTTGGTTGTTCCGCAGGATTTGCATCTTTCACTATTTACTTCCTACTCAATTATGGGAAATGATAGAGGTGTCTAACGGCCTGGTTTCAAGATCAATTAGCAAAGCTCAGAAAATGAAGATGAGAAGGAGGAAGAAATTCATTTCAAGGTATAAGATCAGCTCCCTGCTACTCTAAACTGTGTTCACTGGAGTGGCAGCCTGGGAATCCCACTGTTGCCTATTACAAATGCAAACCTCATACTTTGGATTGTGTCCAGAGACACCAGGCCTGGAATGTCAACCCTTCAGCTCCATTACTCTGGAGTCCTAGAAGTCCTAGCTCATAGGACTTCTTGATTCCATTTTAGGTGGCGCACTTCCTAACAAAGACACAGAACCTAGATATAAACCAGGGCCCATGAGAAATAGCTCATGTACACATGTATCCATAAGTTAGGGGGGAAATATGTACCTTAAAGTGAAGTGCACAATAGTTTGCAGTGACTCAGCAAGCAAGTATAAAGACATAAAAAAAAAAGGACACCATAATGTACTTGATCTACTTAGACCTAGATATCCTCCTCACTTCCCATTTCACTTCCCTCAGTCACTCCAAGGCTAACCTTGTCAAAGTAAGGAATACAAAAGTGGGATACGGGCAAGAGACCACAGCACTCTAATGATGGCCCTTTTGGCCACTACCAGGCCATCTCACCATGTGCCTCACCTCATCCTAGTCAGGGAATCCTGGGATTCCCACACAGACATGATAGGCCTAGACCTCTAACAGATCCTCTCTACACCATCACTGATCATCATCAAGAGTAACATAGTGAATCCTCTGGTGGGCCTCTACAGGACCTTGCCCTCAATGTAGAACAATGGTAGAGACAGAAAGGGAGGCTGGATCAACATATTCTGCCACTTGAGGAGAGTGAGGCTTGAAATAAGCACAGCCTAGAATGTTCCTAGCTATGACCACAAATGCAAGTTCAGACCTACAGGGAATCAGAGGTTGCACAAGCTCCTGTGCTGAATATGGGCTCCAGATCAGAGCGGTGAGGGTTACAGTTAATGGCATTTATATACTTTTCCCATGTTTGGGAGCTGTCCTCTGCCCTGATCCAGCTTTCTAGGCCTATTTCCAACTCTGACACCATCTACCCAGACAATACTTTTAGCCCACCTGCAAGTTAGCTGTTGGACTCAGGGAAAAAATTAGTAAAGTCACGGGCCCCCTGGAATATACGTAAAAGACTTCCTAGCTTTTTCCAAAATGGAGACCCCAAAATCTCATATGCTCTATTCTTAGTGTTAGGTTCCTGATTACTAAACAGTCTTTCTGCTTTATATCTTAATGTTTTTCAGTCACCAAGTTACAGATGCTACCGTGACACCAACCTGACTTCCCTGGACGGATGACCTCATCAATGTGTCCCGGAATCATACCTCTTCAGAGCCCTGCCCCACTAGGGAAAGACAGAAATAGGCTGGGAGTATGGCTCGACCTGCCAATGCTCATGTCCAGTGGAGAAGCAATTACAGAAGTTAGACCTTCCACCTTCCACATATTGATCCTGGGTCCATACTCACAGAGGGATAAAGTATAGGAAACTTCCCAATGTAGGGGATAAGACATGGAATTTTGACAGTGGGAACTGTGTGGAATTGTACCCCTCTTATCCTACAGTCTTGTTCATCATTATTAAATCAACATAAAATAAAGCCAATTATAAAGTACAAGATTATGGAAAAATCTGAGGAGTTGTGAGGTAGGTAAGCAGTACAGTCAGAATAAACTTTAATAGTACAGATAAAAAAAAGAAGAAGAAGAAAAGAAAAAAGGAAAACTGTTTAGTTCTTTGGCCCACTTAAAAAAATTTTATTAGCGATTTGATAATGATTTACAAAAGAACATGTCAACAGGGGTAAAATTCCACACCACTCCCACCACCAGAGTTCTGAATCCCAAGTTGCTCTATTGCAGACCACTATGGTTCTCCCAAAGTTGCAGATATGAATTAATTGTCATCTCTACAACTATGTGTTTACATTTGTACATATTTGCCCCCTTTTTCTTCCAGGTCCAATTCTCCTTTCCCCTCCAAGCCACACATCACCCTATTGCTACATCCAGGTATCTCTCCCCTTTCTGTCCCCTCTCTCTGGGACCTGATAGAGCTGGAGTTCAGAGCCCTCTTACCATCTTCCTCCTATCACTTCTCCCCCAATAGGAGTATGGATCAAAGCTGTTTTGGGGATGGCTTCTGTAATTGCTTCTCCAACGGATTTAGGTGTTGGCAGGTTAATTCATACCCCGAGCCTGTAGGGCTCTGGAGAGGTGAGGTTCCAGGACACATTGGTGACATCATCTGCCCGAGAAGTCAGGGTGGATGAAGTCATGGTAGCATCTGCAACTTGGTGTCTGGAAGGTGGCAGGACATAAAATGAGACAAAATGGATAATGAACAGGGACCAAAAAGTAGGAACAGGGCAGATGACATTGGGGCTCTAGTGCTCTTTTTCTAGTTGGCTTAGTTATGATGTTAAGTAGCTTATTACTTGAGACCTTTGCAGTTCGTTAATATGAGCCTGTATTGCTATAAGCTTCCCTTTCTGGTAGTTGCTCTCTTCATTTACGTTGTTCTCTAAGTATTTTCAGTTTCTCTTTTGATTTCTTCAGTGATTCGGGTATTCTTCAGTGATTCAGAAGTGTATTGTTCAGTCTCCATAGTTTGGGTGTATGTCTTTCCTTCTTTTTGTGGTTGATGTCTAACCTCACTACCTCATGGTCAGAAAAGACACTTTATGATTTTATGATTTCAATATTCACGTACTTATTAAGGCTATCTTTGTGTCCCAACACTGGTCAATCCTTAAGAATGTTCCATGTGCACTTGAAAAAAAAATGTATATTCTCTGGTGGGGGGGAGGGAAAGGTTCTGAATATATCTGCTAAGTTCATATCATCTATTATTTCACTAAAAGCATCTATTTCTTTGCTGATGTCTCCCTTAAGGTCAGTAGTTCCTATTTTACATATTTGGGTGCCTGCATATTAGGATGATATATATTTATGATGGTTGACTTCCTGTTGGACTGATACTCTAACCAATATGTATTGTCCAAGTCCATCACTGTTCATCTGCTTTTCCTGAAAGCCTATTTTATCTGATATTAGAATAGTTGTTGTCACCCTTTTATTTGCATTATTGGCTTCAAATACCTTGTTCCAACCTGTCACCTGGAGCTTCTGTTTGTCTCTCTTTTGGGTGTGTGTTTCCTAGAGACACGGAATAGTTGAGTCTTGCTTTTTAATCTACTCAGTCACTCTGAATCTTTTGACTGACATATGTAAGCCATTCACATATGTAAGCCATTCACATATGTAAGCCATTCACATTTAGGGTGATTACTGATAAATGTGGTTTGCTTATAACCATTCTGGTTTTTGTTTCAAGGTTGCTTTATGTTCTTGTTCACTCTTTTCCTGTTTGATTCTGTTTGTTGTTTTATGTGGATGACTTTCTATAACAGTCTTGGCCTACTGTGCATATCTTTCCTATTTGTATTTGTACTATATTTTCTTTTATGGTTATCACAAATATTGTGTCTAACTTACAATATCTACAGAGAAAAAATAGAGAAGGTAAGGGAGGGGAAAAATCACTAGCAGCACTGCTTCACCACCCATAAAGTTTCCCCCTTCACATGGCGACCAGGTGCTTGAACCCAGGTCCTTATGCGTGGTAATAAGTGTGCTCTACAGGGTAAGAGACCCTCTACATATATACTTCTTTTTTTCTTTTTTTAATTTTTCAAAATACAGCTTTCCATTAGTTAAAAAAAGCATTATTTATTCAATTATTGGAGAGAAAGATAAAAAATTGAGAGGGAAGGTGATTACAGAGAGACACACCTGCAGCACTACTTCACTGCTCATTAAGTTTCCCCCTGCAGGTGGTTAAAGGGAGCTTGAACACAGGTCCTTATACATTGTAATACATATGCTCTACCAGGTATACCAGCACCTAGCCCCCCCACACACATATACTTCTTATATCCTCTCATTCCTGTTTGTTCTTTTTCCTTGTATCCTACTATTAAACAATGTTAAGGTCTATCACATAGACCTCCAGGAAAACACTAAAAAAATAAGTAAATAAAACAGGCAATTGGTGGTCCAGGAGGTGGCGCAGTGGCTAAGGAACTAGACTCTCAAGCATGAGGTCCTGAGTTCAATCCCTGGCAACACATGTAGCAGAGTGATGTCTGGCTCTTTCTCTCTCTCCTCCTATCTTTCTCATTAATGAAATAAATAAAATCTTTAAAAAAAAAAGAATTTAAAAAAAACAGGCAATGTTGCACAGGCTTCCAGGAAAAGATATTGTTTAACAATGTTCTCTCAGTGTTTCACAAGTAACAGATCACTATGTCCCACAGACTCATTCCATGTAACAAAATCCCTTCTTCTCTCCACAACCCCCTTCATCACCACATTGACCTATTACTCTTTATAAACCCCAAGCTAAGATTTTGTTTTCTCCAGGTTTATCCCTGGGGCTTGGTACCTGCACTACAAATCCTTTGCTCCTGGCAGCCATTTTATCCATCTTATTGGACAGGACAGAGAGAAATTGAGAGGGGAGGGGGAGGGAGAGAGAGAGAAAGAGAGACACCTACAGATCTGCTTTACCACTTGTGAAGCATCCCTCCCACCCCCCAGCAGGTGGGAAGCCAGGATCTCAAACTTGGATCCCTGAGCAGGTCCTTGAGTTTAGTACTATACGTGCTTAACCTGTGTGTCACCAGCAAGCCCCCCCAATAAGGTGGGGTTTTTTATTTTGTTTTATTTTGTTTTGTTTTGTTTTTGAGAAACAAGTATGCCATCTATGCAGGCTTCTAGCAGCCACATAAATCTGCTTTTCCTACACAAGTGCCTGGCTCATCTGTTTGTCTTCTGAATGGCAAGTAATTCAAACCTTGAATTTATCTAGTAACATCTCTTTCCTTCCTTTGTTCCATATACATTATCTAGCTCTAGAAGTTTTGTTTTGTTCAGGTGAGCAGCTCTAACCACACTTCTCTAGTGTCTTTATGGGGTGCAAGTCAGTTCTCACTGCTGCCTCCCACTGGACACACTTCTCTCCTGAGTTACAAATTAGGTAACATTCAACTTCTTAGTTTTGAGCTATATTGTTACCTTAACCTTGTCAATATTTTTTACACTTAAATGTATTTTGTAATTCCAATTGTTCAGCCTTAGTTCCTTATTTTAAAGTCCCTAGTCCTCCACACTGATTTTTTTTTACCATTGATTTTCCAACCCAGGTATATTTAATGACATACCAGGGGTTTCTAGACACTGAGGAGACAGTAATGAAAGATGGGGAAGATTACTGGACAAATAAAACTTATATTCCGAAAAGGGAGAGAGAAAATAAGGACATGTACTAAAAAAGACCAACGGGGTCGGGCGGTGGCGCAGTGGGTTAAGAGCATGTGGCACAAAGTGCAAGGACAGGCATAAGGATCCCGGTTCGAGCCCCCGGCTCCCCACCTGCAGGGTAGTCACTTCACAGGCGGTGAAGCAGGTCTGCGGGTGTCTTTCTCTCCCTCTCTCTGTCTTCCCCTCCTCTCTCCATTTCTCTCTGTCCTATCCAACAACGAACAACATCAACAATGGCAATAATAATAACCACAATGAGGCTACAACAACAAGGGCAACAAAAGGGGGAAAAATGGCCTCTAGGAGCGGTGGATTCATGGTGCAGGCACTGAGCCCAGCAATAACCCTGGAGGGAAAATTAAAATTAAAATAAATAAAATAAATAAATAAATAAATAGACCAACTGCATTCTCAAGTTGAATTTGAAAGGATGATGGTATGATAAATAAGCCTTACAAAGTTCCACAAAACTGCTATTTTCAATGCTCTTTGTCATGCAGATAACTTTAAACTAAAACAAAAATAGGCCCAGAGCAGTTCTGGTTTCCCAGACTGGCTACTATCTCCCCCTTATCAAGTCATGGTGTTCTTTCCAAAAGGAAGTGACTATTCCTTTTTCCATCACTTCCAGATCCACTCCCCACAGTTTGAATTCCCTGAAGGCACAGTATAATCTCCTCACATCCCATTCCACTGCACTCCCTCCAGAAACAATTAACTAGACTCTTTTCTTTGTTGATCTACCAATGTTGTTTAGATTATTTGTCCAGATTAAGAGAGACCAAGGAATTTTCTCCCAGCATCCCAGCAAGGACTATGTACATAAATATATGACTAAAAGGGGGAGGAGCTATCTTAGCTAAGAAACCTATCAGTTTTGAGTGTGATAGGTAAGCTGAGCCCTGAACCATTTAAGAGTCAGTCCAGAAAAGATGGAGAAAAGAGGACATTATACAGAGAAGGAATAGCAAATACCTTGGGCAAACATAACTATGATTTATCCTAGTACTAGAAAGTCAATAGCCTACTTGAGTGGAAGAACAATGGAGAAGACTACCTGCAGGGGAGTCGATTCACAAGCAGTGAAGTAGGTCTGCAGGTGTCTATCTTTCTTTCCCCCTGTCTTCCCCTCCCCTCTCCATTTCTCTCTGTCCTATCCAACAATGATGACAACAATAATAACTACAACAATAAAACAACAAGGGCCACAAAAGAGACTAAATAAATATATTTTTAAAAAATAAGAAGGTAAATTGTTCAGATTTTCAAGCCTGCTTTTAAGTAAACATCTGATTAACAAAGAAAAGCTTAAGGAATTATGAAGAGTAGTGGGAGAGATGAACTAGGAATGCAAATAAAGAATTGGTAGGCTTGCTACAATGAACAAGGACCTGGCCCCCATCTACAGGGGGAAAGCTTCACAAATGGTGAAGCAGTGCTTGTGTCTCTCCATGTATCCCCCTCTCTAAATCCCCACCCCTCTCAAATTCTATTTCTATTGAAAAATAAATTCTTTTTTTTTTAAAAAAAGGCTTCTTCCCATTATAGTGCACAAGGGACTAGGTTCAAGCCCCCATCTTCACCTGTAGGGAGGAAACTTCATAAGTGGTGAAGTAGTGCCACAAATGTCTCTTTCTCTGTTCCTCTCCCCTTTATGTCTTGATTTCTATCTACCTCTATCCAATAAGTAAATATTTAAAAATTTAAAAACAATGTATCTTTGAAAATAAAATAACAAAAAATGTCAAAAAATAATTAGTATGATATAAACTCCAGCTGGAGGATAAGTGGGAACTTTATTCTAATTTTTTTCAACTTTCACCATTTTTCTTTTGTTTTCTGTGAATATCTCAGATTTTCCCTTTGTAAATAATGTGATTTTCAGCTGTGTGTACTAGCCTCTTGGTTGTTTTGAATTTATGCTTAAAGCTCTTAATGATATTGTTTTGGTCTTTAATTTGTTCCCTTAGCTCTGAAATCTCCATTTGCATTTTCAACTGTTACTTTAAAAAAAAAAAAACCTTGAATTCTATTATTTTTTAATATTACTGTTGTGGATAGGGATTTCTGTTCCTATTCCCAAATTTCTGCTCTTAATTATTTTATGCCCAGGGACAAATGGACTAAACTAATTATCTGTGTTTTTCCCAGTATGCTTGTCTTTCTTCTTTTCTTTTTTTTTAATTTTTTTTTAATCTATTCCCTTTTGTTGCCCTTGTTTTTTTATTGTTGTAATTATTATTGTTGTCATCATTGTTGGATAGGACAGAGAGAAATGGAGAAAGGAGAGGAAGACAGAGAAGGGGAGAGAAAGACAGACACCTGCAGACCTGCTTCACCACCTGTGAAGCAACTCCCCTGCAGGTGGGGAGCTGGGGGCTCGAACTGGGATCCTTAACACTGATCCTTGCGCTTTGCACCACCTGTGCTTAACCCGCTGCGCTACAGCCTGACTCCTACCTTTCTTCTTTTCTTTACCCTCTATTTCCCTTCTTTGTGGCTCTTTCTATCCTTGCTTCACTATTCTCAATCTTTCTAGAAACTTGCCTTTAACAAACAAACATAAGCTTCAGACAGTCACCTCTAATCACCCTGTTCTTTGCTCTGAGAGGATGGCAGTTCTCACTGACACAACTGCAGCTCATCTGAGATCACATTATTGTTGCTAAATTGTAGTGGGGCCACTGTAACTGTTTGTTATCCAATGGCATATGGTCAGGAGAAGCTGGGGGTATTGGGTTTGGAGGCCCTGGGCAACTCTAATTGGAAGACATGAGCACTTCCATTTCTTTGGAGACCTTCTTAAGCCCTGTATGAAAATTCATTATCACCCAGCTATGGGTGTATTTCCCTCAAATTGTTTCCCTGGGGCAAAGGGTAGCCTGAATCTTCAGATTATCGCCCAATTTATTGTGGTGCCCTGGAATGTGTGAGGCTCTGGAACTTATTTGGTTCTCTACTAAGACTTTGTAATGACAATCAAAAGAGTTTTTCTAGACTTATTCCCAGACTGCCTACTCACTTTCTCCATTGGCTTCCCCACAAAGCATCAATATTTATAAATAGTTTCAGAATTCAATAGACTTCATGTCTCTAATGGTCCTGCTTCTAGAAACATCTGACCACAACCTCTCTCTCAGCATGTTTACCAAGTAACCAACTAGCCATAAGGCAATTTTGCCATGAGAGGCATTCAGAAGGACTTAATGAGGGTGAGGGTAAGAGCTAGTTATTTTTCTCTTATACAGCAAAATTGTCTTGTGGCCAATTACTGACAGAACAAAATGCTTGCAGAGAAGATATGCCAGCAGGCAAAATACCTAGAAGGGAACCTGTGGACCAGATGCTGGTGCTATGGATAAAGCATTGATCTCTAACAGATCCCTCTCTCCACCCTCACTGGTCATCTCCATCGGGAACAACATAGTTGATCCTCTTGTGGGCCTCTATAGGACCTTGCGCTCAATGTAGGTCAACATTGCTAGGGACTGCTCCATTCTTCAAAGGGAAGTTAGGTCAACATACTCTGTCACTCGAGGAAGATGGGTCCTGCAAAGATTTCAGCTTAAAATATTCCTAGCTGGGGGCTGGGTGGTAGCACAGTGGGTTGAGCACACATGGCACAAAATGCAAGGGCCAGGGTAAGGATTCTTGTTGGAGCCCCTGGCTCCCCATCTGCAAAGAGGCCATTTCACAAGCGGTGAAACAGGTCTGCAGGTGTCTTTCACTCCCCCTCTGTCTTCCCCTCCTCTCTCCATTTCTCTCTGTCCTATCCAACAACAGCAGCAATAACAACAACAATAAACAACAAGGGCAACAAAAGGGAAAAAATAGCTTCCAGGAGAAGTGGATTCATAGTGCAGGCACCTAGCCTCAGCAATAACCCTGGAGGCAAAAAAAAAAAAAAAAAAGTTCCTAGCTATGACTACAGAATGCAAACTCAGAGCTACAAGGGATGCAGAGGTTATCAGCCCCAGATCAAACCTATGGGGTTTACAGTTAACAATATTTATATACTTTTCCTATATTGGGGAGCTACTCTCTACCCTGATCCAGCTTTCTGTCCTATTTCCAACTCTGACATCATCTCCTCAAACAATACTTTTAGCCCACCTGCATATTAGCTGTCGGGGTCTGATCAAGATTAGTAAAGTCATGGGCCCCTTGGAATACACTTAAAATAAACCTACTAGCCTTTTCCAAAATGCAGACCCCAAATCTTATTTGCTAGTCTTACCTTTAGATTCCTGATTATTAAACAATTTGCTCTGCTTTATATCTTAATGCTTTTCAGCCACCAAGTTGCAGATGCTACCATGATGCCAACCTCACTTCACTGGACAGATGACTTCACCAGTGTACCCTGGAACCCCACCTCTTCAGAGCCCTTCCCCACTAGGGAAAGACAGAAACAGGCTGGGAGTACGGACCGAACTGTTAACGCCCACATCAGTGGAGAGACAATTACAGAAGTCAGACCTTCCACCTTCTGCACCCCATAATGATCCTAGATCCATGCTCCCATGGAATAAAGGACAGGAAAACCTCCAGTGGATGGGATGGGATATGGAACTCTGGTGGTGGGAATTGTGACAAGACTACAGTCTTGTCAATAATTATTAAATCAATTTTAAAAATCATTGGTCTCTCAAGCATGAAGTCCCCACTTCAATCCCTATCATCACATTTGCCTGAGTGATGATGCTCTGGTTCTCTCTCCTACCCCTACATTAATAAATAATAATTAACAAATAAATCTTTTGAAAAGGAAGCAAAATAGGTCACTTGGATTATGCACTCCTTTATCATATGCACAACCTAGCTTCAAGAATGCCCCTGAGCCTAGACCTCTAACAGATCCCTCTCTCCACCATCACTGATCATCTCCATCAGGAACAACACCATAAGTCCTCTTGTGGGTCTCTACAGGACCTTGCCCTCAATGTAGAACAACAATGGTAGGGACGGCCCCACTCTCCAAAGGGAGGCTGGGTCAACATATTCTTTTACTCTACTACATGAGGAAGACTGGTCCTGAAATGAATGCAGCCTATAGTATCCCTATATATGACCTGGAATGTGAGTTCAAACTGGTGGGGATGCAGAGGTTGCACAGGTTCATGTGTAATTATGAATAGACATGGAACTTAGGTCAGATCGATAAAGAGTTTACAGTTAATGGTATTTATATACTTTTCCCATATTTGGGAGCTCCTCTTTGCCCTGATCTACCTTTCTAGCCCTATTCCCAACTCTGACACCATCTTCCCAGACAATACTTTTCGCCCACTTGCAAGTTATCTGTGGGGCTTTACAAGTTTTCCTTGAGTCACGGGTCCCTTGGAATGTACCAAGAATAGGCTTCCTAGCTTCTTCCAACGTGAAGATCCCAAATCTCATCTGCTATATTCCTACCTTTAGGTTCCTGATTACTAAACAATTTGTTCTGCTTAATATTTTAATACTTTTCAGCCACCAAGTTGCACATGCTACCAAGACACCAACCTGACTACCCTAAGCAGAAAAACCTCAACAATGAGTCTTGGAACCCCACCTCCCCAGAGCCCTGCCTCACTTCTTCTAGCGTTTGCCCATCTTCCGTAGCCAGTTAACAGGACAGAAACAGGCTGAGAGAGAAGTAGGACAAGGAAACAAACAGGATGGGGGAGGGGGGGCTGAACAGAAGAAAAACAGGATGAACTTAGCCAAAGCCACAAACCACAAGCAATTGCACTTAGCTAGCAGGAAGGGCTTTCCATGAATCTGGCAGCTTAGAGGGGGAACTGGACTGAGTATGTGGGGAGGAGTAGAGAAAACTAGAGACAATTAGGTCTAACTGTGCATCTGCTTCTGTAAAACTTGCTTCCGCTTTGTTGAAGGGGTATAAAATGAATCCAAACTTGAACTCCGGGCTGAAAGCTTGCAGAATGATCTAAACTTTTCAGTCTGTGCACAGTAATAGTTTCCATTCTGCTTTATTCCAACCTGGCCCCAGTCTCCTTGATAATCCAATGGCATTCTAGTCATTTCCCTGGCATTCTGGAGGCCCCAATATTATGGACCGGTCATGAGCCCATGTTGGGTCAAGGGGTCTGCTCTCCGAGAGCCCCAGTCTGCCCACTCAACCTAGGAGCCAGGAAGTGCACAACTCTGAAGCTGTTTCGGAGCCCCCTTTCTCAGGGACTGACTGCAGCACCCAGGACAATGAGTCACCCCAAATGGAGGCATAGAAACGAGCAACTGAACCAGTACCAAGTCAGCACATTCAGAAGTGAGTATTGAGGGGCCTGAGTTATTCAGAGTCAAGCACGGTATTTGATCACCTCGCAGAGGATTGCATCCTAAGCCTCTGACACTTCGTGTCAGGAAATGGTCCTCATCAGTTAGAACAGAGATTTAAAATTGGGGTTGTCTGTTAAACTCTGGTATGAATACGTGTAAATGTGTGAGTGAACGACTTAGTTCCATGGCTCTGACTATGGGATCTGATTTGGCTCTAACCTGTGGTGGCAAAGCTAAATACCAAGGCCAGCTGCAGTTTGTTACAGTTTGTTTTTGAGTGACTATTCCTTCTCTGAGGTGGCAAGAGGGACACTCCAGATCTGCTTTTGATCTCCTGAGTATATGATGTAGTAAAAGATCAGTTTCCCTATAGATTAATAGTTAACATTCGCTAGGTGACCTGTACCCTAGATTTAGTTTCATCAGAGTAAGTAGGGACAGTATAGAGAATGATGGCCTGACTGTGAGCCCTCTGCCCACTACAATGAAAGAGGTATACTGAAAAAGTTCCAGCACTGTTCCTCTGTAGGTACAACTTGGTCAATGTAGATGAAAACAATGTTCAATATAGATGTCAAATTCTCTGAAACATTTACCATGTGGCAATTCTTCATCCTTAAATTGTGAAATCAAATTATATATGAAAATTAATCCACAGCAAATTTGGCTTGTGTTTGGCACTGTGGAAATTTCTGTGAAGCAATATCACAAACATCATGTGTCTTAACTCCCTAAGTAACTTGAGCTTAAACTTTAAACTTGAACGTTTTAAAGTAAAAAAAAAAAACCCAAGTTAAAATCAATATTCTTTAACTCCATGTGGATTAGGATTCCTAGCGTAGTGGGTTGTAGTGCACAAGGTTAAATAAGCTATTTTTAAGATTTGTTTTCTTTTAACTTAAAACCTCTCACCTAGTATATGTTTCAGTCTTACTAAACTAAAATATGTGTAGAATTTAAAACAGTAAAGATCATTAAGGCAAGCCTTTTAAATCTAAACATGAGGGTCAGGCTGAAGTTAATAGTAAGATGATGGATATGCAAAATTGCAAATTATGCAAAATAAAAAAATTTTTTAATTGAGACAGACCTAGAGGTTAACCAGACCAAATCTGAGATTATCATAAGGGGGGTGGGGAGATACCAAAATGAACATCATTTGCAATCACTTCTCCGCCTTTCAGCTAAGATCAAGTGTAGCACAAAATGGCTGTGCAGGTGAATTTCATGCCTGAGGCTCTGCAGGTCCAGGTTCAGTTCCCAGCACTGCCTTGGGGCAGAGATGAACAGTACTCTGGTGTTAACTCTATCATTAACTCTGAGTCTTTCATTTAAGGCTTAAGGCTGTTTTAAAATCAATTTGATTAAAAACTTCTTATGTTACAAAATTGTTGTTCATATCCATGATGTGTGTGTGTGTGTGTGTGTGTGTGTGTGTGTGTGTGTGTGTGTGTGTGTGTGTGATACCTGGTTTTTTTTGGCATCTAATTCAAGCTGCTTTGTTTTCAAGACACTATCAAAAGTTTATTCTTGATAAATTAATATGGTACATGTGTTTCTGATCTGATAGAAAATTTAATGTTTGGCACATTTTCATTGGGCAAAATTAATTTAGTCTAAAAAAGGTAATTTTAAAGTGGTATAAAATTAAAGAGTTATTTCAAGATTTAAACAAATATATGAGATTTCCTCTAAACATTTTTATGAGTTTAAACTCTTGCCTGTTAAAGCTGCCAGATCTGGGGGTCGGGTGGTGGCACAGTGTAATACTATTATTACAGCCTAATAGTAACAGCCTAATGATGACAGTATAGAATCATCTAAGTATTTATTGATTAGCCTTAGATTCTATACATAGATAATTGTTGTCCTTAAGATACCCTTTATTATAACTATCACACAAGCTAATGCCAAAATCTTGAGGCTAACTTAGATCCACTAAGATTTAAGTATTTCTTAACTTTAAGGCTGGACTCCATAAATACACTAACTTAGACTTAAATCCAGCAGAATATGTGATAGTTATTTAGTTATTGTATATCAAATGGTCTAAAAGGTTTTAGCAACTGATAAAAAGAGCTTATTAGATTAAGAATGGACTACAGAAAGTGAATAGTGACAAGAGAGGCTTACCTGGTTTGGCTGTTTTTGGCCAAAGACAGGCCACCTCATCACTTAGGGTTCTAGTCATGGAATTTTAAATTCCCCCATATACTATGGGCCCAGACCTACATGAGATCCCTCTGTCTACCATCACTGGTCATTTCCATCAGGGATGTCTCTATCTGCCCTACTGTGGTCCTCTCAGGACTTTGTCCTCACGAAAAGTAACACTGGCAAAGACTGCCCCACTCTCTGAAGGGAGGTTGGGCCACTCTACTCTGCCACTTAAAGACTGGCATGCAACATGTGGACATGGCCCCAGCTGTAACCACAGAGTGTGAGTTAAAACTGACAGGGACTTGGAGGTCATACAGGCTCCTTGTTCAATATTAATAGACATGGGCCGCAGGTCAGATTTATGTGGTACACAGTTAATTATATATGTATATATGTGTCTTCTTGAAATATGAGAGTTACTCTCTCTGCCCTCATCCAATCTCAAATCCCACACTCTAATACCATTCTCCCAGATATGTCTCAAGCCTGCCTTATGGTAATAGCTTAAAGACTGTTAAGAGTACTAGTTTCCAAGGACATGTATACCCAAATAGACTTTCTGTCCTCCTCTAATCCTTGGTTCCTTATTCTCATTGAGTCTAATCTTATTCTTTGGCCCTCTATTTATTAAACATTTGTACACCTTGCCATCTTTTCAGCCATCAAGTCCCAGATGGTAAACCCCATTAATTACTGGCCTCCCTGGAGATGACTACATGGTGAAGTGTCCAGAAACCTCATCTCTCCAAAGTCCTACCCTACTAGAGAAAAATTAAAGACAGAACAGGTCTGTGTGGGAGTATGCTACAGTCCATGTCTCAGCAGGAAGCAGTTATAGAAGTATGAAATTCTATGCTTTAGCACTCCAAAAGTAGTATCATGGGCCCTTTGGAGTATAACTAAAATAGGCCTCCTATCTCCAAAACATAGATCCCTAATGTTCATCTGTAATATTCCAGCCTTTAGGTTCATGATTAGACAACAATTTGTTTGGCTTTGTATGTTAAGTCTTTTTTCAGTCACCAGGTTCCAGATGCTAGCATGATGCCAACTGGACTTCCCTGGGCAGACAACTCCAGCAATGTGTCCTAGATCCTCGTTTCCCCAGAGTCCTGCCCCACTAGGGAACGAGACAGACAGGCTGGGAATATGGATTGTATGGGAGTATGCCAATGCCCATGTTCAGTGGGGAATCAATTACAGAAGCCAGACCTTCCACCTTCTGCATCCCACAATGAGCTTGGGTCCATATTCCCAGAGGGTTAAAGAATAGGAAAGCTATCAGAAGAGGGATGGGATACGGAGTTCTGATGGTGGGAATTGTGTGGAGTTGAACCCCTCTTATCCTATGGTTTTGTCAGTGTTTCCTTGTTATAAATAAAAGCTTTAAAAAAAAAAAAAAAAAGAATTTTGGCCCATACTCCTAGATGGGAAAATGCTGAGTTCAGGGAATGAACAGGCAGAACCTGGGGAAAACAAGACAATACTGTGACCTGCCAAAGTACATTTTCTAGACATAAAATCTTCTCACACTAGTAAAGAAAGAAATTTTGCACAAAAGAGAGTGGTAACAGATAATGCATGTGGCTTTAAAAAAAATTGAAGGCAAGGCTTAGAAGTTTATATACTGGTGTTAATGGGTTTAGTTTCTCTCTCTTCCTAAGTGAGCCTGTGAACATGTTAATAAAATTTATAACAGGGGCACAGTTCAAGCCCCCAGTTCCCCACCTGTGGGGAGGTCGCTTCACAAGCAGTGGAGCATGTAACAGAGGTGCCTAGAAACAGTTAAGTTACAGCTGGTACAGAGAGAATGGGAACTGGTCCCTATCAGCCAGAAGAACAGGAAAGATCTCCTAGGTATAAGTAGAATAGAGACCAGTGGTAGAAATACAGCAAATTCCATTAGAAGATATGTAAAAGAGACCATCAAGATGGTCAAGCAGAGAAGGAAATGAGAGAGAAGCAGGACAAGGAGACAAAGGATGGGAGATAGTTGAACAAAAGTGAAACAGAATGAGTTAGCCAAAGCCACAAACCACAAGCTATTAGGGGGGCTTTCCATGAATCTGGCAGCTTGTGGGAGGGGGGGACTGCACTGAGTGTGTGGGGAGAGGTAGAGAAGATTAGAAACAAATCTCACTGTGCATCTGCTTCTGTAAAACTTGCTTCTGTTTTACTGACGGGATATATAATGAATCCATACTTGAACTCAGGGCTGAAAGCTTGAAGAATAATCTGAGCTTTTCGGTCTGCATGCAATAAAGTCTCTTTTCTGCTTCACTGCAGCCTGGCCCTAGTCTCCTTGATATTCCAGTGGAATTCCAGTTATTTCCCTGACAAATTTAGGGATGTAGATTGACCTGTCAATGCCCATGTCCAGTGGAGAAGCAATTACAAAAGCCAGACCTTCCACCTTCTGCACCCCAAAAGGATATTTGGTCCATATTCCGAGGGGATAAAGAATAAGGGCACCTTCCAATGGAAGGGGTAGGATGTGAAACTCTGGTGGTGGGAATTGTACCCCTCTTATCCCATAATATTGTTGATCATTATTAAATCACTAATAAAATAAATAAATAATTTTAAAAAATAATAACTCCCCTGAATGCATTGAAGGAAGCTTTAGTATTGTGGTTTCTTTCCCTTTCTGGCATTGTGTTTCTATCTGAAAAAGTTAGCCTGCAGTGGTGAAGCCTTAGGGGATAGAGAAAGGCAAAAAAAGGGTGGGGGAGGAGGAGGGATAAAACAGTATTTTTAAAAAATATTTAGTTATTTTATAGGACAGGGAGAAATTGAGAGGGAGGATGAGACAGAAAGAGAGAGAAAGATACCTACAGCCCTACTTCAACACTCAACTTCAGTTTCCCCCTTGCAAATGGGGACTGGAGGCTTAAACCTGGGTCTTTGTGCATGGTAATATGTGCACTCAGCCAGATGAATCACTATCCATAGCTTGGATTTTTTAAATTGCTACCAGGGTTATACCTGGGGTTCGGTGCCTGCATAACAAATCCACCAGTCCCAGTGGCCGTTACTGTCTTTTTATTCCCCCTCTGTTTATTTGATAGGACACAAAGAAATTGAAATGGGTGGGGGAGAATAGAGAGGGAGAGAGAGAAATACCTGCAGTACTTGACTTCACCACTCTTGAAGCTCCCCCAACACACAAACACACAAACACACACACACACACACACATGCAGGAACTCAAACTCCAATCCTTATACATAGTCATGTGAACCTTTAACAAGGTGTGCCACTGCCTGGCACTTGAAAATTACTTTCTATAAAAGAAATATACTTCCAATGGAGGTTATAGGATATGGAAATCTGGAAGTAGGAATTGTGTATAACTGTACCCCTCTTATCCTGTTGTCTTGTTGGTCATTATTAAATCAATAAAAATAAAAAGAAATGGGAGCCACGTGGTACCACAGCAGGTTAAGTGCACGTGACGCAAAGCACAAGGACCGGCATAAGGATCCTGGTTCGAGCCCCCGGCTCCCCACCTGCAGGGGAGTTGCTTCACAAGCGGTGAAGCAGGTCCACAGGTGTCTCTCTTTCTCTCCCCCTCTCTGTCTTCCCCTCCTCTCTCCATTTCTCTCTGTCCTATCAGACAATGATGACATCAACAAAAACGATAACTACAGCAATAAAAAAGGGCAACAAAAGGGAAAATAAATATTTAAAAATATTAAAAAAGAAAAAAGAAAAAGAAATATAGCCATATAGAAGAGCACAATGAAGGCAGTTGCTTTGGTTGGATGCAGAACGCTTCATAAAGACACTGTCATTTTGGACAGTCGTGGGAGCAGTAATAGACGCACTAAGTCAATCATGTAAATTCTGGGGTTTTAAAATTTTTTATTATTATCTTTATTTATTTATTGGATAGAGACAGCCAGATTGAGAGGGAAGGGGGAGATACAGAGGGAGAGAGACACCTGCAGCCCTACT
The DNA here is from genome assembly GCF_950295315.1 of Erinaceus europaeus. Classification (NCBI taxonomy): domain Eukaryota; kingdom Metazoa; phylum Chordata; class Mammalia; order Eulipotyphla; family Erinaceidae; genus Erinaceus; species Erinaceus europaeus. The sequence continues at coordinate 68,095,941 of NC_080171.1, read as the reverse complement.
TCTACATTTGCAAAGCTTTCCCCCTACAGATGGGGACCAGCGGCTTGAACCTGGGTCTTTGTGCATTGTAACATGTATGCTAAAGCAGATGTGCCACCACCCAGCCCCTAATCTCGTGAACTCTCTTTCAAAAGGTAGACAGGAAAAACTTTTTAACAGTGTCTGCTGGTCTCTGGTATAAATACTACGCTAGGAGTTGGTATAGTGCATATTAATCTCACACTAATAATAATTTCATAACCAGCTTGAAAGACTTCGAATATCTCATGAACCAGCTCAAGACAATGAAACGTGTGTGTGTGTGTGTGTGTGTGTGTGTGTGTGTATTTTGGGTTTTTGATTTGTTTTTTTTGCTGTTCTTAGCCATGAGGATTATCCTGGAACCCAAGCTATACTTCCCATTTTCAGAGGGACCTTAAGTGAGCCATTCAACCTCTGTGAGTTTCCCTATTTTCATCTCCCTAAAATAATCAAATACCTGACAGAGGGGGTCGGGTAGTAGTACAGTGGGTAAGCACATATGGTGTGAAGCACAAGGACTGGAGTAAGAATCCCGGTTCGCGCCCCTGGCTCCCTACCTGCAGTGCGGTAAAGCAGGTCTGTTGGTGTCTATCTTTCTCTCCCCCTCTCTGTCTTCCCTTCCTCTCTCAATTTCTCTTGGTCATATTCAACAACAGCAATGACAACAATTATAATGACAAAAAGGGCAACCAAATGGAATAAAATGGCCTCCAGGAGCTGTGGATTCATAGTGCAAGCACCGAGCCCCAGCAATAACCCTGGAAGATATATATAATCTGACAGAAATGTATGGGGGGTAAATCAGGTAATGGTTAGTCATAAAATCTCCCTAATTCATCAAGAACATACATGGGAATAAGAGTCTATTATGAGGTAAGTTCTGAGATTTTTGAGTAGCCTCAAAACAAGTGAAGAGTGGTTTATGTGTCTCTATAACTGAGCTATGAGGCTTCACATCCTTCTCTTATGCCCTCTCTCTCACACATGATATTTCCAGTTGATCCCACCTGAGAAGTCAAATGGTGAAAACACAGGCTCCTGTTTTTGTGCAAAACTTCCTTGGGGACTTCTCACAAGTTATTCTGGCTCTTGGCCCTGCCACTTCCTCCTCTGAAAGCAGAAGCTTATTCTCAGCATTCACACCCACAGACCTCACAAGGAAATTTTCCATAGTGGATGCTATGAAGTGCAAATGCTTCACTCTCTCTCTCTGGAATCTCCAGTCTGTTCCTATCTGTGAGCTTGAAAATCTCTTGTTTCAAAGACTCTCAAATTTGGAAATCACAACAGTCCACCATGAAGAAAAGATGGGAATATGCCTCGAATGGTGTAGCCCCAGAGAAGACACAGTCCTGCCTCTGACTTGCCCAGAGAACATAGCTCTTTCCTCTGAGGAAAACTATTTGTCCTTATTGTAAGGCAGGAAAGCATGAGCTGTGGGTCCAGCTGAGTTGACTCATACAGAGATCTTGCTTTTCATTTTAGCTACTTAGACATAATAACTATATTTGCTTCATAGTGTTAAATAAACATTAGCTGAGCTTAAGTATGTTTAATACTCAGCATAGTGCCTGACACATAATATATGATCATAAATGGAAGATAATATTAAGTATACCTGCTTATTATGCAACGTGTTTTTCCTTGACAATTTTTGCCTATGATTTTCTTAAAACATGTGACCTTCAGTAAATTTCAAACTCATTTTTTTTCCGAGTTCCTACTTTTCAATGTACCCAAAGATCTTACACAATTTTTTGTACCTAATAGGAATACTTCTGTGTGGTTTTTGAGATTTTTTTTCCTCTTATTTTCATTTTATTTCTTTTTATGCTTATTTTTTGTTATAGACAGAAAGGGAGAGAGTGAAGGAAGCCATAGCAGTGCACTACCCAAGTGAGCTATCTTGTTGGCCTTTCTTTTTTCTTTTTTAAGATTTTTAAGACTTTTTATTTAGTTACTTAATTTGACAAGACAGAGAGAAATTGAGAGAAAAGAGGGAAAGAGCCAGAGAGACATCTATAGCACTGCTTCACTTTCCCCATGCTGGTGAGGACTGGGGTACTTGAACCCTGGTCCCTGTGCATGGTGATACGTGTACCACATGCACCACTGGCTGGCCCTTTCTTGGCCTTTAATTTATCTTTATACATATGTGTTTGGTCACACAGTGAATTAACTGTAAGATATTTGGCACAGAGGGGCAATCAGAAGGGCATAATGAAAGCATCAGAGTTTATTCTTTCTTTTTTCCATAGCAAAACTGTTTTATGGCTAATTTGTTTGTTTGTTTGCCTACAAGGCATTGGGGCTTAGTGCCGGCACTACAAAGCCACTGCTCTTAGGTCTTTTTTTTTCTTTAATCTTATACCAATTTATTGCATAAGACAGAGAAAAACTGAGAGGAGAGAAGGGAAGATAAGGGAGGGAGAGGGAAAGATACAGACCTGTTTCACTGCTTGTAAAGTGTCCCCACTGCAGGGAGCAGGGGCTCAAACCCTGTTCCTTATGCGAATCCTTATGCATACTACTAAGTGTGCTTAACTAGGTGTATCACTGCCCAGCCCCCATGGCTAATTAGTTATATGATAAAAGATAGACAATACATTAATTTATTGCCTTTTTTTTACTTTATTTCTTTATAAACTATATTCAAGGGACCGGTGGTATCACAGCAGGTTAAGCACACATGGTGTGAAGCTCAAGGACCAACGCAATCATCCGGTTCGAGCCCCGAGCCCCCACCTGCAGGGGAGTGGCTTCACAAGTGGTAAACAGGTCTGTAGCTATCTTTCTCTTCCCTTCTCTGTCTTCCCCATCTCTCTTGATTTCTCTCTGTCCTATCCAACAATAATGACCAGAAGAAAAACAAGAATAACAGAAATAACAATGATAAACAACCAGGGCAACAAAAGGGAAAAAATAGCCTCCAGGAGCAGTGGGTTCACAGAGCAGGCATCGATAGCCCTAGAGGAAAAAAACAAACAAAAAAAACCCTATATTCAAGATTCACTTGTTCAACAAATGTCTTTAGTTTTTTTTTTTTTTAGAAGTCTTTTTATTTTACTTCTATACTTCTTTTTGTCCTTCTGCAATGCAGACTCAGATAGAAAAGGTTGAAACCCAGCTGGTGACCATAGGAAAGTTCTTAGGGAAGGTGGGTTCCATACACTCGCTCCACATACATCTGTTGAGTCTATATGCCTTCATGCCTCTGTGCAAAACACTGCTCTGGGAACTGAGGCCACAGAGAACAAAGTACAGCTCCCCAGAGACCAAGCAGAAAGCACAGACAGATCAGCTGACACTAACATACAGTGTGACTAATACCAGATACGAATTTTCCTATATGATGCCACAGAAGCTGTAAGTCAGAATAAGCTATCAATAAATTAGGAAAGACAGAGAGAAAAGAATTCTTCTAGTTTGGAAGTGACAGGTGTGCACAAGGACACAGTCTGTTAAGAAAAGAGACAAGGGGGAGTTGGGCTGTAGCTCAGCGGGCTAAGCGCAGGTGGCGCAAAACACAAGGTCGGCATAAGGATCCCGGTTCGAGCCCCTGGCTCCCCACCTGCAGGGGAGTCGCTTCACAAGCGGTGAAGCAGGTCTGCAGGTGTCTATCTTTCTCTCCCCCTCTCTGTCTTCCCCTCCTCTCTCCATTTCTCTCTGTACTATCTAACAACGACAACATCAATAACAATAATAACTACAACAACAATGAAAAACAACAAGGACAACAAAAGAGAAAATAAATAAATAAAATATAAAAAGAAAGAAAAGAAAAGAGACAAGGAAACCCCAAGCAGAGAGAGACGCAAATGCATAGAACAAATACCCTGAGGCACTGGTCATCCTGTTAGATTCACTGGAAATCAGTAATAAGCAAAGTATACAGAGAGAAGGGCCAAGATAGCCAGTTTCCAAGTCAATGGCAATAGGAGAGAATTAAAGGCCCTGAAGCAGGGGAATGAACATACCAGACTTGTGCTTCCAGAGGACACTGAGGTTGTGATGTAGAAAAAACTTAAAAGAATGAAAGTCTGAAGAGGCAGAAGCCAGTTGTTAGGCAAATGCAATAGGCATAGAATGAGAGTCTAATTTAACATGATAGGAATGGAATTCAGAGCATCAGAAGACTACAAAAGGGGGGGCTAGGGATGACACACCTGGTTGAGCGCACATGTTGCAGTACACAAGGACCTGGGTTTGAGCCCCCGGCCCCACCTGCAGGGGGAAAGCTTCACAAGTGGTGAAGCAGGGCTGCAGGCGTCTCTCTGTCTCTATCCCTCTCTATCACCCCCTTCCCTCTCAATTTCTGGCTATCTCAATCCAAATAAATAAATAAAGATAATTTTAAAAAGGAGAAGAAAAAGACTATAAAAGCTATGAAACAGCAAAGCCATGGTGACCAAGTAGACAACATTGACAAAAGGAAAGCAAGAGTCCAACATGACATATGTTTACCTTGCGCATCTAAACACAATTCAGTTAGTATTCACAGATAGAAAGAAGGATAGATTTAAGTGGTAAAAGGATTATCTATTGTAGATGTCTCAGGGTGATGTGCCTATAAAATATCCAGACCAGACAGGGAAAAAAAAGTAAGAGTGGTGTGGAAGCATTTTATAGCATACATGTGTATATTGCTGCACCTTGAGCTGTCACAATGCTGCATGTTACCTATAACTCAATGAAGCTGGGGAGAGAAACAGTTGTGCAATAAGTCTGCCTTGAAATTTGAGAGACATCTGTGGGTATGAATTGACCTGCCAATGTCTATGCTGAGCAGAGGAGCAATAATTACAGAAGACAGAATCCCCACTTTTTTCCTTCCAGAAAGAACTTTGGTCCATACTTCCAGAGAGGTAAAGGATAGGGGAAGAAGACCAAAGGGTTCTAAATCACAGTTCCACAAGGACCTGAAGTATCTGTCACCAGGAATCTTGTTTTTACACCATTACAGAAAGGGAAGTAAATCTGGAAAACACCATAGGAAGTCAGGTACTATATCCCTGGGGGGGGGGGGGGGGGGGAAGGGAAGTAAATAGGTGCAGCTGTGACTTAGAAAGGAAGTGAAGGCAGGAATGTAGAAATTTTTATTTATTTATTCCCTTTTGTTGCCCTTGTTTTTTATTGTTGTAGTTATTATTGTTGTTTTTGTCATTGGATAAAACACAAGAATGGAGAGAGGAGAGGAAGACAGAGAATGGGAGAGAAAGAAAGACACCAGCAGATCTGCTTCACCGCTTGTGAAGTGACTTCCCTGCAGGTGGGCAGCCAGGGGCTCAAACCAGGATCTTTATGCTGGTCCTTGCGCTTTGCACCAAGTGTACTTAACCCGCTGCGCTACTGCCCGACTCCCTGGACCCAAGTTATTATCTGGGGAGATGATGTCATGGCTGGAAAAAGGACTAGAAAGCTATCAGGTAAGAGAGTAGTTCCCAAATATGGGAAAGGTGAATAATATTGACTGCAAACCCCATCGATTTGATCTGATCTGGACTTCCCTGGGCAGGCAACCCCATCAATGTGTCCTGGAGCCCCACTTCCCCAGAGCCTCAACCCACTAGGGAAAGAGAGAGACAAGCTGAGAGTATGGATCAACCTGCCAACACCCATGCTCAGTGGGGAAGCAATTACAGAAGCCAGACCTTCCACCTTCTGCACACCATAATATCCCTTGGTCCATGCTCCTAGAGGCTATCAGGGGAGAGGATGGGATATGGAGCTCTGGTGGTGGGAACTGTGTAAAGTTGTACCCCTCTTATCCTATGGTTTTTACCAGTGTTTCCTTTTTAAAAATAAAAATTAATAATAATAATAATAAGCAAAAAAAGAAAGAGAGGTTAAGGTTAAGCAAACATGGAGCATAGCACAAGGACCGGCCCAAGGATCCCGGTTCGAGCCCCCAGCTCCCCACCTGCAGGGGGGTCGCTTGACAGTGGTGAAGCAGGTCTCCTGGTGTCTATCTTTGTCTCCCCTCCTTTCTCAATTTCTCTCTGTCCTATTCAACAACAATGACAATAACAGCAATAACGACCACAACAAGGGTAACAACAAGGACAACAAAAATGGGAAAAAATGAACTCTAAGAGCAGTGGGTTCATAGTGCAGCCATCAACCCCCAACAATAAATGCGGAGGCAAAAAAAAAAAGTGAATAGGATGAAAAGAAGGAGAAAGAGGGAAGACTGACTGAGGAGAATACACACTGGAAATGCAGTGAGATGCAACGAAAAAGCCAAGTTGGAAAGGAAAGAACAAGAACCAGAAACCATATCAATACTCAGGCTTGAGGACTCAGTTCAAGTACCACCTTCTCTACGCATTTCCCCACCTCACCACCCTATCTCCATTTATTGTTTGCTTTTATGCATACTAACCAGCAACTATGACTCTGAAAATATCCAATAGTTTGAGTTTATCTATCTCCTCATTTAGCTCCCTCATGTCTTTATTTATTTTCTCCCTGGATGATCTGTCAAGTTGAGAGAGTGGAATACACATTCTATTCAAGTCTACATGGGTCATTCTCAAGGATAGACCATATGTTAGGCCACAAAGACAGCAAATTCAAGAGCACTGAAATCATCCCAAGCATCTTCTCAGAACACAGTGGAATTAAACTAACACTTAACAATCAACAAAAGATTAGTAATAGTCCTAAAATGTGGAAGCTCAACAGTACACTTCTTAACAACCTCTGGGTCAAAGAGGAAATCAAGGACGAAATCAAAATGTTTCGAGACTTCAATGAAAATGAAGACACAAGTTATCAAAATACTTGGGACACAGCTAAGGCAGTACTGAGAAGGAAGTTCATAGCCAATCACACATTAGGAAACAAGAAAAAGCACAAATAAGCAACCTGATTGCACATCTTAAAGATCTAGAAGAACTACAACAACAAAGGAACCATAAAGCAACAAGAATGACAGAAATCACTAAAGTTAGGGCAGAAATCAATAACATTGAAAATAAGAAAACCATAAGAAAGATCAAGGAAAGTAAATGTTGGTTCTTCGAAAGAGTGAACAGAATCGATAAACCTTTAGCCAGACTCACAAAACAATAAAGGGAGAAGACCCAAATAAATCGGATTGTAAATGAAAGAGGAGATATCACAACAGACACCGCAGAAATTCAACATATCATGTGAGGATTCTATGAACAACTATATGCCACCAAGCTAGAGAACCTGGAAGAAATGGACCATTTCCTAGATACCTACAAATTTCCAAAATTAAGTAAAGAGAAAGGAGATAACATGAACAGGCCCATCACAGCTAATGAAATTGAAACAGTTATCAAAAACCTTCCCAAGAATAAAAGTCCTGGACCAGATAGTTTTACAAATGAATTCTACAAAACCTTCAAAAAAGAACTAATATCTCTACTTTTAAAAGTCTTCCAGAAGATTGAAGACTCTGGAATACTCCCTTCCTGCTTCTATGAAGCCAACATCACTTTGATACCAAAAGCAGACAGGGACACAAACAAAAAAGAAAACTACAGACCAATATCTCTGATGAACATAGATGCTAAAATATTGAACAAAATTCTAGCCAGCCAGATAGAGCAGTATATTAGAAAGATTATTCATGAGGTCTTGAGTTCAGTCCCCAGCAGCACACATACCAGAGTAATATCTGGTTCTTTCTCTCCTCCTATCTTTCTCATTAATAAGTAAAATTTTAAAAAGGGATAAAAGAAAGAAAGGAATGGAGGAAGGAAGGAAGCTCTATAAAATTACTAGTAAAAAAAAAAAGGGGGGGTGGGCGGTAGCACAGCGGATTAAGCATACATGGCACACAAGGACCAGTAAGGATTCCAGTTCAAACCCCCAGCTCCCCACCTGCAGGGGGGTTGCTTCACTCCCCCTCTCTGTCTTCTCCTCTTATCTCCATTTCTCTCTGTCCTAGCCAACAACGACAGCAATAACAACAACGATAAACAACAAAGGCAACTAAAGGGGGAAAAAAGCTTCTAGGAGCAGCGGATTCGTAGTGCAGGCACTGAGCCTCAGCAATAACTCTGGGGGGGGAAGGAGGAGGGAGTAAATAGCATAATGATTATGCAAACAGACTCTCATGCCTGAAGCCCCAACATCCTAGGTTTAATCCCTCCTACCACCATAAACCAGAGCTGAGCAATGCCCTGGTTAAAAAAAAAAAGGAAAGAAGTCGGGAGGTAGCACAGAGGGTTAAGCACGCACATGGCGCAAAGCGCAAGGACCAGTGTAAGGATCCCGGTTTAAGTCCCCGGGTCCCCACCTGCAGGGGGGTTGCTTCACAGACAGTGAAGCAGGTCTGCAGTTGTCTATCTTTCTCTCCCCCTCTCTATCTTCTCCTCCTCTCTCCATTTATCTCTGTCCTAACAACGATGACATCAATAACAACAATAATAAAAAGACAACAAGGGCAACAAAATGGAAAACAATTTTTTTTTAAATGGAAGAAGGAAGAAGGGAGTTGGGTGGTGGTACCCAGTAAAACACAAGTATTACCATGTGCAAGGACCATGTTCGAGTCCCCACTCCCCATCTAAGAGGCCATTTCACAAGTGGTAAAGCAGGTCTGCAGGTATGGCTCCCTCTCTATCTCCTCCACCCTCTCAATTTCTATCTGTCCTATTCAGTAAAATAGAAAGAAAAAAAGGAATAAATAGCCAGTGGGAGCAGTGGATTTGTAGTGTCCAAGCCCCACTGATAGCCCTGGTGGCAATAAAAAATTTAAAAAAAGAGAGATTTTTCTAAAGTCTGACATTGAAGGTAATATAACCTCCTGTAACAGCTGATGAAGAAAGGACTCTCACCATAATGATTCTTCATTGAATAATCCCATTTTCAGAAATGAACTGACCTTTTTGGGGAGGAATAGGTATAATGGGAGCATGATCACCATTTTTTAAGCTGGTAGATAATTAAAACATACTCTATAACCAAAGGGGAGTAGAAGCACAAAGGAGAGACTAAAGACAAAAGTCAGGGGTACCACAGTGATGTTCTGAGAAAGTAAAACAAAAGGAGAAACAAAACAGAGTAATTCATCTATAACAGAGCTTATTCTCACAGGAACTCTCACAGGAATGGAAAGGAATACAGCTTTTCAGATTCACATCTGTGGGTGAGGAGAAAAAGGGAGAGAAGTTTGGGGGAGGGGGAGAATGCCTCTTCTCAATGCTGATGATATCACCTGCAGAGAAAAGTACCCTAAGGCAGTGGTAACAGACTGGGTAGTTCTGGATAAGCAAGAGTTTATTAACTGGAAATGTACAGAAACATGACCACAGCAATGTCTATGTTTGGTTTTGCTTTTTTTTTTTTTTCCTCCCTCCAGGGTTACTGCTGGGGCTTGGTGCCTGCACCACAAATCCACTGCTCCTGGAGACTATTCCCCCTCCCTTTTGTTGCCCTTGTTTTATCGTTGTTGTGGTTATTACTGTTGTTGTTATTGATGTTGTCTTTGTTGGGATAGGACAAAGAGAAATGGAGAGAGGAGGGGAAGATAGAGGGGGAGAGAAAGACACCTGCAGACCTGCTTCACTGCTTGTGAAGTGACCTCCCTGCACGTGGGGAGTCAGGGGCTCAAACCAGGATCCTCACACTGATCCTTTCACTTTGCGCCATGTGCACTACTGCCCGCCCCCACTGCTTTTTGTTTTTTTAACCAGAGTATTGTTCAGCTCTGGTTTATGATGGTGCTGGAGACTTAACCTGGGACTTCCAAACATCAGGCATGAGAGTCTTTTTACATAACCATTATGCTGACTCCCTGACTCTCCCCACCCATGTAGAGCAGTGTTAAGACATTGGTGATGCAATGCTACTGGCAGCAGACTACTACTACCTATATGAAACTCCAGGCTTCAAATATGTCATGCATATTTGCATAGCACCTATATGAATATCAGGCTTGATACTGTAACCAGTTTGTAAGAATTATATATAAAGAAGAGATAACACACCCCCATGTTTCACTATGTCCTACAATTTAAATAAAAAGTCTTATACTTTTAAAAAATCTAAGTAAACATCCAAGTACAGTAAGTTTTCACCATCACAAACAGGTGCTTGACAACTATGATTTTAAGTGAAAGGGTTATAATAAAAGCAGGTCATCAGAGGCCTGGAGACAGTTTACCCAATAGAATGAATAAATTTTATGGGCCACAGATCAAATCGATGGGGAGAACAGTCAACAATATTTATATACCTTTCCCATGTTTGGGAGCTACTCTCTTCCCTGATCCAGATTTCTAGCCCTTTTTCAAGCCATGATATCATCTCCCTAGACTACAACTCGGGTCTACATGCATATCAGATGTCAGGCTCAGGAAAAAATTAGTATAGTCATGGGCTGCTGGGAAATTGTGCATATGCAGCCACATCTGCCATGTTGCCCCCTAAGGCTACTGCTAGTTCCCGCGAGAGTTGGGACATTCTCGGAGTGCCTGTTCCGCCATGTTGTGCTCTCAGGGCATTGTCTATTTCCCCTCTATATTTGGAGTGCTTTGGTTACTCCTCCCCCCTCCCATTCTCGTGAAAGCTGCTCCTATAAAAGCCCTTCTTCTTCTGCACCTTGCTCTCTTGCCAGCGCTTCATGGTGTTCAGACACAGGAAAGTGTGAGGCAGCCATTTTTGCTACCTCCACGTGGCCCAACCTGCTTCTCTAGCACCCAACTCTGAGGTGCCAGCGCAAATAAAGATTTGTGTTCCCTCTTTGCTCCGGACCTCCTCTCTCTCTTCTCTGCGGCACACAACAACAATGAGCCCTTTGGAATATAACTAAAATATGCCTACTAGCTATCTTCAAAACGGAGACCCCAAATCTTCATCTGCAATATTCCAGCCTTTAGGTTCATGATTAGTCAACAATTTGTTTGGCTTTATATGTTAACTCTCTTTTCAGCCACCAAGTTCCAGATGCTAGCATGATGCCAACCAGACTTCCCTAGACAGACAACCCCACCAATGTGTCCTAGAGCTCCGCTTCCCCAGAACCCCACCCCACTAGGGAACAAGAGATACAGGCTAGGAGTATGGATCAGCCTGTCAACGCCCATGTTCAGTGGGGAAGCAATTATAGAAGCCAGACCTTACACCTTCTGCATCCCACAATGACCTTGGGTCCATACTCCCAGAGCGTCAAAGAATAGGAAAGCTATCAAGGGAGTTGTACTCCTCTTATCCTATGGTTTTGTCAGTGTTTCCTTTTTATAAATAAAATTTAATTTAATTTAAATAAAGAATAGTAAAGCTATCAGGGGAGGGGATGGGATACGGAGTTCTGGTAGTGGGAATTGTGTGGAACTGTACCTCTCTTATCCTATGGTCTTGTCAGTGTTTGCTTTTTATAAATAAAAATTTTAAATAAATAAGTAGAAAAAAAAGGAAAGTAAACAGCCACTGGGAACTATGGAATTCTTATGTAGGGCTTGGTAATCCCAGTGATAATTCTAGTGGCAAAAAAAAAAAATTAAAATAAATGAAACTTTTCAGTCAACAATATTTATATACCTTTTCCATATTTGGGAGCTACTCTCTTCCCTGATCCAGCTTTCTGCTCCTATTCCCAGCCATGACATCATTTCCCCAGGCAATAACTTGGGTCCACCTGCATATCAGGCTCAGAAAAAAAAAAACACTGATATAGTCATGGGCCCTTTGGAATATAACTAAATTAAGCCTACTAACTATCTACAAAACAGAGACCCCCAAATATTCATCTGCACTATTCTAGCCTTTAAGTTCATAATTAGTTAACAATTTGTTTGGCTTTATATGTTAACTCTTCTTTCAGCCACCAGGTTCCAGATGCTACCATGATGCCAACTGGACTTACCTGGGCAGACAACTCCACTAATGTGTCCTGGAGCCCCAATTCCCCAGAGCCCCACCACACTAGGGAGAGACAGGCTGGGAATATGGATCGACCTGTCAATGCCCATGTTCAGCAGAGAAGCAATTACAGAAGTCAGACCTTCCACCTCTGTACCCCATAATGACCCTGGGTCCATACTTCCAGAGGGTTAAATAATAGGAAAGCTATCAGGGGAGGGGATGGGATATGGAGCTCTGGTGGTAGGAATTGTGTGGAGTTGTACCCCTCTTATCCTATGGTTTTTGTCAGTGTTTCCTTTTCATAAATAAAAATTATATTTAAAAAATTAAATAAAACTTTTCTTTTTTGCACTCATATTTATTCTGTTTTTCATCATTGAAAAAATAAATAAATAAATAAATAGAATGAACACTTTGCCATTCTTTCTCAGTCTACACTTAAACCTGTGTTCAAGCCCCTGGTCACCAGCGGGAATACCTGCATGGGGGAAATTTTTCCAGAGGTGGAGTACGGTGGTAAAAAAAAAAAAAAATCCAATTATAAGATTATGGTGGAGCTACAGGGACAGCATAAAGGTTTTGCAATAAGATTCATGTGTAAGGCTCTGAAGTCCCATGGTCAATCGCCAGCACCACCAGAGGTGAGCAGTTTTCTGGCCTGTGTCTTGTCTATCTGTCTGTTTCTGTCTCTGTCTCTGTCTCTCTCTCTTTCTCTCTCTCTCTCTCTCTCTCTATATATATATATATATATGTATATATATATATATGTATATAACATAAATCAATAAAAACTCATTTAAATAAAAGATTATGGTGAATCTCACCACAAAATAGATGAGCGATTGTGTGACATAATGGAAGTGTTAGTTCATACTGTGGTGGTATTTCGCAGCATCTATGTACATCAATTCAACACATGTCTACCTTAAACTTATACAATGTTACATATCAATTACATCTCAATAAAGTATGAAAAAAACTAAACCTGGCAATTATTGTCAAAGTCTTTCTACCCTCACTGCCCTCCAAATCACCAGTGTTTGACTGACTGACATTTGTGTTGTCATAATTCATCTTCAAGATCTATATATGTAGTCTTAACTATAGGTTATATAGACATTTACCTTTTCACTGGGATATTTCCTACATATACTGCCATTTTCTTGGTACTATAGTTTCTGGTAAATGAATAATATATGGAACACATATAGCATTGTTCTGAATACTTTAACTGTTTAAATAAGTGTCACTTACTGTGCATACTTCAATCTGTTCTTCTTCACTCTCCTTCTTTGCTTTTCTGATTGGCCATATTGATACATGTAACTGGAAAATCAGATAAGGTATTATAGTCTGACATTTATGTCTGAAGCACTAACCCAGTTTACTTGAAAAAAATCTTTTTTTTTTGCAGGGAAGATTTTAATTACACTTTCTAATTTAAATGAGTTTTAATGCACAGATTATATTATGAAAATAAAGCAGCATTCTTGGAGAGATTGTGGGGACAAAGGAATCCTCCTGCACTGCTGGTGGGATGGAAATTGGTCCAAATCCTGTGGAGAGCAGTCTGGAGAACTCTCAGAAGGCTAGAAGTAGTCCTGCCCTATGACCCTGCAATTCCTCTCCTGAGGATATTTCCTAAGGAACCAAACACACCTATCCAAAAAGATCTATGTACACCCATGTTTATAGCAGCACAATTTGTTAATAGCCAAAACCTGGAAGAAACCCAGGTGTCCAACAACAGATGAGTGGCTGAGAAAGTTATGGTAAATATACACAATGGAATACTACTCAGCTATTAAAAATGGTGAATTTGCCTTCTTCACCTCATCTTGGATGGAGCTTGAAGGAATCATGTGAAGTGAGATAATACAGAAAAAGAAGGATGACTATGGGATGATATCACTTATAGATAGAAGTTGAAAAATAAGAACAAAAGGGAAAACACAAAGCAGAACTTGAATTGGAGTTGTTGTGTTGCACCAAAGTAAAAGACTCAGGGGTGGGGGTGGGAGGATTAAGGTCCTGGAACATGATGGCAGAGGAGGACCTAGAGGGAGCTAAATTGTTATGTGGAAAACTGAGAAATGTTGCACATGTATAAACTACTGTATTTTGCTGTTGACTGTAAACCACTAACCCTACCAATAAAGAAAAAATAAAATGAAACAGCATTCTGTGTACCTATTATTTTACCTATCTTTTATCAACAATCTATTATCACAGATTATTTCTTCAAGTAAAAAATACTCTATCGGAACAAAAGTACTTTCCTAGTAAGGCCTTACGTATCTCAAGCTTGCAAGTTAAAAGACTTATAATAACAACAAATTATACTTTTCTAATTTAAATGAGTTTTATGTACAGATCACATTATTAAAAGAAAACAGCAGCGAAGGGGCGGCAGTGTCACACCTAGTTAAGTACATAAAGTACTATGAGCAAGGACCTGGGTTAGAGGCCCCCGCACAGGCAGTGAAGGTCTCTTATCTTTCTTCAGGTGTCTTATCTTTCTTTCTTCATCTCCCCTCTCAATTTCTGTCTTATCTAATAAAAAAATGAAAAAATACATAAATAACTAAAAAGTTAAAAAAAGAAAACACCATCCTGTTTATCTATTATTTTACCTATCTTCTAGCAACATTATATTTTTACAGATTATTTCTTCAAGTAAAAAAAAAATCCTCTATTGTAGCAAAAGTAGTTTCCTAATAAGACATTATCTCAAGCTTACAACTGACTTTGAATAATGACTACTAACTTTTAAATATCACAGAAAAGCTTTTCACTTTTTTAAATAAGCAAACTTCCATGGAGACAATTTCATAGTAACAAAATGAAAGAAGCACAGCTTAACCTTTCATTGCAATTCCCCAAACATAAACATTCTCCAAATTTCTGCATTGTCTTTCTACTCCACATAAAAATGACTAATCCAGTGGTTAGTCAAAAAAAAAAAAAAAAACTTGTGATGATAACTTTATTGAAGTTTCCCTACTTATTACTGAAACAAGTGGATTATTTTTCAAGGAAGTACTGAATACTTTTGATAAGAGAGAGCCCAGAGCACGACTTAACTCTGGCATAGGTGATGCCAGGGATTAAAAGTAGGACTTCATGGGAGTCGTAGTAGCACAACAGGTTAAACACACGTGGTGCAAAGCGCAAGGACCCGCTTATGGATCCCAGTTTGAGCCCCCCACCTGCAGGGGAGTCGCTTCACAGGCAGTGAAGCAGGTCTGCAGGTGTCTTATCTTTCTCTCACCCTCTCTGTCTTCCCCTCCTCTCTCCATTTCTCTCTGTCCTATCCAACAACGATGACAACAACAATAACTACAACAACAATTAAAAAAAAAAGGGCAACAAAAGGGAAAAATAAATAAATAAAACATATATTTAAAAAATTAGGACTTCATGCAGGTCCTGTGTTCTACTTCTCCTCACTTCTCCACTATAATTTTGAATAAGGTTGATTCATGGTTCATTGGGACTAATAGAGAACATTAAAGAATCTACACCTCCATAGCACTGACTCACTTTAAGTTTTGTAGTATTCCAATCCATGAAAAACCTGCAGACTAATCTACAACCTAGTGACAGAATTAGGTTAGTTCCAATATTCCATTATCACAAATGACTGCAGAAACACTCACACACACGAGTGGGTTTCTCCAGACCCCACATCAGCAGGACTGTAGGGTCACTGACAATGTTCATCTTTGTGTTGAAAGGCTACAGGGATCACATCTTCACTGGATATTGTCCAACAGTTCTTGAAGGTGTTACATCAATGGAGTCTTCTGAAATGGAGCAGGGGCCCTGATGCTGGTTGCCCAATGCCACAGAAAGTCAAACACTATCACACTATGACGTGTTTGTGTGAAGGGAAAACTGTACATGTCACCATGCATAGTAGGTTCAAATCGCCGGTCCCCACCTGCAGGAGCTGCACAAGGAGTGAAGCAGTGCAGCAGGCATCTCTCTATCTCTCTCCCTGAATGTCTTCCTTAGCCTCTCAATTTCTCTCTGTCCTATCAAATAAAAAAGCAAAAAAAGAAAAGTGGAGGGGGGGGTACTGCTTGTTTAACTGCTGTTCAGAGCTTCCATGAGAGGCAGGAATTATTACTCAAACCAATCTCCCCCTCACTCTAAAGAGAGTCAATATTTATGCAGGTAGAAATAGAGGGAGAGAGGGAGTCGGGCTGCAGTAGAGTGGGTTAAGCGCACATGGCTCGAAACTTGAGGACCAGCGTAAGGATCCCAGTTTGAGCCCCCGGCTTCCCACCTGCAGGGGGGTCGCTTCACAAGCAGTGAAGCAGGTCTGCAGATGTCTATTTTTCTCTCCCCATGTCTGTCTTCCCCTCCTTTCTCCATTTCTCTTTGTCCTATCTGGCAACAACAACATCAATAGCAACAATAAGAATAACCACAACAATGATAAAAACAACAAGGGCAACAAAAAAAGGAAAATAAATAAATAAAAGAAATAGAGGAAGACAGGGAGACTGAAAAACTCATAGCTTGGATTAAGGAACAAATCAGGGCAGGGTCTGAGAGCTTCCAGTATTCCTGGATCTTGGACTTGTTGAACCCCTTCCTAGAATAAAGTTATCATCAGTAGTCTTGAGTTTTCGTTACTGTATGTTTCAAAAGGGCAACACAGCAGGAATGGTGTGGGGAGGGGAGAAAAACTTGAATTTCCAATAGTTGTTCTTTGGTTTTCCAAATTCAGTTTTGATATATCAACTGATCATTTGCAAAAAAGATCCTATAAGTAGAGTTCTAGGAGGTTTTTGTTTTGCTTTGTTTGTTTTTGAGAGGGAGAGAGAGAGAGAGAGAGATCAAAAGAGACCAACCACAGCACTAAAGCTTCCTTCAATGGAGTGGAGGCTGGGCTTAAACCTAGGTCACACACATGACAAACTAAAGCACTATCCAAATGAGTTATTTTGCCAGCCCAAGGTATCATCTTAGTGCAGCTCAATTCAGCAATCTTAGCTCACACCCTCCCACCCCATTTACAGGGTCATAGCAGACAGACCAGTCCTTCTAGAACCGTGGTTCCATTTTTAACCACCTGTGAGACTTCATTTGCTCATATATATTATTTATTTCAGAAACTGAGATAAATTAAGAAAGAAGTGGTGAAGGGTGAGAAAGAAAGACACCTCATTTTATGTCCCACCACCTTCCAGACACCAAGTTGCAGATGCTACCATGATTCCATCTGACTTCTCTGGGCAGACAACCTCATCAATGTGTCCTAGAACCTCACCTCTCTGGAGATAGACCCAAAGATAGACAGGTTGGGGATATGGATCGACCTGCCAATACCCAAATCCAGTGGAGAGGCAATTACAGAAGCCAGACTCCTACCTTCTGCACCCCAAAAACAACTCTGATCCATACTCTCAGTGGGGGAGAAGTGATAGGAGGAAGATGGTAAGAAGGCTCTGAACTACAGCTCTATTAGGGGCCAGAGGGGACAAAAAGAAGAGCGATATTTGGATGTCGTAATAAAGTTATGTTGTATGTAGCCTGGAGGGGAAGAGAGAATTGAACCTGGAAGAAAAGGGGGGCAAATATGTAAAAATGTAGACAGATAGTTGTAGAGATGACAGTCAGTCAACCCATGTCTGCAACTTTGGGAGAACCTTGGTGGTTTGCCATGGAGGGACTTGAGATTCAGAACTCTGGTGGTAGGAATGGTGAGGAATGATACCCCTGTTGACATGCCATTTTGTAAATCAATATTGAATCACAAACAAAAAATTTAAAAAGAGGCACCTGAAGCAGTGTTTCATGAAGCTTCCTCCCCCCCACTCCCCGCCACCACAGCCCCTGTACGTGGGGGGCTGGAATCTTGAACTCAAGTCCTTGAGTATTAGAACGTGTGTGCCCATCCAGCTGCACCACTGCCCAGCTCTACCTATCTGCTTTTCTGTTTAGGTAACTCCCTTGTTTCCTTAGAGCTCCTTTCCACCTATTGAATTGAAAGTTGCCCTATGTGAATCTCAGATAAACTCCCATCATCCCCATCATGCCTCAGTTCATTATTTAGTAATAAGAAGACAACACTGAAGGAAAAAGGCACCAGGAGTAGCTAGCAACTAGGCAAAGGGACCTTCCAGCTCACTGTTTTCTCTCCACTCTTCAGAGGTGGTGGGTATGTTCCTCTTAAATGTCAATGTCAGCTCCTCAGATTCATGTTATGTACTTTCAGACTTTATTAGAGTATGTCTTTATTCCAAGCTGGGTCCATCTTGGAAATAAAGCTGGGCCTGGGGTCATGCTGAGTGAGACAAGCCAGAAACAGATGGAACAATACCAAATGATCTCACTCATTTGGTGGAATTTAAGACTAAAGATCAGTCAGGAAGGACATGTGGTGAAACTTGGACTGAGTGGGATGTACTACACCAAAACAAAGGATTCTAGGGAAGGATTAGAGAGACATTAGGATCCTGGTGTGTCTCCCAGACACCAATCAAGGGGTGATGAGAGGCTGTGCCTATGTGTTAAAGACTAGACTGTAAACCATTAACTACCCTATCCCAATAACATTTTTTTTAAAAGAAAAAAAATGGGCATAAGGCCAAAGTGGAATTTGTTTTGTTTCAAGGTTGAGTGACCAGGCCAGCCTTCCCAAAATAATGTACAATTATAGTGGATGTAGTGAAGAACTTAAGAGTGCAGATACATCTACTGTTTGCAAAGTGCCAGAAAAACGCCTCAGTCAAGCCTCACCACAAAGGGTGAAAGAAAAATGACCTCTCCTTCTCTCATTTCCAGTGACCACAGTGAGGTCCCAAGAACCACTGTTTTCCTCACAAGAGAGTGTGTGAGTGTTTTTCTGTGTGGGCAGCAATTAATAATTAATTCAACATCTTAGGAACGTTTGCTTATCTTGTGTTTTGCATCTCCGTATTTTAATGCTTGTTAGGTGGTTCTTTCGCTGAGGATTATAAATGGTAAATCTGTGTGTGTGTGTGTGTGTGTGTGTGTGTGTGTGTGTGTGTGTGTGTGTGTGTGTGTGTTTCACAGGGACACTGCTCAGCTCTGGTCTATAGAGGTGCTAGAGAGTGAACCTGGGGGTGGAGGGCAGGCTGTGGCATACCTGGTTGAGTTCACACACTACAGTGTACAAGGACTTAGGTTCAAGCTCCTGGTCCCCACTTGCAGGGGGGGACGCTTCATGAGTGGTGAAGCAGGGCTGCAGGTGTCTGTCTCTCCCTCCTCTCTCAGTTTCTGTCTCTATCCAATAATAAATAAATAAATAGCCTCATATGCTCTCTCTGAATTATATTTTTCACCATCTGTTTTTCTAAATTTTCTGTTCATTGTATGCTAAAACTTCTCAATCTAGCTTCCATCTGTTTTCCCTCTTTTCCCACATTTTTTCTTATTTTTCTGTGTTGCATTCTTGAAATGAATCTGGGACCTTTAGTGCCACAAGCATGAAATCTTTTTGTATAACCATTAAGCTGTCTCCTCAACCTGGGAGATTTTTCTAATGCAAATTTGAAACTATCTTGATATGGCCACTTTATGTGGTCCTTATTTTTGAGTCATAGTTCACACTGCAGTTATTTGCTATCAGCACTTTGGAAATATTATTTTGCATAATCTGGCATCTATTAAAGGGGAGAAGTCTGTTTGTTGTTCAACTAAAATGGGTTGTTAACATAAAGGCTCTCTGAGGACCTGCAAGACTTTTCTTATTATGCTTGCAGTAAAAACAGAATTACCATCTTGTGTCTACATTATTTTGTTTTGCTCAGCTCTGGCTTATGATGTTGCTGGAGATTGAACCTGGGACTTCAGAGCCTCAGGCATGAAAGTCTCATTGCATAACCATCATGCTGTCTCTTCATGTACACTCGTTTCTGTTTTTTCACTATTCTTTGTGCTCTTTTAACACTGAGGATTTATGGATGTTTTTAACTGAAAAAAAAAAGCCTCATATACTCTCTCTCTGAATAATAATTTTCACCATTTTCCTAAATTTTCTGTTCATTGTATGCTAAAACGTCTCAATCTAGCTTCCATATGTTTTCCCTGTTTACACCTTTTTTTTTTCTTATTTTTCTCTGTTGCATTATTGAAGCTGAATTTCTTCTTTTTTTTTTTTTTTTTACCAGAGCACTGATCAGCTCTGGCTTTTGGTGGTGCAGGGGATTGAACCTGGGACTTTGGAGCCTCAGGCATGAGAATCTCTTTGCATAACCATTATGCTATCTACCCCTTCCCTGAAGCTGAATTTCTAATACAGTTTCCCCAAGCATAATGCTTCTCTTCAACTATATCAATCTAAAGTTGATAAGATGTTTTCTTATTTCATTGTCTATATTTTTCAGACACAAGATATCTAAATGAATCTTTTTTTAAAGACTTTCTTTTTTTAAATACTTATTTATTCCCTTTTGTTGCCCTTGTTGTTTTACTATTGTAGTTATTATTGATGTCGTGGTTGCTGGATAGGACAGAGAGAAATGGAGAGAGGAGGGGAAGACAGAGAGGGGGAGAGAAAAATAGACACCTGCAGACCTGCTTCACTGCCTGTGAAGCAACTCCCCTGCAGGGAGCCAGGGCTTGAACCAGGATCCTTACTCCTGTCCTTGCGCTTCACGCCACATGCACTTAACCCACTGTGCTACCACCCGACTCCCAATGAATCTCTTTTATATGTACTTATTTCCTTTCTGCCTGTTTTTAATTTTTGCTCTCTTTATGTTTTTCTTTCATCTGCCACTCTTAGGATTCCTAGACACAAGTATTTAACATTCTTCCTATTTTTCTATTTTTCTCTGTCACAATGACTTCATGCTTCACTCATTGCTCTGGGTTAGATTTTTTTTTTTTTAATAGAGACAGAGAATGAAAGGAGTAAAGCTTCCTTCATTGCAGTGGGGCCTGGGGGCAAAGGTGGCAAAGCATTGCACTATCCAAGTGAGCTATTTTTCTGGATATGGGCTGTTTTTTGTTTGTTTGTTTGTTTGTTTTTTTCAGAGACACACAGAAAGAGGCCACAGCACCAATCCAATGAATGCACGGGGCCAGGCTCCCACCTAGGCTATGTGCATGACAAAGCAGCTTCACAGAGTGAGCACAGTTTGTTTTTAAAGACAAGACTTAGCATTTATAAGACAGAGAGAGCTAAAATATCACTCAAGCACATTTGGGGCCAAGGATACAACCTGGAAACACATACACAAATTCGCCCTCCTACCACTAAGTCACCCCCATTCCTATTTCATTTGACTTTATTTTGTAGAACAGAGAGAACTTAGGAGGAGAGGGAGGGTTAGAGAGGGAGAGAGGACAACTATAGCCTTGCTTCACTGCTCCTGAAGTTCCCCCCTGCAGATGGGGACTGGTTCTTGAACCTAGGTCACTGAGCTTGGTTTGTGCACTCAGCCAGGTGTGCCCCCAACCACACACATTTTTTTTTTAATTTTACCAGGGTTATCGCAGGGGTTCAGTGCCTGCACAATTATAGTACACTGCTCCCAGCAGTTCTTTTTTTTTTTAACCTGTTTTTACTAAATAATACAGATAGGAATTAAGAGGAGGATGGAGAGGATAGACAGCACTTGCAGAGCTGTTTCACTACTCGTGAAGCATTCCCCCTGCATATGTCAATTAGGGGCTTGAACCCGGACCCTTAAATTTAATAACGTACATTCAACCCCGTGCACCAGCACCTGCCACCCCTCCCTATGCTTTTTGGTTGTGCTTGATGTGGATTTGTCTCTTTTCCTCCACCAGGATTACCAATTCTAGGACTGGGAGTTTGCACAGCTTCGCCTTTCCAGTGGTCATTTTTGTTTGTTGCTTTGTTTCCTTTGGCACAGCTCCAGTTCCAGAAGCTTCCCCATGCAATCAACCCCGTGGCAGGGTCCTCATGCCTGATGCCTGATGGCACATACACTCCACCAGGTGAGACAGCACCAGGCCCTGGGATCTGTCATGAATTGTTTTGTTGCTTAGGAGAGCTTTTCTCATAGGTCTGGGAATAAGAACCTCAAAAATTTCATGTTTGGTGAAATCTGTCTCTCCACAGTCAGAATCCCAGGCCCAACGTTGCATTTCTTTTATTTCTTTCTTTTAAAATATTTCATTTATTTTGAATAGAGACAAAAGACTAGAGTAAAGGGGCTGAGACACCTACAGTACTGTTTCACCATTCAGGCAGCTTCCCCCTGCAGGTGGGCACTGGGGGAGGTTCTTGAACCGGGGTCCTTGTAATGTGTACATTCAACCTGGCACACCACCGCACAGCCCTGCCCTGAGCTTCATTTTACCTGACCTCTTGGCACCCCATTTTTTTTATTTGTTTGATGTTTCTTATATTTGATAGGACAGAGAAATTAAGAGGGGGAAGGGGATACAGAGAAACAGAGAAATGGACACCTGCATACCTGTTTCACCTCTCGCGAAGCTTGCCCCTTACAAGTGGGAAACTGGGGCTTGGAGCCTGGCCCTTAAGCACCGTAATGTGTGTGGTCATCGGGGTGTTCCACAGCCAGGCACCTAGCCCTAACACCCAATGGTGGCTGCCACCTGCCTCTGCCCCTTGCCCTTGGTGGCCCTGCAGACCTAGAAGGTCTGCTGCTGCTTGGAACTCACCTTGCTTGGTGCCCAGCTCTCCGCCTCCAGGTAGGCTGTGGAGGGAGGATGGGGACAGGCAGGTGCCCCCGCCCCCCGTGCTCTTTGGGCGGGAAAAGTGGAGGAAACCTCACGAGGTCTCAGCCCAGGGAGTGGGGGTGGAGTGGTTGTTTTCCAGAAACACCTCTTTGTTATGCAAATTTAAAATGTCAGACCTTTGGATTGATTCTCCAGCCAATGACCTTTCCCCCTTGATAAAAGGAGAACATTGTTGCTCTTTCTGTCCTCCTGAGTGGCTGTGGATCACCTTCTCCAACTCAGTCCCACCCAGACCCTCCCGCACAGCCCAGAAGGCACCACCCCAAAGGCGCAGCCCCAAACCCAATATGTAAACTACATTCTCTCCCTCGCGCGTTATTGCTAAAGCTTGGGTTTTTCCCTTTGCCGACCTGTCTAGTGTTGTTGGGGTTCTCCATCCAATTCTAGAAGCATACAGAGGGTTGAGGGTTTGCCCCAGAACCCCAACACAGCCAGGGGGTGGGAAGGAGGAGAATGCTTCATAGGTGAGACCCCAAAGGTTGGTTGTTCAGAGCCTAGGTTTTCTCTGTAGCACTGGATGTGTTACCACATCAAAGGTTTGTACCGTTCACTGCTGAGACGATAGATTAATCGAGAAACTGGGGCTCAGTGTTTGTAAAGTGTGATTGGTTTGTCGGGGTTGAGGAAGGAGCCTACTGAGGAAACCTCAGGTAGGTCTAATCACATAACTGTTTATCCAGTCTGGAGGTTTAATCGCCACGTCACGGTGGGCTGTAGGACTTTGAGAGAGAATCATTAAGCAATACCTTCTCTCCCTGAAGTCTGCCTAACAAGTTCATCTTTTTCCCAGAGGTCTATGTGACAAGCTTCTGATTTTTACTTTCTTTAAAGTGTGTGCATGGAGATCAAGATGGAGTCTGTGATGCTCACTCACAAACAGAAGAACAATTCCTGCTCTTTATCCCTGGGATAAAGTTTCACAGGTGCGGCAGCCCTGTGGAACTTTCCAGCCTCTTCCTTTTAAAATGTGCAGGGGTGGGGGTGGGAATAGGGTCCTTACTCTAGGTCCTAGTCTGCCTGAATTCATTCAAACAACCCAGCAGGATCCTGTTGCGACCCTTAACCACACCTTGTTGTTTCGTTGTTTCTGGTAAGGGGAGACTATTCTTTTAAATTCATTTTTTAATTCATTAATAATACGTTTTCCCTTTCTGCTGCTGTTTTGAGCAAAGGTGGGACTTCAAAAAAAAAGTATAATGCCTACTAGACACACAAGATCTGCCTGGTTATGTTTTTAGGACCTAAGGATGGGGATAGGACCAAATGGTGGGGGGTTCCAGTTTCAAAGTCTGCACAGAAGGATACATTTGGAATGTATCCTTCAGTAAAAAAGGCAAGTGAAAAACTAGACTAACTGAAATACAACAAACAGCTGTCCCTAGTCCATTAGAAAGGTAGGGTCACAGGGAAAACTGTTGCTCCCTAAAACTAGAGATATGTGGAGGATAGAAAACTCCCAATTTACCAGAGCAGAAACCTCTTGGGGGGTGGGGGAGACGGTGGCCCAGGCTGTAATTGATAAATTGGACTCAGCTTAACCAGATCTATTTAAAAACCCCAGGTGACCCATGCTTCCTTTGAGTTTACTTACCAGGTTCTTACAGTAAGTACTGGAGAAAAATCTGTTTCCAGCTGGGGAAGAAGGAACCATTTTGAAATGCTCTCCAAGAATTCTGTTTTTAACAAGCTCTACTCTCACTTGGAACTGCTCCACTTGAATTTAACCAGATGGGATTTTATCAGCCTAAGTGACTAGAGAGAAAGGAAACCAGCAACTCCATCTCATCCAAGATAACCTATCCCACTTAAAAGGAAGGGATGGAGGACTGAGAAGCATAGATAAGGTCTGCAGCTGACTCAGAGGCCCAAGTTCACTAAAAGACTGAAACGTAATCATTGTACAACAGAATGTCTCCCCTTCCCTTCTCTCTTTGCCTCCCTTCCATCTTGCAATTCCCCCCCCCCCCACCTTACAACCACACCACTAAAAAACTCTTTAGTGAAGTTCCTTCTACCCAGTACATCACTTTGGCTTTCAACAAAAAGCACGCTGTCAACATTACTATTTATAACCCAAAGAATATGAGGTCAGGAGTCTAAAGAGCTCTACACACATAGTCTAGAAAATTACATAGAGCAGAAAATTACAGAGACTTGGACCCAGAGGGACAGCATAATGGTTGTGCAAAGAGACTTCCATGCCTGAGCCTCCAAGGTCCCAGGCTCAGTCCCCTGAATGATCATAAACCAGAGCTGAGCATTGTTCTGGTTAAAATAAGATAAATACAGTTATTTTTAATATTTATTTATTTCCTTTTTGTTGCTCTGGGGTTTTTTTGTTGTTGTTGTCGTTGTTGTAGTTATGATTGTTGATGTCA
Source organism: Erinaceus europaeus (assembly GCF_950295315.1). Lineage (NCBI taxonomy): Eukaryota > Metazoa > Chordata > Mammalia > Eulipotyphla > Erinaceidae > Erinaceus > Erinaceus europaeus. Next base: position 68,070,988 of record NC_080171.1, on the reverse strand, counting down.
TTGTTGGATAGGACAGAGAGAAACGGAGAGAGGAGGGGAAGACAGAGAGGAGGAGAGAAAGATAGATGCCTGCAGACCTACTTCACCGCCTGTGAAGTGACGCCCCTGCAGGTGGGGAGCCAGGGGCTCAAACCGGGATCCTTATGCTAGTCCTTGCACTTTGCGGCACATGCGCTTAATCAGCTGTGCTACTGCCTGACTCCCTGGATAAATACAGTTAAAGGAGAATTACAGGGGTTATAATCCCATGTCATGTCCTGGTTTCTTTTCCTGCAAAGCTGAAAGAGTGGTGCAACCAAGATGAGATAGGGTGAAGGATGAGAAGTCAAAAGTGAACATGGTTTGCTGTAAATGCACTCTACCTACCTCTTTTCTCAGCTGTTTTGTTTCTAATAAAACCTGTAGATAACTTTTATCAGCTGATTGCCTTTTAGGGATCAAAAACACTAAAAGTTACAAAACAGCCTGTAAACATTAAACAAGGATCAGAAGTCGACTTAGATGTGGTAGGAATGAGACCTATTAATATGAGTCAGAAGAAGAGAAATAGAAATAGCATTGATTATGATTAATGTGCTGAGGGTTCATCTGAAAATGTGAGAAGAATATATGAATAACATATCCAGAGAGATGGGGAAAAATTTTTTTTTTTAATTGCCAGAAATAAGGAAAAAAAAAACTACTGGATGGATCGACCAGTCAACGCCCATGTTCAGCGGGTAGCAATTACAGAAGTCAGACCTTCCACCTTCTGCAACCCACAACGACCCTGGGTCCATACTCCCAAAGGGATAGAGAATGGGAAAGCTATCAGGGGAGGGGATGGGATATGGAGACCAGGTGGTGGGAATTGTGTGGAGTTGTACCCCTCCTATCCTACGGTTTTGTTAATGTCTCCTTTCTTAAATAAATAAATACATAAATACATAAAGCCTACTAGAAGAGAAATAAAAGAAACTTCTGATAGGATAACTATGCTAAAGACTGGACATGGCTGTCGAATTTCCAAGCTTGAGAATGTCACTAGGAACTTAAAAATCTGAAAAGAAAACAAAGGTTGAAACAAAAAAAAAAAGGAAAACAAAAACAAACAAACAAACAAAAAGAACAAGTCAAAGATTATAAGCACAAATGTAATGGGAAATGCAAGAAGTAGAATAATAATCAAGATTGCATCCATATAATTAAATTTCACCTTAGAGGTTTGGACAATTACCTTCAATATGACTCACTTTATTAAAATTTCTTTATAAAAAGGTTATAAGTCATACACACATACACACAAAACCATCTTTAAATTTACATCCTGTGGGCTGGGGAGATAGGACAGTGGTTATGCAAAGAGACTTTCATGCCTAAAGTTTCAATGTCTGAAGTTCAATTAACCACCCCCACCCCACCCCCCCCCACCACCACAAGCCAAAACTGAGCAGTGCTCTGGAAAAAAAAAAAATCAAATAAAAAATAAAGTCTCATCTTGTGTACAAGGATCAATGTAGAGACTCATTAGAAGGTGTTGATAGCTTGAGTAAGATCAAATGCTGGCAAATGCTCAACACACATACTACAGATGATTTAGGTTGTCAGTAGTGTATTTTTCCCTATCTAACTTGGTGTGTTTATTTATTTGCTTGTCTATGAGGAAGAGATAGAGGTGCACGGGGGTTGGGGGGAAGCCATGCTATTCCACCATCTATGGACTCCATGGAGCTCCCTCATTCTGTGTTAGTTACTCTCTTGTAAGGCTCATGCAGAGTCTAGGTAGATCCTCTACTGAGAGACCTCCCTGGCCCTACATGCCCTCACCCCCTTTGCGCTTTGCCAGGTCCACAAATGCTTCTCTGTACACTGAACAGTCACTTCCAGTTTGCTAAGATTAGTATGGAGAATGGCTTCTGTTTACCAGCATTTCCTAAAGTGCTTCTATGGCAAATTTTATCCTTAAAGGACTGATGGAGGGAAAAAGTGGAGGGAAATGAATTTGAAAATATTGAACTGAAATTATCTTTGTCTTTTAAACTGTCAGGCTTGACAGTATGCATAATACATTTCTATTTATGAAACTTCCTATATCTGGAAGTAGGTGCTCATAGAAAGAATGTTCCCCCTGGGGGGATAGATGGTGTTGGAGCTGGTTAAATACACATGTTACAATGCACAAGGACCCAGGTTCAAATTGCTGGTCCCCACCTTCAGGGGGAAAGCTTCACAAGTGGTGAAACATTGCTGTTGCAGGTGTCTCTCTGTCTCTCTCCCTCCCTCTTCCCACTTGATTTCTGACTGTCTATCCAATAAACAAATAAAGATAATAATTTTTAAAAGTTAAAAAAATAATTTCTCCCCTGAATATACTTGGAGAAATAGAGTTCTAGAAACATCCATGGACACATTTGTTTAGGGAGCACTGGGAAGTAGAATAAGATTTAATAAATCTTCTCCATAAAAGTTCAGAAAGTAAAATTTTGAGCTTTGCAGAAAAAATGGTCCCTGTCACAACTATTAATTTACCTCTTGTGTATAGCAGAAGAAAGTCTTTGGGTATAGCTGTGTTCCAATAAAAATTTAAAAAATTAAAAATTAAAAAAAAATTTTAACTTTAATTAGCAAAAGGAGCCTGTGGGCTATAGTTTGTCAAACCTCCTATAGAAAATAATGATGCTGATTTGTCATACAAATTTTTCAAGTCAATAAATGTTGAGTGCCTACTATGTGTGGTTTGGCTCCATAGTATTGCTTGAACTTTTTTACCTGACTTAAAAAAAAAGTCAGGGAGTCAGGAGGTAGTGCCGTGGGTTAAGCACACATGGTGCGAAATGCAAGGACTGGAGTAAGGATCCTGGTTCAAGCCCTCAGCTCCCCACCTGCAGGGGAGTCGCTTCACAGGTGGTGAAGTATGTCTGCAGGTTTCTCTCTTTCTCTCCCCCTCTCTGTCTTCCCCTCCTCTCTCCATTTCTCTCTGTCCTATCCAACAACGATGACATCAATAATAACTACAACAGTAAAAAAAAAAAAAAAAAAAAAAAAAAGGGGGCCAAAAAGGGAATAAAGTAAATTGAAAAAAAACAAACTCAATACTTTCAGTATCACGATTACACAAGGGACTTGGAAACCTTAAACTCCTTTGGTGACTGTGCCAAATGACAGCAAGGAGGCATAGGTATGTGGAAACATAAGTCACCGGGGGTGGCCTATTGCACCAAAGCAAAAGACTCTGGGGAAGGGACAGGATGAAGGAACACTGAGATCCTGATGTGTCTCCTAGACACCAATCAATCGAAGATGAGAGATTGTGCTTCTGTGCTAAAGACTAGGCTATAAATCATTAACTCCCCCGGGATCCCCAATAAAATTTGAAAAGTTTTTAAAACAAAAAAAACCATAATTTGCATGCTTCTTGTCATCTTGGCATTGCTCCAATTTATATTGTGAGTCCTACAAATGTTGAACCACAATGAAAACTGACAGAGGAGAATATCTGATTCACTTTTGCCTTAAGCAATGCAAAAAAATCCAACCCTTCAATGCCAATATGTTCCAGGACAAGATCAATACTTGAGTCATTCAAGGAGACTGCATGGAGCTCCGTCTCCATCTCACTCACTAGTCCTCTCACTGAACTCAAAACCTGGCCAGTCTCAAGGAAAGACAGAGGTGCTATCTGTTTTTTTATCCCCCCATATTTTGTTTTGAAATCCTGATGGAAATGCTTCATCCAGTGTTCGTTGGCCTCTCTCCTGCAAAACTTTCCAGTCAAAGCCTTAGCCATGTTGTTCTTTTCCAGGTCCTGTTGGTTCTTGTAAAGTCAGGTTAACCCCAGGCATGTTGAGCTTTATTCAAATCACAAACCCCCATGCCAGTGCCTCTGCCCAATACCAGTTGTTTAGATGACAGAATTCAAATCTCTGCTACCCCAGGTCACACTTTATCCTTCCTGTGGAAAAGAGGAGGTAATAGTCATTCACTTAACATCTGACAACTACAGAAGCAGGGAACAGACAGATTTATAACAAAGGGTACCCATGAATATGTTTTCAAGTTCGAGTCTTCTACCTTTGCTAAATGCAACCTTTTAAAGAACAAGTAGGAGTCTTGTGACAAAAGAAACCATTTAAGTCTTCCTAGCACAATACTCCAAGCTTCTCATAGGAAATGGTTAGCATTGTGGCCAGACATAGGGCTCCAATTTTCAAAAACTGCTGTGTTCCTTGAAATTCCTTCGACTTGGCTGCCCTGCTGGCCCCAGCCCTAGCCACTGGAATGTTTAATAGAGCAAACACTGCTCTCAGCCTAAGCCAGTTGTTTTTCTTGTTGGAATTCCTCTGAAAATGTTCTGAAACATATCTGAGAGTCAAGATGAACAAAGAGCTTCCTTTTGAACAATTGTCTTCTACTCACCCCAGAAGGCCCCAAACATCCACACACTCCTCCTGACACACCAGATAAAAGAAAAAAAAAAAAAAAACATTTTCAGATTGCACAAGCAAAATAGGGAACTTGTAAGTACTTACAAGAAGTAGAGAAATTTGGAGCTATTCTTTAAGAGTTCAAATGTCTGGTCTAAAGGAAAGCCAATTCCTGGGGCTCTCCTATAGCTGGCATCAGTCTAGCCAGTTCTTAAACAAAAGTTCTGCTATTACATCCTCCAAAGGGTATTGTCAACACTCAGAAACATCTGTAGATTTAACTCACCCCAGAGCTTTCAAGAGAAGGAAATCCAGGCATTTGTTATTTCCATAGAACAAACCAACCTTGACCCAACAAGGGACAAAACCAAAGCAAAGCAAAAGAAATGACAAGAGTTAGGTGTGAGTGATGGAAAATAGAGTTTAGAGATGGGGAGAGGGTCTGATGTGGGAATATATAATATACAGTAAACAGTTGACTAGCTTTAAAATGCTTCCTAAGCATGCTTTTTTTTGTTTTATTTTGTCTTGTTTAACCATATTAATTTGTACCACTCCTATATGAAAGAATAACACTATGTCATTTGCCATCAGTCTCATGTGACTTACATTAACTAACCTTTTGATCAGTAATGCTGGCATCTGAAAGTTACATGTTTTGGAAGATCTTATAGTATTACAACCCTATGACTTTGATCTGAAGGCTTCTGGGTCATATCTTGCTTGTTTGTTTATTCATTTATTTATTTATTGAATAAAGACAAAAATGGAGAGGGAAGAAATAGAGAGGAAGAGGGGGCCAGACGTTGGAGCACCAGGTTAAGTGCACATATACAAAGTTCAATAACCAGTACAAGGATCCTGGCTCGAGCTTCACAAGCAGTGAAACAGGTCTGCAAGTGTCTCATTCATAGTGCTGGTACTGAGCCCCAGCGATAACCCTGAAGACAAAAAAGAGAGAGAGAGAGAGGAAAAGACACTTATAGTACTGCTTCACGGTTGTGAAACTTTCCTCTTACAGGTGGAAACCAGGAGTTTGTGCATTGTAGAATTATATCTTTCACCTCCTCCTGAAAATTTAGGACCAGGCTAGGAAGATAACATAATGGCTATATAAGTCTTTCATGCCTCAGGTACCAGAGATCCCAGGGTCAATTCTTCAACACTTCAACACTTCTTTTCACCTTAAGATCTCTATTCTCACCTACTCTATTCCTACTTTTTGGTTCCTGTTCATTAGAGCTGAGAAGGAATCTAGTTTTTAAAAAAATCACAGATATTATTAAAGTAGATTTAGATGTAGCTTCACCTAGAAACCATACCTCCCACTGGCTGATAAGGATACACTATGCTGAGTTAGCTGGGAACAAAACAAACAAGTTTTGGCTTTCCCCCTCAACCTCCCCAGAACATAGGGGACTCTTGTTATTTCACACTTTCTTCAGGATATAACAAAGAATGTTAGAAAAGTTCAAGACTCATGTCTAATTCAAATTTTAACAGTTCTACTCTAGCATCTGTTATCAGTGCTAAAAAGAAGCCTGGTAAAGAGTGTGTTGCAATTAAGTTTGAAGTTATTTTTAATAACTCTCAATTGCAGTATTGCTGTAAGATTTCATCTATTTATTTCAGCAGTTCTAAGACACTGTTGTTCACACTGTGTCTCTGATGGTGCGCTTACATCCCTGACAGCCCACAGTATGATGCCATATCTGTTACCACCAGCATAGGACACACTGGTCACAGCTGTTTCCATGTATGCCATCACCTTTACAGAGTTCCGTGCAATCTGGTACTAAGTACACTGTTGAATTTTTTTAAAAATATTTATTTATTTATTTCCTTTTGTTGCCCTTGTTGTTTTTTATTGTTGTAGTTATTATTGTTGTCATCGTTGCTGGATAGAACAGAGAGAAATGGTGAGAGGAGTGGAAGACAGAGAGGGGGAGAGAAAGACACCTGCAGACCTGTTTCACCGCCTGTGAAGCGACTCCCCCTGCAGGTGGGGAGCCGGGGCTCGAACTGGGATCTTTATGCCAGTCCTTGCACTTTGTGCCATGTGCGTTTAACCCGCTGTGCTACAGCCCGACTCCCTACACTGTTGAATTTAACTGCTATCTAAATGGTGTAAAAATATTTCACTCTGACTATGTATCTAAACAAAAGGTTATGAGAATTCAAGAAAGTATAAAAACACAGCATAGGGAGATATGAGTAGGAATGAAAGTTTATATTCTTAATGTAGAAAGACTAGGAAACTGTAGTCTGGGGGGGGGTGCAGTGGATAAAGCATTTTTATTTATAAGTATGAGGTCCTCAGTTCAATCCCTGGCAGCACATGTACCAGAGTAATGCTCTGGCTCTCTTTCTGTCTCTCCTATCTCTTTAATAAGTTCTTTAAAATATTTTTTTTAAATAGTAAAATTTTAAAAAAGACATGGGAACTGAGCAGAAAATATTGATCATAGGAATAGTGAACATGCTACCATATTTAGTTGCGAAGGGATAACCAAGGGCTTTATAGGAATGAAGGAAGAAAGGGGGGTGTTTGCAAACAGATCACAGTATATTCCATTCCTAGGTGATAAACAAAAATTGCTATTAGAGGCCAAAATAACTGCAAACCCCATAGAGAAGCTAAGACATGCATGTCAAAGCAAAAAAAGGCTACCACTCTTTAATGATGGCATTTTTGGTCAATACTAGGCCACTCTATCTGGAGCTCTAGTCAGAGAATCTTTGGATTCCTACAAAGATATGGGCCTAGACCTCTAACATGTCCCTTTCTCTTCCACTGGTCACTTCCATCAGAAATGTCATCATAAGCCCTCTTGCAGGCCTCTCTAGGAACTTGCCCTCACTATACAACAGCAATGTGCCCTGGGTCAAGTGGATGGAGTAAAGAGTTAATTTTATTCATAGATTTCCTTGAAGATGTGAAATACTTTATATCCTAATCCAATTTTTGAGTCCTTTCTTCAACTCTGACACCACCTTCTCATACAGTATTTTTGTCCAACTCTATGTTAGCTATCAAACTCAAGCAAAAACTATGATAGTCATATGTCCTTAGGAACATACCTACAATAGACTTCAACACTTCTTTTCATCCTAATATCCCTATTCTCATCTACTCTATTCCTACTTTTTGGTTCCTATTCATTAATCATTTTGTCCAGCTTTATATCTTACCAACTTTCAGCCACCAAGTTGCCGATGCTATCATGATTCCATTCTGACTTTCCTGCACAGATGACTTGACCAATGTGTCCTGGAACTCTGGAGCCCTACTCCACAAGGGAAATATAGAAACAGGCTGGAGGTATGGATCAACCTGCCAATGCCCATGTCCAGTAGAGAAGCAATTGCAGAAGCCAGAACTCCCACCTTCTGCACCCTCAAAACAATTTTGATCCATACTCCCAATGGGAGAGAAATGCTAGGGGGAGATGACCAGAGGGCTGCTCTGAACTTCAACTCCATTAAGACCAGGAGAGAGAAGAGGAAAAAAGGAGAGATATTTGGATGTAGTAATAGGTGTATGTGTGACTTAGAAAGGAAGAGAAGACTACATGATACATGGTGCCAACAATAGCTCTACCCAACGCGGGAGGAAGCTGGCTATTGAGAATACCATAGCTCTGATTGGAACAGATACAAAGAGGGTCCCTGAGATGTTCCCCAAGGAAGCCTTGGCTCCTTCAGTGAATGTTTATCCCATGGTGTAGAACCAGTATACCACCATGCTCAATGGTGGTCTGGCCATGAAGACCAATGAGACCTCTGTGATCCAGAGTGGTGGCATCCCAACTCTCCCAGTGTCCCTGGGGGGCCAGCTCCATGGTGAACAACACCATTATTTCCAAGATGGATGGCTCCCAGTCAGCTCTCAGCACTGATGTAGAAAAACCAGCCGCCACTAATGGTCTCCCAAAGCCCCAATTCCCTCACTTCCTGAAAGAGAACAAGATTGCAGTCAGCTAAACTAAAGGAGAGCCCAGGTTGAAGGAAACATGCAATGTGACCTAGAACTGGGTAACTTTTTTTTTAAAAAGCCATCTCCTATTTTTCTCACTAATATGCAGTTGATGTTTACAGTTGTGACCACAACCTCAGGCAAGTCCTACAGTCACAAAACTGCTGTGCTGCTTTGCCATCCCTCCCACCCCCCCCCAAAAAAAAAAGGAAAAGGAAAAAAGAAAAAATCCATACTAATATTTTTTCTTTCTAACTTTGGAAGGAAGCGGGTCTTGCAGAGTAGCTTTGTTACTTGCGACAAATTGTATACATAAAGGCTTTGTATTATTTCCAAAGATGGATGATGTATGTTTCAAGTTGGAATTTAACCACAGTGGAAAAGAACTGCTTAACCTCACTAGGGAGAAGTGGGGCTGTACGTGTTTGTGGTAACTGGATGCAGGTAAATGGACAGACCAGCTGTCCATTATATGTAGTAATAACAACTACAACAAGCACAACATGGGCAATAAAATGGGAAAAATAGCCTCCAGGAGCAGTGGATTCGAGCGCAGGCACTGAGCTGCCCCCCAAAAAAAATTTCTACTGTGCAGTGGGGGCCAGGCTGAAACCTGAGTCACATGCATGGCAAAGTATCCAGATGAGCAATTTTGCCAATCCAAATAATTGATCTATTTAATAAAATCAAAGAGAAGGAAAATAGTGGATAAAAATATAAAAGGAAGATGGTAGAACTTAATCTAAATACATCAATAATTACAATAAATACAGGTTGCACCCACTTTTTCTAATAATAAATACAAAAGTATCTGAATTTTCACACTATAAACTAAAGTGCTAATTTAGCTGGGAAGGTGACTCAGTGAGACAGTGTTCTGGTTTTCCCTTGCATAAAATAAATGAATAAACCTTTATAGGTGACATGCAATAATTAGAAATGAAAGGAGAAAAGCGCTATACCACCAAGTAAATGCCAATGTAAAAAGATGAATATTGACTGATATTACTATCTATAGAACACTAATAAAATGTTAGGCACAGACATACATAGGGACAAAGAACAACCCAGAATAATGGGAACCTAGAGGGAAAGTCAAGAAGGTCAAATTAAGGAACCAGTTATGCTAATGAGTCATGAAAGTAGGGAACAGACACTGCTGTTCTTCAGCTCAAGAGGTATAATCGATTCTTCAGTTAGTTTTCTAGTGTGTGCTAGGTATTTCCTGTTTCTCTCTTTTTTTAATTTTATTAGTGATTTAATACTGATTTACAAAATTACAAGATAATGGGCACAACTCTGCACCATTCCCACTGCCAGGGGTCTGTATCCCCATTCTCTCTATGGTAAACTACAGCGGTTTTCCTAAGGTTACAGATATGGTTTAACTATTATCTACAACTATCTGCCTATATTTGTATGTATTCGCCCATTTTTTCCCCCTTGGTTCCATCTTCTCTTCCTTATCTTTTTTTTTTTTTTTTTTTTGAGGAGGGGAACCATCCAAATTTATTCTCCAACAGACAGCATCAGCAGGTGAAACTACAGGGGTTTCTCCATAGACCATACATTCACAAGCCATTAATTGCTTAAAGTTATCAAGCTTAACAGTGTGAAAGCCTCTTGTGTGATCTTTGTAATAATAACCACTTCACAGTGGAAACAGCTATTATACCATTGTGTTCACTTACAATCCCAGACGGAAAGGCACAACTTGGCAAAGAAAAAAAAAAAAAGATGAATTAGGTGCAACAACCAAGAGAAAAACTTTTTTGATAAGTCTTCATCCATAAAGAAATATTCTTCACCCAGAAGTCAGGCTCTTCCTTTCCCCTTTGTCAAGCCATGAAGAGTAATGTCTTATTTGCTTCATGCTACATATATAAAAAGGTTAAGGAAAAAAAAAAAACAGCTACTAGAACATCTTGAACATCCAGCTGTTTCCACCAACACATGAACTTAGGCTCTAGACAGGGTCTACGAACACTTCAGCAGTCACAAAATGAGAAAAATAAAGACTATGACTACAAAAGAAAGATAATAATAAAAAAGGAGGTAGGTAAATTAAAGCTTTCAGACCCAGGATCTTGCCTGCTCCAACTTTGCAGCCTTCATGCAATACTTGGGGAAGGGCATCTTCATAATTACTTGGCATTAAGTCACACCATGGAGATTTACTTAAGTTACGTGAATTATTTTGTGAACCTATAATAAACATACCCTTATGTGAGTTTCTTCAAGAACAAAAAACAAAACACCACAGTTCAACAGAGTAGGCACTGGCAAACTAAAAGTCATCCCAACTCCCCTGCCCAGGTGCTCCTCTCTTCTGATGTTCAGAAAGAAAGGCACCTAGAAAGCAGAGGTCCATTGGCACTCTTTGGGGGTTCCGATTAAACTGTATTTAAATAAGCAGCAACACACACTGGCTCTCTAAGAACTAACATCAGTCCATTTGAGGGCATTTTACTTAAGGTTCAAAGACTGAAGAGATTTTGTAATTCTATTGATACAACCTTAGTTTAAAAAAAAAAAGTAAGAGAAAATGGCTGTATGTTGGGGGTGGGGGCGACACACACAGTCAAACCAGGGCCCTATTGGCTTGAACCAGGATCCTTAGGCCAGCCCTTGCACTTTGCGCCATGTGTGCTTAACCCGCTGCGCTACCGCCCAGCTCCCACAGTAGAAAATTTTGATACTGTGGCCTCTCCCTCTCTTTCTCCATTCTACCTAGAAAGAAAAAGAAAAGAAAAGGAAAAGAAAAGAAGCTTTTAAACTTTCTTTTTCACTCTCCTGCTTAGAAATGATGTATTTTGTGCTTATTTTTAACATACATTATTACAAATGCTTACAAAATCAAGATTAATCACCAATTCTTTTCTCTTCTGAAAAAGACAGGAAACTTGACACACAGTAGCTACTCTCCCTCGTGACTTTCAAGTTTTATTTATTTATTTTTGCCTCCTGGGTTATTGCTGGAGCTCAGTGCCTGCACTACCAATCCACTGCTACTGGAGGCCATTCTCCCCATTTTTCGTTGCCCTTGTTGTTGGATAGGACAGATAGAAATTGGGAGAGGAGGGAGCCAGGCTGTAGCTCAGTGGGTTAGGCATAGGTGGCACAAAGTGCAAGGACCGGCCTAAGGACCCCAGTTCAAGCCCCCGGCTCCCCACCTGCAGAGGAGTTGCTTCACAGGCGGTGAAGCAGGTCTGCAGGTGTCTGTCTTCCTCTCCCCCTCTCTGTCTTCCCCTCCTCTCTCCATTTCTCTGTCCTATTCAACAACGACGACAACAATAATAACTACAATAAAGCAACAAGGGCAACAAAAGGGAATAAATAAAATAAATACTTTTAAAAAAATTGAGAGAGGAGGGGAAGATAGAGAGGGAGAGAGAAAGACTCCTACAGGTCTGCTTAACCGCTTATGAAGCGACGCCCCCTACAGGTGGGAGTCCCAGGCTCAAACCAGGATGCTTAGGCAGGTCCCTGTGCTTTGCGCTATGTGGCTATGTCCCCGACTTTCAAGTTATTATGTTTTCTTTCCATCTTCTTTCAAGCAGATACACAACTGCTGTTATGATCATTGTTTTGTGGAAAGTGCCTTTTAATAAATTATAGACATGCAAAAATAATCCACTGTGATTGTGATCAATATTTACAATAACAAGCAGTTTAAAGAAACTGAGGGGGCCCGGTGGTGGCGAGCACGGAGAGTGCATGGACCAGTGCAAGGATCCCAGTTCGAGCCCCAGAGTCTCCATCTACAGGGTGCGGGCCACTTTATAAGTGGTGAAGTAGGTCTGCAGGTGTCTAGCTTTCTCTCCCCAACAATAAGACAGCAAGAACTATAATGATAAACAAGGGCAACAAAAGGGAAAAAATAGCCTCCAGGAGCAGTGGATTCATAGTGTAGTCACCGAGTCCTGGTGATAAACCTGAGGCAAAAAAAAAAAAAAGAAAGAAACTGGGAACAAAATCCAGGAGATACTGATGATCAATATACTAATAAAATCATCTCCTCTCACCAAAAACGTTATTTTGTGCTGGTAACTGACCTTCTTTTGCTGGATAAACCTGCACAGGAAACACATAATCCTTGTGATCCCCACACATGTGTATATCATCTATCCTTTTGAATCCTTATTTGACCTCACTGGCATGTGTTTTCAATATAAAGCTGCACCGAAGAAAAATAATAATTACCACATCTCTACCTTTCAGCTGTTGAAACAAGGTGACTTACAGAAATACCAGAGACTGCAAACAAAGGTAAGTTTCCACTGCTTATAGAGTCCAGCTTCCAAATGTTGGGTTAGAAGGGAATTTTGTTGTTGTTGTTGTTGTTGTGGTCAAAACCCTGGGCCTGGAATCCAAATGGAATATATGCTGCAGAGTTCGGTATTGTTAAACCTCTTACATCTGTATTCTGAGAATAGTGCTTACGTGGCAGGATAGTCCTATCATCCATAACCTTCCTCTAGATGGCCAGAGGGACTCCATCAAACATGAGTGCTTGTATCCTGCTTACAGAACTGGCTTCTTTACCCAATGGCCCACCTGCGTTGTGGCTTCCCACTTTGTGAGCTTCCTCTAGACTTGGTTGGCATTGGCCTCATACACAAGTGAAGCATGGAAGTGAGCAAACTGGCTTAAAGAAAACAAATATTGGGAGTCGGGCAGTAGTGCAGTGGCTTAAGCGCACGTGGCGCAAAGCGCAAGGACTGGCATAAGGATCCCGGTTTGAGCTCCCCACCTGCAGGGGAGTCGCTTCACAAGCGGTGAAGCAAGTCTTCAGGTGTCTATTTTTCTCTCCCCCTCTGTCTTCCCCTCCTCTCTCCATTTCTCTGTCCTATCCAACAATGACAACAACAATAATAACTACAACATAAAACAAGGGCAACAAAAGGGAATAAAAAATAAAAAGGAAAACATCTTCTAACAACACAATAGTGTCAGAATTATAGGTCCTGTGGACTGATACTAAAATGGCATTGCTGCCAAAGACATTTTTGTTAATTTATTTTTATTTGATAGGACAGAAAGTGAGTGGGGGGGGCAGGGCGCTGCTTCATCACTTGTAAAGCTTCCTTTCCACAAGTATATGTAGGGGGCTTGAATCTAGGTCCTTGTGCATGGTAATATGTTTTCTTATTTTTATTTATTTATTTTTTGCCTCCAGGGTTATTGCTGGGGCTCAGTGCCTGCACCATGAATCCACTGCTCCTGGAGGCCATTTTCCCCCCTTTTGCTGCCCTTCTTGTTGTAGTCTTGTTGTGGTTATTATTGTTATTGTTGATGTCCGTTGTTGGATAGGACAGAGAGAAATGGAGAGAGATGGGGAAGACAGAGAGGGGGAGAGACAGACCTTGTTTTTTTTTTTTATTGTTGTAGTTATTATTGTTGTTGTCATTGATGTCGTTGTTGGCTAAGACAGAGAGAAACGGAGAGAGGAGGGGAAGACAGAGAGGGGGAGAGAAAGAGAGACACTTGCAGACCTGCTTCACTGCCTGTGAAGCGACTCCCCTGCAGGTGGGGAGCTGGGGGCTTGAACCGCAATCCTTACACCAGTCCTTGTGCTTTGTGCCACGTGCACTTAACCCGCTGCACCACCGCCCGACCCCCAGTAATGTATGTTTTCAACTGTATGCACCACTGCTCAGCCCCAGGACATTTGTTTTAGATGTGAGGATCAACCTGATTTGGAACAAGTTTATAAAGAACAAAGATTCCTTAAAATATACAAATAAAATGAACAAATAAGTAAAAATAGCAAAAGTCACCAAGAACCTTATTTTTGTATAATAAAATCACTTAAATTTTATCACTTTTTCACTTATGTCTGTATTTTGAGAATAGTGCTTATGTAGCAGGGAAGTCATAGCACCCATAACATTCCTGGAGATGGCCAGGACTCCATCACATGAGTGCTTGTATCCTACTGATAGAACTGGTTCCTTTACCCAAAGGCCCACCACTTAAAAGTTTAGTGAATCTGGAAAACACCTGAGGAAGCCAGACACTGTTTCTCTTATCTGAGAGAAGAGGAAAAAAGGAAGGACACTTGGAAGTAGTTATGACTTAGGTAGGTGTGACTTAGAAAGGAAGTGAAGGCAGGACAATAGGGAAAAAAATGGGCAAAAAATGGCAGGGGTAGATAGATAGCAATGTGAAAATGTCCATGGGCAGCTAGAGGACTAAGATTTAATTAGAAACAAGTTGTTTTCATTCAGTGTTAGGTTATGGTGAAAGGAACTGGAAGAGATAAACTAGTAGCTGAACTGAAGTTTTCCACACATGAATGGTGAACAGAAAACCACACAAGCAGGGGCCAGGTGGTGGGTGCACTAGATTAAGGTTAAGTGCACATAGTATGAAGGATCTGCACAATGATCCCAGTTCAAGCCCCCTACTCCCCACCTGTGGTGGGGGGGGCGGAGGAAGAGTCGCTTCATATAGGTGAAGCAGGTCTGCAGATGTCTCTCTCCCTTTCTATCTCCCCCTCCCCTCTTAATTTCTCTCTGTCCTATCCAATTAAAAATGGCCTCCAGGAGCAATAGATTCATAGTGCCAGCACCTAGCCCCAGGGATAACCCTGAAGGAGGGAAGGGAAGGAAACCACACTGGCCAGAAAAAAAAACAGAGCAGAGCAGGGGCAGTCACATTGTGCCGGTTTGCAGCTCTCTTGAGGCTGCCCACACCAATCCACTAAGCAAGTACCACCTGCCCCAAGGTCCTGTTTTCCTCCAAATACAAACCACTAACACCAGAATCGTGTTATAACTAAGACACAGCACTCCCTTAGAGTGTTGTCAAACCCAGCATTCCCTCATAAGTTATCTAATGACACAAATTCACAAATCCTTAGTGCTTACAAAACTAGGAAATGTGAATTCATAGCAAATTGGAAATCTGATTTTCTTTTTATAAAAACAGTATTATATCACCCAGATTTTTTTCCCCCAGGGTGCTGCTCAGCTCTGGCTTATGGTGGTGCTGGGGTTTGAACTCAGGACCGTTGGTACCTCAGGCAACCCAGGGTTCACCCAGCTTTTGGTCCACTGTCAGTGACCAGTAGTGTTTGGGAAGCAGAGCTATTCTTATTCAATCTTATTTCAAATTAGCAATTTGACAAAAGCTTATCTAGTCCCATTCTCTGGGGGAGAAAAGCTAAAGATAGAAGGCAGGTGGTAATGCACCTGGTTAAGTGCACATATTACAAAGCACAAGGACACAGATTCAAGTCCCTGGACCCCCACCTGCAGGGGGAAAGCTTCACAAGTAGTAAAACAGGGTGCAGGTGTCTCTGTCTCTCCCACTCCCCTCTCAATTTCTGTCTCTATACAACAATAAATGAGTAAAAGATTGTTTTAAATTTAAAAATATCTTTAAAAAAAAAAAGAGGTGTCAGGTGATAGTGCAGCAGGTTAAGCACACATGGTGCCAAGCGCAAGGACCCACGTAGGGAACCCGGTTCAAGACCCCAGCTCCCCACCTGCAGGAGGGTCGCTTCACAAGCAATGAAGCAGGGCTGCAGGTGTTTATCTTTCTTTTTTTTAATCTTTTAATATTTATTTATTTATTCCCTTTTGTTGCCCTTGTTTTATTGTTGTTGCTATTGATGTCATCGTTGTTGGATAGAACAGAGAGAAATGGAGAGAGGAGGGGAAGACAGAGAGGGGGAGAGAAAGACACCTGCAGACCTGCTTCACCACTTGTGAAACGACTCTCCCGCAGATGGGGAGCTGGGGGCTCGAACCAGGATCCTTACGCTGGTCCTTGGGCTTTGCACCACCTGTGCTTAACCCATTGTGCTACCGCCTGACTCCCAGGTGTTTATCTTTCTCTCCCCATCTTCCCTTCTTCTCTCCATTTCTCTTTGTCCTATCCAACAACAACAGCAATGGCAACAATAACAAGGGCAATAAAATGGGAAAAATGGCCTCCAGTAGCAGTGGATTTGTAGTGCAGGAACCGAGCCCCAGCAATAACCCTGGAGGGGAAAAAGAAAAAGAAAAAGAAAAAAAGAAAGGAAGGAAATCTAAAGATCAGAAAGAGCAAACTCTTTTAAGTCACACCACCAGAGCATGAATGAGTCTTGGCTGGCACCAAACTTGAGGTTGGTCCCACAAACACCCACCACACCTATAACAACACTGTATCAGGTGCTTCTCCATCTCAAATCTGCTAGCTACTCGCTCCAACTCATTTTCCTCAGCAAACTGACAATGAGCACATTTTTTTTAATTGGGGAGATTAATGGTTTACAGTAGTTATTGATACATGTGTAAAATGTTTGTTTTCTGCAAAACACTCACCCCCAGTCTAGGTCCTCTACCATTATGCACCAGGACCTAAATCCCTCCTCCCCCCAGAGTCCTTTACTTTGGTGCAATACACCAACAGATCAGTGGCTAACAAAGTTGTGGTACATATACACAACGTAATACTATTCAGCCATTAAAAAAAAAAGATGACATATAAATCAGTAGTTAATTAATATGAGAGGGGGAAATCAATTGTATGTCTCAAAGGTTCTCAAAAGACAAACTGAATCTTTTTAATAGATAGGCTACGTATTTGATATGCGGACTCTCTCAAAAGCCTAGACCAAGTAGATTAGAAGCTTCCAATAGCACAGCTATATACAAGATACTGGGTACTGTACAGCAAACCATAACAAAGGGACTTTTCAAAGTTAACCCAATTAACAAATAATGTGTGGGTAATATTAACTATTGATTGTCTTTTTGAACCCTAAGACAGCAGGAACCTCACATCTTCACTATAGAGCCCCTACTTCCCCCAGTCCTGGCACCCTTGGATAGGGCTCACTTTCCCGTATGCTTCTCCCAATCCATACCAAATAATATTGCATCCGCCGATCACAACCTAACCAAAGCAACGATTGCCATCTCAACATGCTTCACCTCAGAGTGTATCCAGAGACTTCACGTGTGGAATGACAACCCTTCAGCTTCATTACTCGGGTGAGACCTTTCCTTTTATAGTACACTCTAATTTCATCTCAGGTAGTTCACTTTCTAACAAAGTCCCATAACCTAGACATACACCAGTTTCTGTGAGAGAGAGCGTATGTGCACACGTATCCATAAACTACTGCAAAATATATACCTGAAAGCAGGATTACACTAGAGTTTGCAGTGAGTACCTCCCCAACACTTCCTCTCCACTATTCCAATCTTGGGATCCATGTTTGCTCAACAAATTGATTGGCTTCGTATGTTAACTCTCTTTTCAATCACCAGGTTCCAGATGCCACCAGGATGCTGGCTAGGCTTCCCTGGATTGAGGACCCCACCAATGTGTCCTGGAGCTCAGCTTCCCCAGAGACACACCTGACTAGGGAAAGAGAGAGGCAGACTGGGAGTATGGACCGACCAGTCAACACCCATGTTCAGCAGGGAAGCAATTACAGAAGCCAGACCTTCTACCTTCTGCAACCCTCAACGACCCTGGGTCCATGCTCCCAGAGGGCTAGAGAATGGGAAGGCTATCATGGGAGAGGGTGGGTTATGGGGATTGGGTGGTGGGAATTGTGTGGAGTTGTACCCCTCCTACCTTATGCCTTTGTTCACTAATCCTTTCTTAAATTAAAAATTTAAAAAAAAAAAAAAAAAAAAAAGATGAATTCAGCTTCTTTACCTTATCTTGGATGGAGCCTGGAGGTATTAAAGGTCTCACTTAACATGGAGCTCACATGTTAAATGAGATAAGCCAGAAACAGAAGAATGAATATGGGATGATCTCACTCATGGACAGAAGTTGAGAAATAAAAACAGAAAGGGATACACAAAGCAGAACATGAGTACATTTCTCCAGGGGACATTAAGTTCTGACTTGGTCCTTCTCTCCCCTGTCAGAGCACTGCCCTCCTTGCACTCACGCTGGAAGCAACTGAGGCTCCTTGCCTCCTGAGGTTCAGAGAGCCTGCACTCTCCCACATCAGAAACCTACCTGGGGGCCAGGCTATGGCACAACTGGTTAAGAGTGCATTATTACCATGCACACGGAGACCTTGGGAGAACTACTGCAGTTTCCAGTGGAGGGGATGAGGACACAACTCTGGTGGTGGGAACCATATGGAATTATACCCCTAATACCTTACAATTTTGTAAATCAGTATTAAAACACACACACACACACACACACAACACCAGTGCCAGGCTGCTGTACCCCCATATCAATTTCCTGTGAATAGAGAGGTTATGGTGGGGAACTCAGTCCTCAATTTTTTTTTCTTGTCACCAGTGTTATCACCGGGGCTCAGTAGCCTGCATGACAAACACATCCACTGCTCAAGTAGCCAAGTATTTACTTTTTCTTTTCCCCTTTCTTTTGTTGACAGAGACAGAAAAAATTAAAGTAATGGAAGAGACAGAGCAAGAGAAAAAGAAAGACATAGCACTGCTTCAGTACTTATGCAGATGGGGACTGGGTGCTTGAACCCAGATGCTGTGCACTGTAATGTGTGCGGTCTACCACTGCCTGCCCCCATGTGTTTTTAATATCAATGTGATTCCAATGTACAGTCAAGGTTGAGAACCACTACACTGGAGAAAACAGTCACTGTCCTTTTGTGAAGCTTGGCCTTATGCATCTGTTTGGTAGACAACTTACCTTCCTCATTTCTTCCAATAACCTTTTTATAGCTAGATTTGGGTGTGGGGAAACCCAACTGGTAGACAGAACCAGACACATATATATATAAAAATACATGCACACAAATTTTTATTTATTTAACTTAGGTCCTGATCATTAGCATATAAATCAGGGGGGAAATTGGAGTGCCTTAGAACTTACATATTTTCAATTCTTGAAAGACCCAAACTCTACAAAAACATACACAAAAGGAATTTAAGTCATAAAACATACATACACACACACAGAGAGAGAGAAACTTTAATCATTTTCAGGAACCACAATCCAATGGTGTATTTTCATAGGTAAGATCTCACTCATTGATATACAAAGAAAAACAACACACCCTAAACTTTAAGACATGTGCCCTCAGCAGGAGTGCACTTACAGTTAGGTTTATGGGTAACACTTTGAGGTAGCATATTTTGTAAAATAACAAGTCACAGAGTTGTTTCTCCTGGATACAAAGGGACAGAGCACTGGTTTTGCACTTGCAAAGTGACTTTGTCTGACCTGAAATCAACCTGGATTAAAGTCAATGTCTATCATCTTGTTGTGATCACCCCATCCTTCTTTTAGGAAAAAAGAGAAGTATCTCAATGCTTCTTTCCTCCTGTGAGGTGGCATTCAAGCCATGGTGCCAATCTCCTTTTGCCACATACAATCCTTGATGTCGGGAGACCCATGCATGCAGTGGAATGGGAAACAGGGCACTATGCTATCTTTTAAAGAGTTTTTATCTAGGCTGGATAAACAGCTCACTTGGATAGTGCGCTGCTTTGCCATGTGTGCAACCCACATTCAAGCTAGGCCCCCACTACATTGAAGGAAGCTTCGGTGATGTGGTCTCCTTTGCTTTCTCTGCTTTGCCTCTCCACTTCTATCTAATAAGAAAGAAGTTTCTAACAACTTAAAAGTGACCAGCTCCTTAAAAACTACAAAGAGGTTCACTTCTGATATTCCTTCCAGGATTCTGACCCTTGGGTTCCCTGCCCCTGAGTACAATATTTTAGGGTATCATTAAGCTTTCTGCAAATGTCCTGGCAGGAAACTGAACAGAAAGCCAACTAAAAACCCAGGTGCAGGGACAACCCCAAGAACAGACTTCCTTTGTGCAAGCTGATATAAGTTTACAGTTCAAGAAAATGACCTGCTTTTTGAGAGGGGGATGGATAAGGAGGAGAAAAGTGAATACTCAGCTTAGCTCTGCATTTTAAACACAAATATACAGTCCAAACAGGCTGAGGATTAAAGCTGTTTTAAAAAAAGGAAAAAAAGGTCCCAACAACCTTAGACTTATGTGCAGGTTGACATTTTGCCCCAATGGTCACAGATTAAAGGGATATCTAATCCCTCGAAGCCCTTTTGTCCCCACAGCTTGCTTCCTGTTTGAAGTTGAACTCTTAGAATATATAAATGGATAAAAAGAGCACACGCCCAGGCAAAAAAGGGGGGGTGGGTGGGCGTGAACTGGGCCTGAGTTGTTAAAAGTCTGTTACTCAGCATCATGTAAAATCCTCAAAAGCTGCCAATAGCCACAGCCCTTCTCTACCCAAGCAAGCCAGCTGGCCAATCCAGTCAACTGCTGACCCAAAGCAAAGGACACAACTGAGCCCAAGAGCCCAAGTCTCCAAAGGGTTGTAAGAGCTGATTCTCTAGCAGACCCAGGGTAACTCTCCCACCCAAGCACGCGCGCGCATGCGAGCGCGCACGCGCGCGCACACACACGCGCACGCGCACGCCCGGTCAACTACTACTGGTGGTCCATGCAAAATGCTGGAGCAGAGAGTGAGGGAGAGAAGAGCTGCTCTCTGAAGACACCAGCCTGACAAATACAAAGTCGCTTGATGCTTTGTACAGCTAGAAGATGCATGACCTGGTATTCAAGCTTCTTGATAAACTTTTTCTCCCCTTTCTGGGTCAAACAGGAAAACGGTCCCATTGGGTTAACAGTGTCATTTTAAATGCCATAAATTAAATAAGTTAGTTCACATTTTCCCCCCTGGCACTTCAGTCACCCCAGTCTCTATCGAGCTCTCAAAGTTTGCTTCAGCAGCTCCAGGTCTCTCCTGCGGGGGGCGCTGGCTCTCTGACAGCCATATTCCTCCAGTTGTAGAGGAATGAATTGTTCCAGTGGACCAAGGCCTTCTTCAGCAGGACTGCTAAAAAGCTTAGTCCAGGAGGGTTTAAAGATTCCTTTGAATCCCAAAAATATGGTGCTCCCTGAAAAATAAATTGAACATCAGAACTATTGTGATCAGGAACCTTTGCTTTTGCACTATCATTGAGAGGGAAGAGATTCTGGAGAACACCTGAGGTCAGGCACTGTTTTACTTATTTGAGAAGGAAGAGGAAAAATTAAATCCCTATTATCTTATAATCTTGTAATCACTATTAAACCAATAATAATAATAAGCACATTTGCTAGTTCCAGGTGAAATGACATGGGAGATAAAATGGTGGTGAACAAAACAAAGATGGTTATTAAATGAGCAAGAACAAAAAGAATTTCTGCTTCCTTACGTCAGTAGGTGGACTTTTACCACCCACCTCTTGCCCCAAATAACAAACCACATCCCAATATCTTCGTCTCCTTTAGAAACTATAAAAGTTATCCTTAGTTAATTATCTTAATGATAGTTACACCTGCAAAACAAGCTTATGAAAAGAGTGTGGTTTCTACATTCCGTTATTAAAAAAAAAAAAAAGTCCACATCAGGATATATTTAAAGGACATGAAAACACTAATTTGAAAGCATGTATGCAACCCTATATTCATGGCTGCATTATTCACAATAGCCAAGAGACTGAGCAACCTAAATGCCTATCAATGAACAACTAGATAAAGAAGTTATAATATGGGTGTCGGGTGGTAGCACAGTAGGTTAAGAGCACGTGGTGCAAAGCACAAGGACTGGTGTAAGGACCCCAGTTCAAGCCCCCGGCTCCCCACCTGCAGGGGAGTCGCTTCACAGGCAGTGAAGCAGGTCTGCAAGTGTCTCTCTTTCTCTCCCCCTGTCTTCCCCTCCTCTCTCCGTTTCTCTCTGTCTTAGCCAACAACGACATCAATGACAACAACAATAATAACTACAACAATAATAAAAAAAAAAAGGTCTGTCTTTCTCTCCCCCTCTCTGTCTTCCCCATCTCTCTCCATTTCTCTCTGTCCTATCCAACAACGGACATCAACAATAACAATAATAACCACAACAAGGCTACAACCACAAGGGCAACAAAAGGGGGAAAAATGGCCTCCAGGAGCAGTGGATTCATGGTGCAGGCACTGAACCCCAGCAATAACCCTGGAGGCAAAAAATAAATAAATAAAAATAAGAAAACATACATTACCATGCAGGTCTGCAAGTGTCTCTCTTTCTCTCCCCCTCTGTCTTCCCCTCCTCTCTTCATTTCTCTCTGTCCTATCCAACAATAACTATAACAATAAAATAACAATAAAACAACAATAAAAAAAACAAGGGCAACAAAAGGGAATAAATATTTTTTTTAAAGTTATGATAAATTATATTGAGTGGTTGGAAGTCAGGCACAATCTTGCATAAAAAAGAATATAACTAAAATATGCCTACTAGCTATCTACAAAATGGAGGACACCCTACCCCAACTCTTCATCTGCACTATTCCAGCCTTTAGGTTCATGGTTAGTCAACAGTTTGATTGGCTTTATATGTTAACTCCCTTTTCAGCCACCAGGTTCCAGATGCTAGCATGATGCCAACCAGACTTCCCTGGACAGACAACCCCACCAATGTGTCCTGGAGCTCCAATTCCCCCTGAATCCTGCCCTACTAAGGAAAGAGAGAGGCAGGCTAGGAGTATGGATTGACCTGTCAATGCCAATGTTCAGTAGGTAAGCAATTACAGAAGCCAGACCTTCCACCTTCTGCATCGCACAATGACCTTGGGTCTATACTCCCAGAGGTTTAAAGAATAGGAAAGCTATCAAGGGAGGGGATGAGATGTGGAGTTCTGGTGGTGGGAATTGTGTGGAGTTGTACTCCTCTTATCCTATGGTTTTGTCAGTGTTTCATTTTTATAAATAAAATAAAAGAAAAACAGAAGAAAAATCATGACTTTTCCAACAACCCAATATATTTAATGGAATACTACTCTGCAATTAAAAAAGATGATAATCTAGCCTTTGGAACATAATGGGTACAACTGGAGATGATTATGCTTAATAAAGTAAGCATATGTGGAATGTAGATAATTAAAGCATATGAACTTGCAGGGATTAAAAAAAAGCAACCAAACTGTCAGTCTGTGAGAGCTCTTGTGGTTAGGGGTAGGGTGAGAGGGCACACCAGAACTTCTGTGGATGCAATTTGAAATCATATCCCAGAAAGGCTGGGGAGGCAGAACAGTCATTATGTAAAAGACTCTCATGCCACAGACACTCAGGTCCCTGACTGAATCACCCATACCACCTTAATCTAGAGCTGAGCAGTACTCTGATGAGGGAGGGAGGGAGAGAAGGAAGGAGAAGGGAAACAGAAACTATACCTCTGTAATGATGTAATTTTGTAAAGTATTGTTAACTCACTAAAAAAAAGTAATATTATAAAATGCATACATTAGGGTGAGGAAGACAGTACAGTGGTAGCACACAGAATGTGTATGCAAAGGTTCCAGGTTCAATACCCAACACCACTACTAGCCAGAGCTAAGCAGTGTTCTGGTTAAAAAAAAAAAAAAAAAAGAACAGACATTTATATTGCTGGTCTCAAAAGAACTTCATAGAATAGTATAATACAAACCTTTATTATAAAGATGAGCTGGTTTGGCTAATCCCAGAGATACTAATGAGTAGGAAATATTCAACTGCTTTATGTCTCCTCTTGTACTTAATAGAACTATTGACCTGTAAAAGTCAGGAAAATCATTAATTATCAATAATTCAACATGTGTAGAGTACTTTTTGCAGTGGATAAAGTATAGTTATACTAGATAGAAAGTAGAACTCAAAGACAAAATGAAACAACCAGATGCTTTTTCACTCTGCTGGTAGATATTCCCATTGGTTTTCCCACCTATAACCTAACATTACTATTACAGTAAACAGTTTGTCTAGTGAATGGTTTAGGACACAACTCTTTAATGACATAAACTATTATAATAGGAGATTTCTGTTTTGCTTGTGTCAGATGCTCTAAGTTCTATTATCTATTTAATAAATAAATGAATACATACTAATTTGAAAAAGAAATAAAATCAGTGCCCATGGTTTGATTTCCACTGTCATCTGTTATATAGTGTATCAACACAAATCCTCAGACTTGTTTCTGGATTCCCTCTCCTGATCTCACTCTTGTTTGCCAGCACATGCTGGCTTAATCATTATACCTTCATGGTTTAGTGTAATACCTGATAAAAACAAGCCCCCTTGCAATACTGTGGGACATCTGTAAGATAATTAATTTTTCCACCCAGAAACAGGGAGACTCTTTCCTTTTATTCAACTCTTGCTGTATATGCTTTAGTATTTCTTTATGTGAATCTTGGTATTTGTTAGCATATGACATAAATGCAAAATAATACTCCTATGTGTACAGAGCACTGAATCTTTGCAGTCTAAATAAGCATACATAACTCATACCCAGATGGAGCCAGAGTATTAATTACATGGACCTCAAATGTCTTCCGGTATGTCCTTTCCTGAATCAACCTAGTGATTTTTATTTTCCAACCCAAGCACTGCACAGTTCTGGCTTGTGATGAGAGACGGAAGCTGGACCTAGTGACTTTCTAACGAATCGGTTTTCTTTCTAAAATCTAAACCTTGCAGGACGACTGTGCAGCTGCAGTTAATCTGTAGTAAGAATTTATGTCCTGAACAGTTTTAAGTGGAGTGAGTACATGTATTTTCAACATTAGGCAAAAATCATTAAATCCTTAAGGAAAACTGATGTCTGGATGAGCCACTAAGAGCAACTACTTCCTGGGAAACTGTGTTCTTCCCTTAAAGACTTACTCTACTTACTCAGTGAAGACCCACGTATAAATAAAAGTCTATACAGAGCCTGAATGTATCCCTTTGCCTCCAGGCAGGCTAGGACCACTCCCCCCCCAAAAAAAAAGGGTTTTTTTTTTTTGCTTCCAGGCTTATTGCTGGGGCATGGTGCCTGCCCTACGATTCCACTGCTCCTGGAGGCCATTTTTCTCATTTTTGTTGCCCTTGTTGTTGTTATTGTTGGATAGAACAGAGAGAAATCAAGAGAGGAAGGGAAAACAGAAAAAGGGAGAGAAAGAAGACACCTGCAGACCTGATTCATCACTTGTGAAGCAACCCCCCTGCAGGTTGGGACGGAAATAGAGAGGGAAAGAGACGGAGAGATACCTGCAGCCCTGCTTCACCACTTGTGAAGCTTTCCCCCTGCAAGTGGGGATCAGGGGCTTGAACTTGGGTCCTTGCACACTAAGATATGTGCACTTAACCAGGTGCACCACCATCTGGATATATATACTTTTCTAATTTCTTTCTTTCTTTCTTTCCCTCTATCTTTTTTTTTTTTTTTTTTTTTGCTGGGGCTTGGTGCCTGTACTATGAATCCATTGCTCTTGGAAGCCTTTTTTTTCTTTCTGTTTTATTGGATAGGACAGAGAGTAATTGAGAGGGGAGGGGAAGATAGAGAGGGGGAGAGAAAGATAGACACCTGCAGACCTGCTTTACCACTTATAAAGTGACCCGCACCCTGTAGGTGGAGAGTCTGGGGCTAGAACTGGGGTCCTCGGCTTTGTACTATGTGTGTTTAACCCATTGCCTGACCCCCTCCAATCATTTCCCGTATGACTCAGATGATGAATTCCTAGAACACAACCATAGTACAATACAATCAAAGAGTTTATCAGATGACTGCAAAAGACAGTAGTCTATAATGCTGCTTTAAAATGGTAAGGAGGGGGAGTCTGGCAGTAGTGCAGCGGGTTAAGCACATGTGGTGCAAAGTGCAAGGACCGATGGAAACATCCCAATTTGAGCCCCCGCGTGTTCGCTTCACAGGTGATAAAGCAGGTCTGCAGGTGTCTATCTTTCTCTCCCCTTCTGTCTTCCCCATCTCCCTCCATTTCTCTTTGTCCTATCCAACAACGACGACCTCAATAACAACAACAATAAACAAGGGCAACAAAAGGAAATAAATAAAAGTATTTAAAAAACAAACAAACAAAAAATGGTCAGTCTGGGAGGTGGCATAGTGGATAGAGTGTTGGATTCTCAATCATGAGGTCCTGAGTTCAATCCCAGGCAGCACATGTACAAGAGTGATGTCTGGTTCTTTCTCTCTCTTTCTCCTATCTTTCTCATGAATAAATAAATAATTTTTTAAAAAATGGTAAGGAGGGTCTCGGTGATGTCACATTCAATAGAATGCACACATTACCATGGCCAAAGACCCAGGTTCAAGTCCCCAGTGGATTAGTGCTACAGGTTTCTCTTTTTCTGTCTTATCGCTCCCTCTATCAAAAGAGAGAGAAGGAACAGATGGTGGCACACTTGGTACAGCACTGTGTTACAATGTGTAAGGACTTGGGCTCAAGCCCTTGGTTCCCATATGCAGGGGGGAGCTTCAGGAGCGGTGAAGCAGGGTTGCAGATGTCTCTCTTCCTCTCTGTCTCCCCTTCCCTCTCAGTTTCTTAGTCTCTATTCAAAAAATAAAATAAACAAAACATTAAAGAAGAAGGAAAAGAAACAAAATGGCTGCTGGGAATGGTGGAGCTGTGCAGGCAGTGACAACCCCAGGCATCAGTACATAAATAATCAGAGTGGTAATGAGTCGTAGTGAGCCTGCTGAGTGAGCTGGATTTGATACAGACAAAATTAATTTTAAAAAGTGGTAGAGCAGGCGGGGGAGACAGCATAATGGTTATGTAAACAGGCTCTCATGCCTGAGGCTCCTAAATCCCAGGTTCAATCCCCTGCACCACCATAAACCAGAGCTGAGCAGTGCTCTGGTGTTACTCTTTCTGTGTGTGTGTCTCTCTCTGTATCTCTCTCAAAAAAAAAAAAAAAGTGGTAGAGAAATCACAAATGTTCCCAGCCTCTGTAAACTCTTCTAATATCCATCAGCAAATACGTTTTCTTTTTTTTTTCACTGTCTATTTTTTATTTGATAGCACAGACACAAATTGAGAGGGGAGGGGGAGACAGAGAAAAGAGAGACACCTGCAAGCTCATGAAGATTCCCCCGGAAACTAGGGTCCTATTGCAAGGATAACATGTGCACTCAATCAGCTGTGCCACCACCCAGCCTCCGTCTGTAAACTCTTACAACACCCAGGTTCTTGTCACTGATGACTCGAAGCTGAGACCATACAGCCATCAGTCTGCGCCAGGGAAGGAAGGGATAGCTTCCAAGAGTTCCAAATACCCCCAGAATACAAGGGCAGGTAGAGCAGCCAAGGCTCTGGGTTAGCCTCTGTCCTTTTTTTTTTTTTTTAATCTTTTTTATTTATTAGTTGGATAGAGACAGAAATAGAGAGGGAGAGAGACAGAGAGACACCTGCAGCACTGCTTCACCACTTGTGAAGCTTTCCCCCTGCAGGTGGGGACCGGTGGCTCAAACATGGGTCCTTGCACACTGTAACGTGCACTCAACCAGGTACACCACCACCTGGCCCGCCCCACCTCTGTCCTCTTGATGGTGACTCGTCTCCACTATACAATGGCTCTCACCCACCTTGCTGGGATGCCTGTCCTTAGATACTCTTCCATGTGACTGACTTCAGTGAATGAGAAAAACTTTTTTTCTGTCACCCGGAAAGGCGCACTGCAGGCATCCACAATCACCAGGAGGACACCGGTGCTTCGGAAGGTAAACTCAGTTCCATTGACCTGGGAACAAAGACAAGCGTTCTTTTGTCACCACCCATTCAGCAGCTCTAGGATGACACCTTGACCCCTGCCCAAGCCTTTTCTTCTTTCTATTTTATTTGACAGGATAGAAAGAAATTGAGGTGGGAGGAACTAGAGAGGGTAGAGAGAGGACGGGGGGAGGGGGGAGACAGAGAAGGAGACCTGCAGACCTGCTTAACTGCTAGTGAAGTGTGCCCCACCCCCGCAGGTGGGGAGCCGGGGGCTTGAACCCAGGTCTTTGTGCATAACGTGTTCAACTGGGTGTACAACCAGCTGGCCCCCAAGATAGCCCATCTCCACAGCTCCTACCCACCATCTCCTAAACCCATAGATTGGCTTATACTTCCAGGATTCTAAGTATAAGAGTCTTTTGCTCCATAATCAATTCACTTTTTTTTTTTTAACTTTGGGGCCTTTGTTCTCAAAAGACTATGCCTGAGTGACCTTGAATGAGTGGGTTAAATACACTGGAGCAGATTTCTCGCTCTCTCTCTCTCTCTCTCCAGGTTCAAGGTCTTCCTTCTGCCACATGCACTGCTTCATTGGGAGCAAAGCTTCTGAACTCAGCAAGCAGGTAGTGGCCTCTGCACTACAGCTCAGGCAGCTGGTCACTACTGAGTTATAACTGGCTCAGAAAAAAGATACATACAACATGGCTGGGGGAGACAGTATAATGGTTCTGCAAAACCTTCTCATGCCTGAAGTTCTAAGGTCCCAGGCTCAATCCCTAGCACCACTATAAGCCAGAGCTGAGCAGTACTCTGGTTACAAAACTGCTAATAGTAAGAATGATGATTAACATAATTTATTTTAAATGAAAATGGTTACAAGACACAGGACGTCTACTGTGTGGCTTGTCAACACTATAAAAATGCCACTAGAAACAAGTGACTGTTACCAGAAATAATTCATATTCCCAGCACAAAACAATAAGAAGCAGAAGCATTG
Organism: Erinaceus europaeus; assembly: GCF_950295315.1. Lineage (NCBI taxonomy): Eukaryota > Metazoa > Chordata > Mammalia > Eulipotyphla > Erinaceidae > Erinaceus > Erinaceus europaeus. The sequence goes on along the minus strand of NC_080171.1, from coordinate 68,042,133 downwards.
CCAGGTGGTACTCACAGAGATAATAGACGGGTCTCCTCGCTGAGTCTCTGCTTTGCTGGGGGACTGGAACTGCACGAGGAGGTAGGTTTTATGAGGATCACTAGTAAATACCACCTAGAGTGAAGAAGAGACACATTCACAATGCCTGTAATTCTCCTCTAAAAAGCTCCATCAAAATAAATTCAAATTTGTCAAAGCTAGTGGGTGTTTCTTTGCTTGGAAATTTCTGTACGTATTTCATGACTTAGAATTTCATCTAATATAAGAAATAAATATTCCTGAGGGCCAAGTGGTGGCACCTGGTAGAACACACGTTACCATGTGCAAGGACCAGGTTCAAGCCTCCATGCCTGCCTGGAGGGGAGAAGTTTTATGAGTGGTAAAGCAGTGCTGCAGATTTCTCTCTCTCTGCCGCCCCCTTCTACCTCCCCCTTCCCTCTCAATTTTTCTATGTTTTTATCCAACAGATAATTAACTAATTAATCAATTAAAATAAATAAATGGAGCCTGGCGGTGGCACACCTGGTTGAATGCACACATTACAATGTGCAAGCACATAGATTCAAGTCCTTAGTCCCCACCTGTGGGGGGGTTGGAGGGAGAAGCTTCAAGAGTGGTGAAAGCAGATCTGCAGGTATCTCTCTTTCTCCCTATCGCCCCTATCCCTCTCACTTTCTCTCTGTTCTATCAATAAATAAATATAAAAAAATCTTTAAAAAATGTCCTTTTGGGTGGTTATCAGAGGAGAGAGGAGCAGTGGAATTGGTAAGTGGAGGAGGCACAGGGACTTCTGTATGGGAAGCTACACACACACACACACACACACACACACACACACACGAAGCTATACTCCTAAAACCTTGTGATTTTGTAAGCCACTCTTCAATCAATCAAAGAAGGAAATGCTCATCTTCTGAAACCATTCCAGTTCCAAAGACTTGTCATCTTGTTAATAATCAGTTCAACAAATGGCTACATAAACAAGCTTTATATGTAAGGCTTTGTGGCCATTTCATGCACAAGCAGCCACACATCTTTTTTTAAAGGTTTTTTTTTTTTATATTTATTTATTTTTCCCTTTTGTTGCCTTTTTTTTTTTGTTATTGTTGTTACTGTTATTGTTGTTGTCATTGTTGGATAGGACAGAGAAATGGAGAGAGAAGGGGAGACAGAGAGGGAGAGAGAAAGACAGACACCTGCAGACCTGCTTCACTGCTTTTGAAGCAACTCCCCTGCAGGTGGGGAGCCAGGGGCTCGAACCGGAATCCTTAGGACGGTCCTTGCGCTTCGCGCCACATGCATTTAACCCACTGCGCTACTGCCCAACTCCCTTTTAAAGGTATTTTAAAACTTGTTTTTGTTTGTCTGTTTGTTTTCAAATCAGCTAGGCTCAATAACAGCTCTGTCACTCCAGGACTGAGGAAGAAAGTGTGTAAGCCCGGGAGTCGGGTGGTAGTGCAGTGGGTTAAGTGCAGGTGGTGCAAAGCTCAAGGACAGGTGTAAGGATGTCTTCCCCTCCTTTCTCCATTTCTCTCTGTCCTAACAATGATGACATCAATAACAATAATAACTACAACAACAATAAAACAACAAGGGCAACAAAAGGGAATATATATATATATATATATATATATATATATATATATATATATATATATATATATAAAAGAAAGTGTGTATGACCAGGACAGACTAACTACTAAGTGCAGAACTATAACTGAGCTTGTGGTGGAGGAAGGCCTTAATTGGTGGTGTAGTGGTACACAGACACCTATCCTGGGAATATAAGAAACTACCCCTCAGGCCAGGGCAGTGGTACCCCTGGTTGAGCACACAGGTTACCATGCAGATGGACCGGGTTCTAGCCCACAGTCCCCAACTGTAGGAGAAAAGTTTCACAAGTGGTGAAAGCAGTGTTGCAGGTGTCTTTCTCCTTCCCTATCTATCCTTTCCCTCTCAATTTCTGTCTCTATCAATTACAGTAAAAACAAAAATTAGGGAGCTGAGCGGTAGCGCAGTGGGTTAAGCGCAAGTGGCGCAAAGCGCAAGGACTGGAGTAAGGATCCCAGTTCGAGCCCCTGGCTCCCCACCTGCAAGGGAGTCACTTCACAGGCAGTGAAGCAGGTCTGCAGGTGTCTATCTTTCTCTCCCTCTCTCTGACTTCCTCTCCTCTCTCCATTTCTCTCTGTCCTATCCAACAACGACATCAATAACAACAATGATAATTACAACAATAAAACAAGGGCAACAAAAGGGAATAAATGAAAATAATAAAAAAATGTTTTTTAATTAAAAAAGAAAGAAACTATACTATTGTGATAGCTGTCTTGTAAATTACTATCCCTCCACCCCACCCCAACCCCCCCAATAAAGCAATTACTGAGAACAAATCACAAGGTAGAAACTTCTCTACTTTACTCGCAAAGAGATTCACAGATGAAACCACACTGGGCCATCCTGTCGCTGAATGGCAGGTCCATACTCTGTGCTCTGAGGAAGGCATGGATAGGCCATTGTGATGCTGGGGAGATTCCCAAGTGTAATAACCTCACAGTCCACTCACACCTAGGCCACATGAGGCGGCTCATGGGACCCCAGGCTGTACCTGTGGCTCATTGGTGACCACAATGCCCTGAAGTGATATTGTGCACAAGCCAAATTCTCACTGTTCTCTCCCTCTCAACAGGCACAGAAGCCACCTTGTTTCCCAGAGTGCTTGTCATCCTTTCCTGCCACTCTGCCCCTGCAGATGTTTGTCTTTCTTTTCCTTTCTTCCTTTCTTTTCTTTTTTCTTTTCTTTTCTTTTCTTTTTTTTCTTCCTCTCATTGCTACCAGGATTATCTCTGGAGCTTGATGCTGGCACTATGAATCCACTGTTAGTAGTGGCCACTTTTCCTTTTTTGTTTCTTTCTATTTTGCTGGATAGGACAAAGAGAAAGAAGAGATTGAGAGGGAGAGAGAAAGAGAGACACTTGGATTGCTGCGTCAGTGCTCATGAAGTATCCCCAATGTAGGTGGGAAGCAAGGGCTCAAACCCAGGTCCTTGATCATGTTACTATGTGAGCTTAACCAGGTATGTCACCCTCTGATATCTTTCCCTGTCTCCTATGACTCTTCCCAGTCCTCAAAGTCCCTATAGGCTCTCTTATTCAGAAGCTTTTTTTTTTTTGCCTCAAGGATTATCACTGGGGTTCAGTGCCAGCACCACGAATCCACTGCTCCTGGAGGCCATTTTATTTTTCCAATAAATAGGACAGAGAAAAATCGAGAGAGATGGGGAAGACAGAGAGGGGAAGAGAAAGATAGACACCTGTGACCTGCTTCACTACTTGTGAAGCAACACCCCCCCAACACACACGCCGCACATGGAGAGGCAGGGGCTCAAACCTGGATCCTTGCACAGGTCCTTGAACTTCATATGTGCACTTAACCCAGTGTATCACCGGCTGGCCCTCATTCAAAAGCATTCTTTATTCTTCTTCATTATTATCATTACAAATATATATTGCCACCAGCATGGTGTCTACACTGTGAATCCACTGCATCCTTCAGCCATTTTTCCCCCTTTAATGTGATACAACAGAGGGAAACTGAGGGAGACAGGTAATAGACACTTGCAACACTGCTCCAAGCTAGTGAAGCTTGCCCCTGGCAGGTGGGGAACAGAGATTTGTACCTGGGCCCTTACACATGGTAATTATCTTGTACTTTTAATTATTAGTAGATATGACAGATATTATCCTCAGAACCAACATAAACCAGAGCTGAGCTGTACTCTGGCAAGAAAAGAGAGAAAAAAAAGAAAGAAAGAAAAACAAGTAAATATAGTGGTACATGCTTCAAAAGTTCTACCTTAAAAAAAAGAGGGGGGAGGAAGTCCCTGGTCCCCACCTGCAGAGGGAAAGCTTTGCTAGTGGTGAAGCAGTGCTGCAGGTGTCTTTCTGTCTTTCTCCCTCTCTATTTCTCACTTCCCTCTCAATTTCTTGCTGTCTCTGTCTAATAAATAAATAAAACTTAAAAAATAAAAGAAAAAAAAGGCAAGGAAGCCAATTTCATACACACTGCATTTTTGGAAAAGGAATTTCACATTTCCAATACTTTTTTTTTGCCATCAGGGTTATCACTGGGGCTTGGGCCAACAATACGAATCCACAACTCCAACTATTTTTTTCCCTTTTTGAGTTTTTTTGTAATTATTTTTTATTCTCCTTTCCATTTTATTAGATAGGACACAGAGAAATTGAGAGGGGAGGGAGAAAAAGACACCTGTAGACCTGTTTTGTCACTAGTTGCCCCCAAAGTGGGGCCTCAAACCCAAGTCCATATGAGATGTGTGCTCAACCATGTGAGCCACTGGCTGGCTCCCCAGTAAAAGATATATATCTCTTTTTTTTGCCTCCAGTTATTTCTGGGGCCCAGTAACTGCGCTACGAATCTACTGCTCCTGGAGGCTATTTTTTCCCTTTTGTTGCCCTTGTTGTTTTATCATATGGTTACTATTGTTGTTGTTATTGATGTTATTGTTGTTGGATAGGACAGAGAGAAATCGAAAGAGACAGGAAGACAGAGGGGGGGGGAGAGAAAGATAGACACCTGCAGATCTGTTTCACTGCCTGTGAAGCGACTCCCCTGCAGGTGGGGAGCTGGGGGCTCGAACAAGGATCTTTACGCCAGTCCTTGCACTTTGCGCCATGCACACTTAACCCGCTGTGCTACTGCCCGACACCTCCCTGACCCAGTAAAAGATATTTCTATATCATGTCACATAATCCTACAATATGATTACATCCATGAATGGGGGAAAAAATCTACATTCACCCAGGATAAACTGATCACAGAGTATTTTGGAGGAAGATAGTTTTTTTTTTTTTTAAAGGATTTATTTATTGACAGGGTAGAAAGAAATTGAAAGGGGAGGGAAAGATAGGGAGAAAGACTAGACACCTGCAGATCTGTTTCATCACATGTGAAGGTTCCACCCTGCAGGTGGTGTCCAGGGGCTTGAGCCTGGGTCCTTACATATGGTGATTCATGTCCTTAGCTGGGTGTGCCATAAACCGGCCCCTAGGGAAACAGTTTTATTACATTGAGACTTGCTTGCCTCCTAGGAGCATCACACTCTAACAGGGGCTGAAGTTCTAGAGAAACCAGTCCATATTTCCAGGCTGGCCAAGAGCACACCTACTGCCGAGACAGCGACTTTTTGGCTCCCACCTCCCCCCCCACCCCACCACAGCCCAAGTGCCCCTTTACCTGGTGCGCCCCACAGCCTGGACAGAGTCCCTTGAGCATGGATGGTATCTGCCGGAGGGCAGATGGCTTGGTGTGGTAGCGGGGGTAGGCTCTGGCCATGCAGTTACTAATGTCTTTTGACTCAGTTGCTGCCTGGATCTTGACTCGCTCGCATCCGTGAGGAGAACAGTAGCTGTGGCCCTCCCGCTGGCTTTGGGCTTTGAGATAAAGAAACAGCAACCTGTATAGAACAGAAGCCAGCCCACTGAGAATTAAGACAGTTAGACACCCTATCCAAAGCTCACATGCATCCCTCCAAATGACTCAGGGCTCAAGTGGGGCCCTCCTCCCACCCAAAAATTACTTTTTAAAAAATATGTAACACTAATAAAAGTCATTTCTCCTTCCTCTCTACCCTCCCAGGTTCTAAACCAATCCAACTTTGCTTCAGAATATTTGTTATTATAAATATTTTATTTAGTTTAATGAAAGAGACATAGAGAGAAACACCAGAGCAGTGCTTAGCTCTGGTTTATGTTGCTGTTGGGGATTGAACCTGGAGATCCTTGGGGCTACAGGCATGAAAGTTGTTTTGCATGACCATTATGCTGTCCCCCAGCACTAGAAGATATTCTGATGACCTGAGTCAGTCATTCTGGAAGATACCAAAAATTGTTTCTGGTTTGCATTAGCTTGGTAGGTTTTTGAGCGAGGATGGAATTTAGCTTGGCTCAAAAAAAAAAATTTCCTTGGAAAACTTCATGTTTGAGTTTAAGGTTCAGTAGATGAGTTGGTTCACCAGCCAACACCACCCCCCCAACACACACACAGATATTTTTGTTTTGTTTATAAATCATTTTGTTTTAATGTAGAATAATAAAAAGAGCAACTGTAACTTATTTGACTATGGTCAAGATATGGTTTGAACTCAACTCTTGTGGCGTTACTAAGAACAGATGGGCCTGGGGTCCTTCTGTCTGTACTTTGGCCAAAATCAAGTAAAAACAACAGTCCCACCCTATCTGAATTATCCTCCAACTGCCAAAATGAATGGAAAAGAAACTTCCTCCAGGCAGTAATCCAACATCCATCAGCAAAGTTATTTCTTCTAAACTGAAAGAAGTCAAGTTTCAAAAGGACTTGGTTAAATGTGACTGAGTCTTGGAGACTAAGAGTTCACATTATTCACATAAGGTCAGTGAACAATGCAAAACTGTAACAATGAAGTAAAAATAAAAGCCATTGTTCCAATATCCAGTAATTATAGATAATAAGAAATGACAGAGATCTAATTGGACATGGTCCTTTTGACATGATTAAAAATCACGAAAATGGAGTTGTTGTATTGCACCCAAAGAGGGGGTGGTGGTGGTGTTTCAGGTCCTGGAACATGATGGTGGAAGAGGACCTAGAGGAGGTTGAAATGTTATGTGAAAAACTAAGAAATGTTACACAGGTACAAACTATTACGTTTTACTGTTGATTATAAACCATTAATCCTCCAATAACAAAACTTAAAAAAAAAAGAACAAAAATCATGAAAATGAACATAATTAAAATTAGCTAGAACCTTAAGATCTAAGGGAGTCTAGAAAAACCCAGGTGAAAAATATTTCCTCATCTTTTGATACATCTGTTCATTTGTGATCAGCAGGATGGACTCATGAATTTGGGTGTTTATTTGTGTGGAAATGTTGTCACTGTTAGAATGAAAACTCCAGGTAAGTTGTTTAAGCCTAATCAGAAATTGAAAATCAGAGATAACTGTGATGAAAAATATTGGGCTACTGGAAAAGTCATGACATATTGTCTAGGTTTTCCTATATAAAAGCACATCATGACTTTCCCAACAACCTACTTAATATTTAAGCATGTCATTCTGGCTACTGGAGAACAAATAAATTGCATCTTATCCAAAGGCTAATGAAAGACTTGGCTGAACCTCTACATTACTGCACATTACCACCCTTCTCCCCGATCTGAAAACTATCTGAATCTCCCCTTTCCCCCAACATGCCATGCCACGTCCTCCCAAGCCTCCATGCATTGATCAGCACTGTTCTTTGTGATGCCTCCATCATTGTCTTTTTCCATCTCCTCCTGCTCAATCCTCAGGAGTGAGCTCCAGTCGTACCCTTCTGGTGGGTTAACTGGTTACCCAAGGCTCAACAAAAGGTGCATTGAGCAACCCATGACATGGCACAGATGCCTACCCCTCTGATGTGCTTGATTTGCATGCCTGTATCCTTCACCAAGGCTTTAAGGTTTCAAAAGAAATGCATCCTATTTACATGGGTAGCTTTGTAGCACAGGGGCAGAGCAGGGGTGTTGTTGGTTCAAGGAGTAGATGGCGAGGAGCATGCCACTTGCTGGAAGAATACAGGAGAGCAAGCCTACCAGAGCCCAAAGGCTGAGAGACTGTAACTGGACAAAAGCAGACAAAGCCAACGGGACCCCAGGAGAACAGGATTAGAACAAAAGAGTGGACAGACGCAGCCTAGAGAAAGTCGGAAGCAAAGATGCCAGGGTTACACAGTGATCACTTAATAGCTCAAGGTCAACCAAGAGTCTGACAGGCAGAGCAAAACAAACTTTTCAATGAAACAGGGACTCAATTAGCATATAAATAATCATCTTGAGAGTTATGGGGGCTGGGAGTGGGGAGAACATTTTAATCTTCAGTTGAGCCTACCAGTTCTTTATTGACAAGGATTAGTTCTCTCTCTAAATTAGTTCTCTCTCTAAATTGCTTTGATAGGCCTATGACAAACATCTTCACTCGAAGCCTCCTGCCAACTATAATTACAAGTTGGTCTACTTCTCCTGCAAAACTTCCAGCAGTGATGAAGAGAGAATTACCCGCATCGGCTGCCTTTCTAAATTGCTATCACATTACAGCCTATTCTTAGCTCAGCTGAAGAAAATAGCAATTTCACCATTAAGGAAAAAAAATGGTGATTCCCATTCCCAGGTTGCATCAAATTACCCCGTGTTGGAGTCAAAATAGAACTTGCGTTCCGATGGCTTCCTCTGCAGCTCCTCGAGTGAGGAAACAGGTTCATAGTCTTCCATCCTGGACAAGGAGCCATTCTGTCGTTGGAAAAAGCCAAAGGTGACCTGGAAGCTGGTGTTGGATGGATAGCAGAGGCCAACACGAATCCAGTCATCCCTGAAGAGGGGAGCCAGTAAAAAAAAAAAAAAAAAATTAGTTGTTTTGAGTGTCCCAGCATGGACAGATTTAAGCAATGCCTTCACGCTCTTTAAATTCCTGATGTGAGTCTGGCACCTTGACACGCTCAGGAATCATCTAGGTTTCAATGGAACTTGAGATAATCTTATCCTTAGGTTACTGATTATTAAACAATTTGTTCTGCTTTATATCTTAATGCTTTTCAGCCACCAAGTTGCAGATGCCACCATGATGCCAGCCAACCTGACATCCCTGGGCAGATGACCTCACCATTGTGTCCTGGAACCCCACCTTCCCTACTAGGGAAAGATAGAAACAGGCTGGGGTTATGGATCAACTTGCCAATGTCCATGTCCAGCAGAGAAGCAATTACAGAAGCCAGATCTTCCACCTTCTGCTCCTCATAAAGACCTCTGGTCCACACTCCCAGAAGGATAAAGAATAGGGGATCTTCCAATAAAGAGGATGGAATACGGAACTCTGGTAGTGGGAATTGTATGGAATTGTACCCCTCTTATCCCACAATCTTGTCAATCATTACTAAATCAGTAATAAAAAAAAAAATGAGTAAAATGCACTCTGTGTGTGTACTAACTCTTAAGACAAAAAGTAAATGCCAATAAAATCTCTCAGAAAAAGTTCTTGTCTGCAAGGACCCGTGTAAGGATCCCGGCTAGAGGCCCCGGCTCCCTACCTGCAGGGGAGTCGCTTCACAGGTGGTGAAGCAGGTCTGCAGGTGTCCATCTTTCTCTCCTCCTCTCTGTCCTCCCCTCCTCTCTCCATTTCTCTCTGTCCTATCCAACAACGACGACATCAATAACAACAACAGTAATAACTATAGGAATAAAACAGCAAGGGCAACAAAAGGGAATAAATAAGTATTTAAAAAAAATTTTTTTAAAGTTCTTGTCATGATACTTTAAAATTTTTGTTTATTTATTTATTTATTTTTTGGCTCTAGGGTTATTTCTGGGGCTTGGTGCCTGCACTACAAATGCACTGCTCCTGGAGGCTATTTTTACCCTTTTTGTTTATCATTGTTGTTCTTGTTGTGCTATAGGACAGACAGAAATTGAGAGGATGGGAAGACAGAGACAGGGAGAGAAAAATAGACAGGTGCAGACCTGCTTTACTGCTTGTGAAGCGATCCCCCTGCAGGTGGGGAACCGGGCTGAATTGGGATACTTACGCTGGTTTGGGCTTTGCGCCATGTGCGCTTAAACCCCTTGCGCTACTGCTCAGCCCACTTGTTTAAACTTATTGATTTATTCAACAAGAGTAAGAAGAGAGGACTGGCACAGCATTTCAGGGCTGAGGTTAGAATCTGGGACCTCTGTATGCCAAGGAATTTGCCTTACCACTGTAGTAACTTACCTGGCATTGTAAATACAATTACATTATAATGTATTATCTTTTATAATTCACAAATACAGTCATAAGAAATACTAGCTGGGGGGGGCAGGCAGTAGCGCAGTGGGTTAATCGCACATGGCGCAAAGTGCAAGGATATAAGGATCCCAGTTTGAGCCCCCAGCTCCCCAACTGTACGGGGGTTTGCTTCACAAGCCGTGAAGCAGGACTGCAGGTGTCTTTCTCTTCCCCTGTCTTTCCTTTCTCTCTCGGTTTCTCTCTGTCCTATCCAACAACAACAACAGCAATAACAACAACAAGAGCAACACAAATGGGAAAAAAACACGGCCTCTAGGAGCAGTGGATTCGTGGTACAGGCACCAAGCCCCAGAGATAACCCTGGAGGAAAAAAAAAAATAGCGTTGATAAGTATGCCAGGGTACTTTCATAAGTATGTCAGAATCCAGTAGCAAAATATGCCAGGTAGAAAGCTATATACATTTTTTTAAAAGATTTTTATATCTGTTCCCAAATTTATCTAGTGTTTTTCCTTACGTACTGGCCTCAGATATAAAACTAAAACTTTTAAAAAGTCAATAAAAATTATGTTCTGTATCTTAACTATTTGGGGGGGGTATTAATTGTGGTAAAATAGACATAACACAAAGATTACCATTCTTGCCTATCTAACTCTACAGCTCAGTGGCATTAGTATATTCCACAAGGCTGTGCAAACAACACATTTCCAGCACTTTGTAATCATTCTGCAGCACTTTTAGACAATATGTTGCAAGGTATTAAAACTGTTCACATGGGTTTCACCTGGTTAATTCAGGTCAAAAATGTGTTTTAAAAAGAGAGAGAGAAACAGCTAAAATGTCCAATTATACGACTTCTGGCATATCTACAAGCTCAGAACACACCCGTGGGCGGAGAGATGGATAAAACACATAAAACAAACCAGGCTGGATAGTGATGCACTTGGTTACATGCTCATATTACCATGCATAAGGACCCAGGTTCAAGCACCTGCTCTCCACCTGTGGGGGGTGGGGGGGCTTCACAAGTGGTGAAGCAGGTCTTCAGATGTCTTTCTCTCTATCTCCCCCTCCCATCTCAACTTCTCTCTGTCCTGATAAAATAAAAATAAATAAGAGAAGAAAAACAGATCATTTTCATCTTTTCATTGTTTTTCTGTATTTTGGTAACAAATAGCAGTGTCCACAACTTCTCAATTGCTATTTTTCAGAAGTAGCATCATGACAAAACTCCATGACCTCTCTAAGCTAAATTTGGAAACAAAAATTGCCTGTCTCTTCCTCTTGCCTCTTTCTACCCATGATGTTCTTTTCACAGACTTTTAGCTAGTTCAACAAAGTGAGTGTGACTGAATTCTAGAACTAGGTGGATTTTTTTTTTTTAAGAAGCTTCTGGGTTCAGCCCTGCTTCTCATTTTAAAATGTTTTAACTTTCTCAGCATTTATTCAGCATATACATGTAATATTTACAGAACCCCGCACTTTGGCTGTAAAATCTTGTCTCACAGAGGGGAGTAAGATCAGGCTGGACTTTCAGAAACCTCACAGTAGAGACAACATGGACTAAAGATGACAGAAGTGGAGGGGCTCGGTAGTGGTGTGCCAGGTAGAGTGTACACATTACCATGCCCAAAGAACTGGGTTCAAGCTACCCGTCCCCACCTGCACGGAGGAAGCTTCACGAGTAGTGAAATAGTGCTATAGGTATCTCTCTTTTTCTCTCCCTTTCTATATCCCTCTTCTTTAGCAACAAACAGAAGGATGGTGGTGGATTGTGGTGCAGGCACCTAGCCTCAGCAATAACTTGGCAGCATTAGAAGAAGAAAAAAAAGACAGGATTTAGTTTGCATAATCTCTTAATTCCAAACAGTCTCACTAGACCAATTCAAAGGACTCTGGGGAAGGAGGAAGAGGGATGAATGGAAGGGCTTTGGAGTCCTGGTGCATGATGAGGGAAAGGACCTAGGTTGAGGGAGACAGTATCTTGCAGACATCTATCACGGAGATGAGAGACCGTACCTATGTGGTACAATCAGCAGCTGTGATGTAAACTATTAATTTGTTCATCCTCCTCCCAGTAAAGTAGGAGAAAAAAAATTAAAAAGTCAAATAAAAATACCATACAGCCTCCCCCAAGAGGAGCACAGCACAGGCCACTGGCATTCTCTACTTGCGATCAAGGAGACACATGAATATGAAGTGACAACTGGCTCAGTAGTGGAGAGAGATGGGAGGACATACTTGTTAAAGTTGATGAGGTACAGGAAGGCAATCCGGGGCGCTGGGCCGTTCCAGTGGATGGTGTAGCCCTTCTCCAGCATGATGACAGGCTGGTACTGGGGGAAGGTGGCCCTCTGGTTGATGCCCCGCAGAGTCATGGGGAAGTACGGGTACTCATCTCGGACGATGGTCATGGAGAGGTTCTGGGTGCTCCAGGTCTGCACATAGACCTTTGGGAAAATGCATCAGAAGGCAGGGAATGAGAATGAAAGGAGCCAGGCAAACATTTCCAGCTCGGTCAGAGTCAAGTGGCTTTACTTTCTTCTTTGCTTTTTATGACAAGATAGAGAGAGAAATTGAAAGAGGAGGAGATAGAGAGGGAAGGTGGGAGGGAGAGAAATAGGGGAGAGAGAGAGAAAGAGACCCACAGCACTGTTTCACTGCTAGTGAAGCTTCCCCCCTGTAGGTGGGAGGGGGGTGGCTCAAACCTGGCTCCTGTTCATGCTCAACAAGGCGTGTCTTCGCCCAGCCCCCATGGCTTTCCATGGCAGATTCTCTGCCAGACCAAGAGACAGCAGTGAGTAACTGCACCCCAACTCCACTCTAAGAAAGCCTGTGAAAAACGAAGGGGGCGAGCTTTCTGCCTGCCTAGGCCTTCACCAGAGCCCTCACCACAGTTCAGCTGACTCATCAGAATACAAAACCTCTGTGGCTTATAGAGTTTGTTAAGGAAGTCCCTCAACTCAAAGACCATACATACAAAAATAATAATAATAAATCAGACTCATCTGAAAAACCAATATCTTTAAGTTAAATCTGAAAAGTTTTCCTCTAAGCCAAGAAATGGAAATTTTAAATGCCTGAGTTCTGACTTTAAATGTTTCATGAACTCCAAACCATCCAAGAAATCACTCTCTACCCATTCAAAAGAAATTGTGTGTGTGTGTGTGTGTGTGTGTGTGTGTGTGTGTGTGTTTTGCAAAACCTGGAAAAACCTAGTAACTGGAGACACATTTTAAAATTCTGGTATATCCAAGTGGCATCTGAACCTTTTGCTATGCCAAAACCAGACTTTTTCCAAATGCACCCTACAAAGAACAAACTTCAGGATGACTTCCCAAAGTAAGTGGGTATCTTGTAACAGAATTCCCAGAAGTACTAAGATATTTGCAAGTATTGACATTTAGTGTATAGTATGGCTATTTTTCTTTGTCACTCTTCTAGTCTTTGTCCTAACCCCTCAATTATATATCTCTTGAACCAGAAAATTACCAAGTCTGACTATTTTGATATAAAACTCTTCTGACACCACTTAAAACTTAAAATAGGAGTCAGGTGGTAGTGAACCCACACACATTACCCTGTGTGAGGACCTATGCTCAAACCACTAGTCCCCACCTGCTTATGAAGTTTCTTTCATAAGCAGTGGAGCAGTGCTGCAGGTGTCTCTTTCTCCTCCTCCCTCTTCCCCACCTTCCTCGACTTGCCCTCATCTCAGTCACACACCCTTTAGCTTAAAAAAAAAAAAATCCTGTTTTCTAGTTATATTCTCAACTCCAATAATTCCCAGACAATATTTCTAGTCTACCTCCATATTAGCTATCAAACTCAAACAAAGATTACTAAGACATAGGCTCCTAGGAACATTCCTAAAATAAACTTTCTAGCTTCCTTACACCCCAAGATCCCTAATTTTCATTTGCTCTATTTCTACTTTATGGTACCGCTTTCTTTTTTCTTTTCTTTTTTCTTTTTTTTTTTGCCTCCACAGTTATTTCTGGGGCTCAGTGCCTACACTAAGAATCCACTGCTCCTGGGAGCTATTTTTTCCCACTGTTGTTGTATATTGTTATTGTTGACATTGATGTTGTTGTTGGATAGGGCAGAGAGAAATCGAGAATGAAGGGAGACAGAGAGGGGAAGTGAAAGATAGACACCTGCAGATCTGCTTCATTGCTTGTGAAGCGACCCCCCTACAGGTGGGGAGCCAGGGGCTTGAGCCAGGATTCTTACTCCCGCTTTGCACCAGGTGTGCTTAAGCTGCTGTGCTACTGCCTGACCCCTATGGTACTGCTTTCCATCTGCATTTCAGCCAACAAGTTCCAGATGCTATGATGATTTCATCCTGACTTCTTTAGGCAGATAGCCTCACCAATGTAACCTGGAACCCCACCTCCCCAGACCGCTGCCCCACTAGCAAAAGATAGAAACAGGCTGGAAGTATAGATCAACCTGCCAGCATCCATGTCCAGCGGAGAAGCAATTACAGAAGCCAGACTTCCCACCTTCTGTACCCCATAAAGAATTTTAGTCCATTCTCCCAAAGGAGTACTGTAATGTCACATATGAAGGCCTGGTTTCATAAATAAATAAACAAACAAACAAACAAACAAGCCAGGGGTCCGGCCAGTAGCACAGCAGATGAAGTGCACATGACGCAAAGCACAAGGACCTGCGTAAGGATACCGGTTCCAGCCCCCGGCTCCACACCTGCAGGGAAGTCGCTTCACAAACAGTGAAGCAGGTCTGCAGGTGTCTTATCTTTCTCTCCCCCTCTATCTTTGCATCCTCTTTCGATTTCACTCTGTTCTATCCAACAAAACTGACAGCAATAATAACAACAACAAACAACAAGGTCAACAAAAGGAAAAAAACAGCCTCCAGAAGCAGTGGATTCATAGTGTAGGTACCAAGCCCCAGCAATAACCCTGGAGGTAAAAACAAACAAACAAACAACAACAACAAAAAAAAAAACTGTAGCTACAAAAGAATCAATGGTGTGTTGCTTAGTCCTAACTGAAATAATATTTGTTTGAAACACTGGATAACATATTACTGGATAGAGATAGAGAGAAATTGAGAGGGGAGGAGTAGATAGAGAAGGACAGAGACAAAAATGCACCTGTAGCGCTGCTTCACTGTCTGTGAAACTTCCCCCTTGCAGATGGGGACCAGGGACTTGAACCATGTTCCTTATGCATGATAACATGTACACTCAACCTTGTGTGCCACTGCCAGCCCTTTTCTTTACTCATTAATGATGGGGGAGGGGAGGGAGAACCAGAGCATCACTCTGATACATGTGATGCTGAGGATCAAACTCTAGACCTGATGCTCAGAAACCAACACTTCATCCATTGCCTAATGACCCCCTTTGCTTATTTTCACTTTTTTATCCATCCTTGTCCCTCGGAAAACTCAGGCAAGTACTATTCTTTGTTGTTTTGTTTCTTTTGCTTGTGAGTTTGAGGAATTCTACAACAAAGAAACTAGTATTTTACTAAAATAAAGCAGAAATCTCTCTAACTTTTATCCCTATAAGCCCTTTACGTTGACAATAAATGAGAACTTTCTTAGGCTTTTGTTGTTGTTGTTGTTAATCATTATTTAAGAAAACAGCACTGTTCCAGTCATGATTCAAATTGTATGAAAAGCAATTTTGCTCCAAGAAGTCCCCGCTAGAGAAGGCAACATGCTAGGAAGCACATTCACTGATGGGAACTCACAAAGCAGAAAGCAGAAGCCTAGCTGTTTGGCTGACAGAGCAAACAGAGCTGGGTGGAGAGACTACTTCACCATGCCAAGAAGAGCCCCCTTCCCCCCATACAGGCAAGAGCCTCGAGCTATAGATTTCTTCTCTGCCTTGAGACCACCAGAACCCAGGTTCCCTGGCTCTTCCCTTAAAACTCCTCTTTATGTTGTCAGTGACAGAACTGTAGTTTGGCCATAGGATCAGGAGAATTAGTTTCTCACCCAAACACCTAAGCCAGGACACAGCATCTCATCACTCAACTTGCTTTTCCACTTGTGGAACTGGTTTGGAGTAGGAAGTCTTTAAATACAACTTTCTGAGTTCATGATTCTTAATGATTTTTTTCAACCCCACCCCCCAAAGAAAAATCATGCTTTGCAAAAAAAAAAATATATATATATATATATATATATATATATATATATATATATATATATATATATATATATCTTGCACTGGAGAATTAAAGAGTGTCCATCACGGGGCCAGGTGGTAGTGCACCTGGTTAAGCACATACATTAAAGTACACAAAGACCCAGGTTCAATCCCTTGGTCCCCACCTGCAGGGGGAAAGCTTCATGAGTGAAGCAGTGCTGCAGGTGTCTCTCTTTATCTCTCCCTCTCTATCTCCTCCTCCCTCTCAATTTTTCTCTGTCTCTATCCAATAATAAAGACAAAGATTAAAAAAAGCAGGGCCGTCAACCTTGTTAGGGGTGTGGACCTACCTGGGCGTACTTGCCACTGCAGACCACTGCATTCCACCTGGTAAAGTTGACACAGCTCGGGTGGCGGATCAGGTAGTTGTCCATTCTCCCAACATATGCATCCTTGTAGCCTGTCACTGACCCATCGACATCGTGGAATATAGAGTTCTTGTCACCGTCCAGGTCACAGTCTGCAAACCAGGGCCCAGGCTTGCCAAAGAAGACATTCAGAGATACCTGCCAGGTGTGAAACAGAAGGATGTCACCACATGAAGGCTGTCACCATCTTTACCTGGTACACTGTCCTCACAGCTGGCTTTAGGGTCAAGATTGGAGCTGTCAACTACTGCTCCTGCACATTCAGCATTTCTAAATAATGATCACATGCTTGGGGCGGGGGTGTGTGTGGGGGGGGACGCAAAACATGTCCAAGTGGCAAACGTCAAACTTCATCCTTTCCACCCATCAACTCTCATATGCCCTTCATTAAAAAATGATTTTTTTTTTAAGACGGGGTGGCACACCTAGGAGAGCACACATATTACTATGTGCAAGGACATAGGTTCAAGCCTCTAGCCCTCATCTATGGGGGAAAAGCTTCATAAGTGGTGAAGCAGTGCTGCAGGTGTCTCTCTTTTCCTCTTAATTTATGTCTCTATCCAAATTAAATTATATATATATATGTATATAATATATATACATATATATATATGTATATATAATTTTAAAAATAAAATAAGATGTGGAGCCAGGTCATGACACACCTGGTAGAGTAAGTGGATACATTAACATGTGCGAAGACTTGGGGTCAAGTCCCTAGTCCCACCTGTGGGGGGAGTCTCCTTCACTAGTGGTGAAGCAGCACTGCAGGTTGGTACTCGCATGGGGGGCCTCGCAGCAGAGGTAAGCCTTGTTAACTCTAGTGGCTAACAGCAGAAAAGGACCAGGAGACCATTTTAATCACAAATGATCTACTATATTGTACAGAAGGCAGGGTTTAAGTAGCAAAAGGGAACAAAGGACATTTTCACATGAGGCAATAGTGGTGGGCTTTGGAGATCAGAACCTTCATGGCAAAAGTTCTAAGGAATGAAGAGAATTGATAGTGGTAAAGGGGAGTTCTGGAATGATTAGTGGCAAGAGAGAAGCAGACAGAAAAGAGCCTTGAAGGCAGAGAGATAAGATAGAGGAGTTAGACCAAAGTGGAGGAGGTGTAGGGACTAGAAAGAAGGGCCTTTTAGTCAAGGCAGAATGGAGTATGTGTGATCAAAAGCAGGTGAACTATAGTGAACTTTAAAGCAGGCAGCCATTTGGTCTGTAGCAGGGGAATGAGTTAACTGTGAGAGGTTGCAGGTCTTTGTGAAGCTTGGGAGACCAACAAGAGGAAACTGAGTCAGGAAAGCGTTTCCCTCCTAGCTCTGTCCCTGAAGAGACTAACAGGTGGGGTGTCTTTCCAGACCTCCATCTCAAGGATAGGAGAGTTCCTCTAAGCTCTACCATGCTTTCACAGTTAACCCTATACAGGTATTTCTCTTTCTCTTTCTCTTTCTGTATCTCTCCCCTCTCAATTTCTTTCTGACCTACCAAAAAAGAGAGAAGAAGGGAAGGAGGGAGGAAGAAGTAAAGAAGCAGAGAAAGAAAGGAAGGGAGAAAGAAAATGGACCCTGGGGACAATAGACCCAGTGTCCAGGTACTGAGCCCCAGTTATAAATTTGGTGAAGAAAGAGAGAAAGAGAGAGAGAGAGAGAGAGAGAGGAAGAAAAAGGGAGAAAGGAAGAAAGAGGGAGAAAGAAATGATGAAATGAGAGACAAGACAGCCAGCCCTGACCCAGAGGGCTGCTCTAAGACCTGCCCTACTCACAAGGACAGCTGTCTATAGACCTACTGGAGACAGCGGCCTGAAAAAGAACTGACCAACTAAGCTGACTTCCCAGTTTATACCTGCACGATGTTTCAGGATTTGACTATTCCAGAAAGCCAGATGTAGACTTTAACAAACAATGCCATGTTCTGTTTGAAACTGGACAACCACAAAATTTGCCTGTGGATGGAAATGAAAGGACCCTGAGCCACTTCCCATCTGTGGCTGCTCGAGGGAAGGGGAGCAAGGCGCCCCAAGACTCAGCCTCTTTGTGACATCGCTAACTGCCACTGGCATTCTGGGGCCAGCAAGACAGGTGCCAGGTAGGGGTGTGAAATCAGTGGCCTGTGTTATCCGGATAAAGAAGGAATGATGAAACCACCAAGAAGAAGACTACTTGTGTGCGTACCACATTATAAACACCTATTTGTAAGTCATTTTTGCGGGCTTTCTTTTTTTTTCCCACTTACTTATTTAGAATAGAGACAGAGAAATTGAGAAGTATGGGGGAGGTAGAGAGGGAGAGACATGCAGCACTACTACATCACTTGTGAAACTTCCCCCGCAGGGGGGGACTAGGGACTTGAACCCAGTACACTGTAATGTGTGAACTTAACCAGGTGCACTACCACCAGGCCCCTGCAATCTTTACAGAAAATTTCTAATAGTACACATCAGAAATGATCCAATCTAGATCATACCAGCTGAGTATATCTCTTCCTTCTCAAGGTTTTAGCTCCCATTTCTACAGAAAAACAACTCCCAGTAGAGCAAAATAGCAGGCAGATTCATTAAACTGAATTTCCCCAAATCCTACCAACGCTTGCTCTTAGTGTAAGCCTTGCCAATGTCATCACTTCTTTTTTTTTTTTTTTTTTGCCTCCAGGGTTATTGCTAGGGCTCGGTGCCGGCACTGCAGATCCACTGCTCCTGGAGGCCCTTTTCTCCCCATTTTTGTTGCCCTTGTTGTTGTTATTATTGTTATTGTTGTTATTGACATCATTGTTGTTGGACCGATACAGAGAAATAGAGGAGGGGAAGACAGAGAGGGGGAGAGAAAGACAGACACCTGCAGACCTGGTTCACCACTGGGGGCTCAAACTGGGATCCTTATACCAGTCCATTAACACTTTGCGCCAACTGTGCTTAACCCACTGCGCTACCGCCCAGCTCCCCATGTCATCACTTCTAGGCATTTTCCCTTTCAATATAGCACCTCAACATCAAAAACTCCCCAGTATACAATGTGGAAAGTCGGGTCTCATCTTCCACTCAGCAAGTCAGAATGTGTGGATTTAGAAGTCAGTTTTGTGAGTATTCTTCTTTCTAGTCATGAAGACACTATGTGACTCAATCTCTGGATTTTTGTATCTAGGGATCTGCTGTCCCTCTCTATCCCACCAGAGTAGCTATATAGAACCCATAAGAACATACTTCCATGCAAATAGACTTTCATGTTTGAGGCTCCAAGGCCCCAGGTTCAATCCTCAGCCATAGCTGAGCAGTGCTCTGGTCTATCTTTCTCTGTGTATTGCTCTCATTAAAACAAAATAAAAGTAAGACAAAGAACATACATGCGGACCAAACTTCACAAGAGAGATGTTATTCTTGGGAGTGATTTGCCAAGGGTTCTTCATGAGGAAGCCAATGGCACTGGTGTACCGGTCTGGAGTGGGCACGTATCTTTTGAACGTGCATCTGGTAAGATGAACTGGCCCGTCGTAAATCTGAAAGCCACGAATAGGGAATGTCCTGTTGAAACACAAGATGTCATTTAATGCCTGTGGGCCCCATCACCTGTAAAGCACTCTGCTTACATACTTGCTTTATAAATACTTATTGAATATCCCGTCTGTCCCAAGCACTTTTCTAGGTGGAGTGGAGTCAAAGACAAGATCCTGATGAAATGGGGGCTGGGTGATGGCACACTCAGTAGGGCACACACATCACTATGTCTAAGGACCTGGGTTCAAGCCCCTAGTTGCCACTTGCGGGAGGGAGGGGGATGTCTTTGAGAGCAATGAGGCAGTGCTGTAGGTCTCACTCTGTCTCCTGGTCTCTCTGTTTCTCTCTGTCCTATAAATAAAATGGGAAAAATAATGACTAATGGGAGAGGTGGATTTGTCATGTAGGCATTGAGCCATAGCAATAACCTTGGTAGCAATCAAAAAATAAGATAAAATAAGATCCTGATGAAATAAAACATTCACTATAGTGGGGAAGGCAAATAGAAGAACACAGGATACTTTCAGAGAATCAGAGCTGGGAGACAATGAGACACAAAAACAATCCACTGGACTATGTGGGAGAGTCACGCTGCTTTGGGTAGAATGAAGACTGCTCTGAAGAAACAACTTCCATGTCCTTGAATCCGCTCAGTTTAAGACCTTTTATTTAATAATGCATATATTTTAGCTCTAGTTCCCCAGTCTCTAGCATGAGAACAAACGGCAAAGCTGCTTCAACAGTGAAACTTCTTTCAAGTCACTAAATGTTAAGAGTAAGGTGAAATGGTAGACTTAAAGGGATAAAAGTGTAAGTCCTCAAACATTACTATGTCAAAGAGGCTCAACAGAATGAGAAATTCATCTTTTTCATTTTCTCCCTTTCTGTTTAAACACAAACTCCTTAAGCTACTAATCATATATCATTAAGCATAATTAGGGCACAAACCCTGCAATATTCTGGATTCCTCAAACTTCTTTCCTATTCTTCACTAGCACTGCAGAAGATTTCTACAACAACTAATTAGTTTACAGCTTGGCAGGAATTTATAGTGAAAGCATATATACTAGCAAGAAAACCAAACAGCCATAAAAATCTATAAGCCCATATGCTGAAATGATTGTCTCCCATAGGAAAGGTATTAAAGATACAGTAAAACAAAAACTGAAGGGACATTCGTTTTGAAGAAGTCTTCCTCAGCAAAATAATAAGCATTTTGACATAAAACTGGAAACTAATGCAATTAAAAGAATGGAAGTCAGTCCAGCTCCCACCACACTGAAGCAATGTTTAGTGCTGGGGTCTCTCTCTCTACTTTTCTCTTAAGTAGATAAAAAATAAATAAAAATAAAAAAGGTATTCACATGGCCACCACTTTGCTGCAGCCCATATCCCATCCAGTAAACTTAAAAAGAAAAAAGGTGGTAGTGCACTGGGTTAACTGCACATGGTCCAAAGCGCAAGGATCCCATTTCGAACCCCTGGCTCCCCACCTACAGGGGAGTCCCTCTGTAAGCAGTAAAGCAGTGAAGCAGGTGTCTATCTTTCTCTTCCTCTCTGTATTCCCCTCCTCTCTCAATTTCACTGTCCTATCTAACAACAAGTGCAGCAACAACAACAGAAAAAAGATGGAGGCCAGGAGCAGTGGATTCATAGTGTAGGCACCAAGCCCCTGGAGGCAAGAAGGAAGGAAGGAAGGAAGGAAGGAAGGAAGGAAGGAAGGAAGGAAGGAAGGAAGGAAGGAAGGAAGGGAGGAAGGGAAAAAAGAAGTAGGGCCAAGAGATGGCTCATGTAGTAGAACACAGGTTTGTGCCCCTGGCCACCACAAGGGAGCAGCTGCATGGATGATGCTTCAGAAGTGGCGGAGTAGTGCTGTGATGTCTCTCCTCTCTCTATCCCTCCCACCCTCACCTTTTCTCTTAAAAAGGAGAAAAAGGGTCTGTAGGGAGTAGTGGAATCATGCAGGCATGAGCCTCAGCAATAACTCTGATGAGAAAAGAAGGAAAAGAAAAGAGAAGAAAGGAAAGGAAAGGCAAAAAGAAAAGAAGAAAAATAAAAAGGAAAAGAAGAGGCAGTGATAGAGCCTAAATGGTTAGTGCTGAAGGCAAACCAACAGGGTATGTATGAATCCCACCCACCCCCAGATTTTAGTAATTCATTCATAAAGCTGGCTGATGACAGTACTTGCATCACTGGATTTTATGAGAATTAAGCAGACAACAAAATATTTAGAACAGAATAAGCTTTTAATAGGAGGCTAGGCTGTGACATACGTAGAAGAGAGCACATATTACCATGCACAAGGATACAGGTTCAAGTCCCCAGTCTCCACCCTGCTAGAGAGGAGCTTCATGTGTGGTAGAGCAGGGCTTCTCTCTATCTCTATCAAATCTCTCTCTGTCTCTACAAAACAGAAGGAAGGAGGCAGTGGGTGGGGGTAGATAGCATAATGGTTATGCAAAGAGACTCTCATGCCTGAGGCTCCAGATTCAATCCCCCACACCATCATAAACCAGAGCTGAGCAGTGCTCTGGTGAAAAAAAAAGGAAGAAAGAGAGAGAAAAAAATATATGTGGCCACCAGAAGTAGTGGAATCTTCATACAGGCACTGAGCACCAGCGATAAATCTGGTGGCAAATTAAATTAAATTAAAAGATTTTTAATAAATGTTCACTATTGAAAATCCATTAAGTTTCTTTCCTGGTGGTTTCCACCTCGCACTAATAGGAGTTTCACAGAGCACACAGGAACCTCACTCCATTGTAACCCAATGTTGACAAACCTCCATCTACCAGTTTGTGCCCAGTGTTTAAATTCATCAGCATCACCTGATGAATTCTGACATCTGCTCTCATGAAAAGCCCTTAGAACTCTCCATTTTCTCCACATGGTTTTCTCATAAGTAAAATGAGGACAACTCACAACTGTCTCTCAGAACTAAGGCATGGGTTAATTACTTACTTAAGCCTAAATGTCCTAAACTGTCTTGCTAGTGTGAAGTGCTATTAATGATTCTATGATTATGATGACAAGAAACATGCCCAAAGTCTCCCCATATCCGCCTTCCACATCTAAAACACAGTTCAGCGTAAAGCTGTGGATACATTCTGAGTCAGTTTTGGCATCTACCAACTCATTTTCTAGGGCTTTTTTCAATAGGTAATTTCCTTTTTCCAGTGGCTATTTCTGAAAACCAACATCATAAATTGAGAGGAAAGGACTATGTCAGCGTTTATGGTCTGCCAACTTTCTGTGGTTCAAGAAAGAAGAAAATCACCCACTTACATAAGGCCTTACACAAAAGAAAGAGTAACAAGGCAAGTTCCTTTCTTAGAAAAGTAAGAAACAAATCTATGAAGGGTTTAATAATTAATGGTGCAGAACTCAGAGAATGATGTAAAGGGTAGGTAATTATAATAATGAAGAGAGTAATTGTAGTAGCAATGAGATGGGAAAATTATCACAGTGGGAGTAATTTCATGTCAAGAATTATCAAATCAATCATAACTGTACATATGCTAGTCCAGGGTTATTTCAGAAACTCCCAGAAGAGATTCAGTTTTCCATTTATTATTATTATTTTTTTACTATTTAAAAAATATATTTTTCTAATTTATTTTAGATAGAGACAAATAGAGGGGAGAGAGGGAGACAGAACAGGAGAGAGGGGGCAGGGGAGATAGCATATGCAAACAGATTCTCATGCCTGAGTCTCCAAGGTCTCAGGTTCAACTCTCTGCATTACCATAAGCCAGAGCTGAGCAATGCACTGGTAAAAATAAATATAAATAAATAACATTTATTACATTTATTATAAAAGAAAGAGAGAGAGATCTATAGCACTGCTTCACCACTTGTGAAGCTTCCCTGCTGTAGGTGGGAATAGGGAGCTTGAACCCATGTCCTTGAGCACTGCAATGTGGACATGCAACTGGGTGCAACAACTAGTTTTTTCATTTATTATTTGAATTGAACACTCCACTGCTACAGCAATGCTTACCTGTTCCTGGGTAAGGTCCGGGGCTTCTGATCTATCCCTCCAATGCCTACATACTTGTTCTGTCCACCTTGAAAGCCGTAATTCCTGCTCTCTCCCACAAACAGAGACTCAGAGACTTCCTGGCTAGAGCCTTCATCACTTGGAAAGCTTCCATCACTGTGAACATGCAAATCATCATGAACCATATGTATCCCAGTACTGACTTTGACTTTCAAACAATAATACAGCAAATGGAAAGAATAAACTTGCCATTCTTAGAAGGCTAGTAATGGACCTACCCTATGACTGCATAATTCTTCTCCTGGGGATATATTCTAAGGAACCAAACACACCCATGCAAAGAGATTTGTGTACACATATGTTCATAGCAGCACAATTTGTAATAGCCAAAACCTGGAAGCTACCCAGGTATCCAACAACAGATGAGTGGTTGAGAAAAGTGTGATATATATATATATATATATATGGATGGAGCTTGAAGGAATTGTAGAATCAGCCAGAAAGAAAAGGATGAATATGGGATGAACCTACTCATAGACATAAGTTGAAAAATAAGGACAGAAGGGAAAACACAAAGCAGAATTTGGACTGGAGTTGGTGTGTTGCACTAAATTAAAGGACTTTGGGATGGGGGGTGGTGTTCAGGTCCTGGAACATGATGGTGGAGGAGGAACTGGTTGGGGCTTAGAGTATTATGTGGAAAACTGAAAAATATTACAGGTATACAAATTATATTTTATTATAAACCATTAATCTCCCTTCCCCCAAAAGAATAAGCTTTCCTAGGACAAAACAATCAAAAGAGAAGGCTGTGTAAAACAGCAGCAAGAATAAATTGTTATTTGGAGAAATATGAGTAACATAAAAAGTTCAGTTCTGGGAGTCCGGTGGTAGCCCAGTGGGTTAAGCGCACATGGCGTGAAGCGCAAGGACCTGCTAAGGATCCTGGTTCGAGCCCCTGGCTCTCCACCTGCAGGGGAGTCGCTTCACAGGCGGTGAAGCAGGTCTGCAGGTATCTATCTTTCTCTCCCTCTCTGTCTTCCCCTCCTCTCTCCATTTCTCTCTGTCCTATCCAAAAACAACTACAACAATAAAACAAGGGCAACAAAAGGGAATAAACATTTAAAAAGAAAACAAAAATAACAACAATGATAACTACAACAACAATAAAAAAAAAAAAAAAAGGGGGAGTCGGGCTGTAGCACAGCGGGTTAAGCGTAGGTGGCGCAAAGCACAAGGACCAGCATAAGGATCCCGGTTCGAATCCCGGCTCCCCACCTGCAGGGGAGTCACTTCACAGGTGGTGAAGCAGGTCTGCAGGTGTCTATCTTTCTCTCCTCCTCTCTGTCTACCCCATCTCTCTCCATTTCTCTCTGTCCTATCCAACAATGACAAAAACAATAATAATAACTACAACAATAAAAAACAAGGGAAACAAAAGGGAATAAATAAATAATAAAATTAATATTTTTAAAAAAGAGAAAATATATATATAAAAAAACAAGGGCAACAAAAGGGAAAATAAATAAATAAATATTTAAAAAAGTTTTTAAAAAAAGTTCAGTTCTTAGGGGCTGGGTGGTGGTGCACCTGGTTGAGAACACATGCTACAATGTACAAGGACCTGGATTCAAATCCCTGGTCCTCACCTGCAGGGGGAAAGCTTCATGAGTGGTGAAGCACTGCTGCAGGTATGTCTCTGTCTCTTTCCTTCTCTATCTCCCCCTTCCCTCTCGATTTCTAGCTGTCTCTATCCAATAAATAGATAATAAAAAGTAAATTCAAAGATATTTTTAAAAATACCTCTATGAGGGTGGGGGAGGCAGCATAATGGTTATGCAAACAGACTCTCATGCCTGAGGCTCCTAAGTCCCAGGTTCAATCTCCCACAACACCATAAGCCAGAGCTGAGTAGTGCTCTCGTGCTTTTCTGTGTGTCTCTCTATGGATCTCTCTCAAAAATAAAATTACTAAAAATAAAAAAAAAGAATTAAAAAAAAAAACCTCTATGAAATTACGAGACACTGAAGAAAGTATTAATCAGCTACCAACTTTTTTATAGTCTAAAACATGAGTGTTTTAAGAAAAAAAGTATGGCAGGCCTAACCATCTGGGAAATCCTTGCAATTTTAATCCATTTATTTAATATGAATTTAATAAATCTATAAAAATGTGTTTTGGCCCTCTACTGGTATCAGAAAACAAATACTAATGGTGTTTAATGCTGGTAAAAGAACATTGTGTGTATGTTTAAAAAAGAAGGAAAAAAAAAAGAGTAACAAGCAAGGTTTACTTATAGCTTTAAAATAATCAGATAAATATTCTTAAAGCAATCACAAACCTGGCAAAGGTCAGTCCAATTCCATTATCTGCAAATCTATAAGAGAATAGCGGAACAATTATTGTATCATACAAGAAGAGTTAATTATCTCAAAACTTAACTGCTTTGAAATTGATTAGGCTCCAATACTGTTTATTCTCTAAGATGACCAAAAGAAAGTTTAACTCACAATAATTAAAAAGCACACTTTTCACAGGGCAGGCACATAGTTTCAAGTCTCCACTTTGCTTTGTAACCTGCATAACAAATTACTTAGCTTCTCTCCACCCCAGCTTTAACTTTCCTTCCTCCTAAGACACTTAGAAGAATTAAACATACTAAAAACAATGTCAGCCATTTATTGGCAAACAATAAGCAGCTTATAAGGATTGGCAGTTAGGTCATGATATTGTCTTTAAAAACTGTTTAAGACTAATTTATGGGTGGCTGGGTGGCAACACACCTGGTTGAATACATATGTTACAATGAACAAGGGCCTACATCCAAGCCCCAGTCCCCACCTGCAGGGGGGAAAGCTTCATGAGCGCTGAAGCAGTGCTGTAGGTGTTGGTCTCCTTTTCTATCTCTCCCTCCCCTCTCACTTTCTATCTCTAGTAAATTAATTAATTAATTAATTAAAAGATTGATTAAACTATTTATGTTAATGAGAGAGAAGCCAGATTACTGCTTAGTTCTGGAATATGGTGGTGCCAGTGATTAAACTGGAATCTCTGAGCCTCCAGGATAAAAGTCTGGTTCACTATCACTATGCTATCTTCCCTTTTTAAAGCTTTTCAGCATGTACATATATCTACCACTCAAACACACTATCAAATGTTTGTGTGTGACAAGTGACAGAGATGATGGTGAAATGCCAAGAAACTAGTGATAGTGCCAGAAAAAATAGGTTTTTCTAGATTCCTGCATACTAAATCTTAGTTCAACATACACCAGGCTTCTCCTAAAGTTATACAAATGGAAAAAAAAAAAAACCAAGATTATTGCCTTTAAGCCATGTAAAGACATAAGTCAACAGACATTAAGGTGGAATTCACAGCTTCTATTTTGAATGGCAACAGAAGGGTATTAGGAAAACTTTTAAAGGCAGTTCCAAGATGAAGGGGAAAAAAAAATCCAGGGAGTTTTGAGAATTCTTATTTGGTTCTCTGATATAAAACCTGTTTGTTACATAAAGTGAAATTCCCAGTGTCTGCTCAATTGCATCAAAAAACTCTGTCACCAGACAAATTTGGTTCCAATAAAAGCAGCAAACGAGACGATTACAAACATGGACAGTCTGTTAATGCTAGGAAACTTCCTCAGGATGTGTCAGGAGAAAAATTTGATTCCAGAAACCACCACCATATTATTACTCTACTAGGTTCTTTTAAAAATAGTCTTAAAATATAAAAACACTTTTTGCTTTGCCATGTGCATGACTTAGGCCTGAGCTTGGCTCCCATTGCATTGAAAGAAGCTTCAGTGCTACAGTCTCTTTCTCTTTCTCTCTGCCTTTGTCTCTATCAAAAGGAAGAAAAAAAGAGAAAAAATACATATATATGGTGTATAGACATATACAGTATATAGTGTATAGATATATATGGTGTGTTTGTATATATACACACACACACACATACACACCAGCACCACAGATAATTAGTTTATAGAGAATACCTACGCTGAATTCTGGACGACAATGTCTCCCCCTCTGACCCAAGCTCCATTGTCATTATTTTTAAAAGCAATAAGCCTGTCAATTAAAGCAGCAACACGTGGCTTTTCAGGGTCTGCATCCTGATGAGGCCGAAACCTTAGAATGGAGAGAAAAACAAAAACAAAGAAAACTTATTTTGAAGCAATAAGAAGGCAGTGGAAATTAGCCACTCATAAGCATATTCCTAAGTAGAAAAAGCCAGATTTAAATTTTACCAAAAGAAAAAAAACTTAAGGCATAACTAGATTTTTGAGTTTCAAATACTGCAAGAAACAATTTACATTTATGCACATGCAAATTTCCAAAGAAGTAATTTTAATAAATTTGCATTATTGTACAATAGAATAAACACACTACAGTATGCCATTCACTAAAATCAGTTGAAAAGAACACCTCAGAGCAGGGAATCTGGTATGCTTTTACAAACTGTTTAAGTTATACTTACATACATCTACTACATAAATTAATTACACATTTCAGTATACTTCTATGTGAACTGTAATATTACCCAAGTTGCATGCTGGTGAAATGCTTTAAATACAAAGTTAAAAACTATGTTCAGTATCTTTTTTTTTTAAGTCTTAATTCCAAGTACACTTTATTTCTTTGGTTTACTAGCTATAATACCTGAAAAGGAAAGATTTTTAGTTGTCACCAGAGCTTCACCACTCCATATCTTTTACAAGACTACAAAGAGATAAAGACAGAGAGGCCAGGTAGTAGCACAGCGGGTTAAGCGCACGTGGAACAAAGTGCAAGGACCGTCACAAGGATCCCGGTTCGAGGCCCCAGCTCCCCACTTGCAGGGAGGTTACTTCACAAGTGGTGAAGCAGATCTGCAGGTGTCTGTCTTTCTCTTCCCCTCTCTGTCTTCCCCTCCTCTGTTGATTTCTCTCTGTGCTATCCAACAACAGCAACGAAAACAATAAAAACAGCAACAAAACGGGAAAAAATGGCCTATAATTTGTGGTAGAAGCACTGAGTCCCAGCAATAACCCTGGAAGCAATAAACAAACAAACAAATAAATAAGATAAAGACAGAAAGGCACCACAGGGTCAAAGCTTCTTTCAGTGTGGTGGGGACCAGATTCAAATCAGGGCTGTGCATGTAGCAAAGCAAGTGCATTCTCCAAGTGAGTCATCTTGCCAGCCCAATAAAGACTGAATCTTATTGGAGGCCGGGCAGTGGTCCACCTAGTTGAATGCATATTACTAGATGCCAGGATGCTGGTTTGATCTCCTGGCTCCTGACCTGTGGTGGGGGGAGAGGGAGGAGAAGGGGTGGCAGCTTTACGATAGAGACAGAATTGAGAGGGGAAGAGAGACACCTGCAGCACTGCTTCACTAACTCTTTCTTTGTGCATTGTAACATGTGTTCAACCGGATGTGTCACCACCCAGCCCCATAAATATGGCTTTTTACATGGTGATCGGAAAATTGAATGAATAGACGGACAGATATACACAGAGATGTGATGGAAAGTATCAGAAGAATGGAATTAGGAAAAGTGTGCTAAAATCTTACTCCTTAAAAACCTAGTCACCCACCAGGTTCCAGATACTACTAGCATGATGCCAACCAGACTTCCCTGGACAGACAGCCCCAACAATGTGTCCTGGAGCTCCAATTCCCCAGAACCCTGCCCCACTAGGGAAAGAGAGAGACAGGCTGGCAGTATGGATTGACCTGCCAACACCCATGTTCAGCAGGGCAGCAATTACAGAAGCCAGACCTTCCACCTTCTACATCCCACAATGACGTTGGGTCCATACTCCCAGAGGGATAAAGAATAGGAAAGCTATCAGGGGGAGGGGATGGGATATGGAGTTCTGATGGTGGGAACTGTGTGGAGTTGTACCGCTCTTATCCTATGATTTTGTCAGTGTTTCCTTTTATAAATAATAAATTTTTTAAAAAGGTAGTCACTTAGTAGCGCAGCGGGTTAAGCGCAGGTGGCACAAAGTGCAAGGAGCGGGGTAAGGATCTTGGTTCCAGCCCCCAGCTCCCCACCTGCAGGGGAGTCACTTCACAGCTGGTAAAGCAGGTCTGCAGGTGTCTATCTTTCTCTCCCCCTCTCTGACTTCCCCTCCTCTCTCCATTTCTCTCTGTCCTATCCAACAACAATGGCATCAATAATAACTACAACAATAAAAAACAATAAGGGCAACAGAAGGGAATAAAATTAATATAATATTTTTTTTAATTAAAAAAAAAAAAAACCTAGTCACATCCCTTCCCATCTAGGGAAGATAGAAATAGGCTGGGGATATGGAATGATCTGTTAACACCCATGTCCAAGAGAGAAGCAATTACAAAAGCCACAAGTCCTACCTTCCACAACCCAAAAAGAATTTTGGTCCATGCTCCCAAAGGGGGAGAAATGTTAGGGAAAGATGACTAGAGGGTTCTGAACCCCAATTACATCAAGACCCTGAGAGAGAAGAAGGACAAAAGGAAGGACACTTGGAAGTAGTAATAGGTGTAGGTGTGGCCTAAAAAGAAAGAGAAGGCAGGACCATCGAAAAAATGGGCAAAGGTGGTTAGATAGCATAATGGTTATGCAAAGAGATTCTCATTCCTGAGGCTCTGAAGTTCTAGATTCAATCCTGTGTACCAGCATAAGCCAGAGCTGATCATTGTTCTGGTCTCTGGTTTAAGGCAGGGGCGCAAACATATATAAATATAAACAGTTATAGAAGGAGTCGGGCAGTAGTGAAGCAGGTTAAGCGCAGGTGGCGCAAAGTACAAGGACAGGCATGAGGACCCCAGTTAAAGCCCCTGGCTACCATGGGGAGCTGCTTCACAAGTGGTGAAGCAAGTCTGCAGGTGTCTCTTTCTCTCCCACTTTCTCTGTCTTCCCCTCCTCTCTCCATTTCTCTCTGTCCTATCCAACAACAATGACAACAATAATAACTACAACAATAAAACAACAAGGACAACAAAAGGGAATAAAAAAAAGAGTAGTTATAGAAATAATAGTCAACCCATATCTGTGACCTTGAGAGGAAATACTGCAGTTTCCAAAGGAGAGAAGAAGAACATGGAACTCTGGTGGTAGGAAAGGTAGGGAATTAGACCCGTTTTCTTATAATTTTGTAAATCAATATTAAATCCCTAGTAAAAAATCATTCCACAAAAAAATTAAGTGAAATTCCACAGATGACTCTTGACCTCTCTCCTAAAGATAAATAATGTCTTATTTATGTATTTATTAATTTTTTAAATGTTTTTATTATATTTGTTTATTTTCCCTTTTGTTGCCCTTGTTGCTTTTACTGTTGCTGTTGTTACTGATGTTGTTGTTGTTGGGTAGGACAGAGAGAAATGGAGAGAGGAGGAGAAGACAGAGAGGGGAGAGAAAGACAGACACCTGCAGACCTGCTTCACTGCCTGTGAAGCAACTCCCCTGCAGGTGGGGAGCTGGGGGCTCTAACCGGGATCCTTATACCAGTCCTTTCACTTTGCGCCACATGTGCTTAACCGCTGCACTACCACCCGACTCCCGTATTTATTCATTTTAAGATAGAGAAAGAGAAGGAATGACACCATACCACCAAAGCTTCATTTAATCTGGTGGGAACTGAGCTCAAACATGGATCACAAGCACAGCAAAGTAGCACACATCAAAGTGAACTATTTTGTCAACCCTCAATAAATAATGTTTCATCTGCAAGGGGAAAGAAAGGAAGGAAGAAAGAAGGAGAGAGAGAGAGAGAAAGAGAGAGAGAGAGAGAAAGGAAGGAAGGAAGGAAAGAAGGAAGGAAGAAAGAAGAAAGAAAAAAAAAAAACCCTAGTCACTAGCTGCTTCTGGGTGAAAGGAATGTAGAGAATGAACTGTATTTCCAACAGATACTAGTAGACTGAAATGGGTAGTCGCATCATGAGACATAAAATTGTCACATTTACACTTAGATTATGTCTGTGATATAGTTCAGACTTAAAGTCTGACTCTGAGCTATCACCCACACATCTGGCATTGCGTTGATAGTACTTTTGCAGCTATATTACATAATCAAGAAAATGAGTGGTCTGGGAGGTGGCGCAGTAGATAGGGCTTTGGACTCTCAAGCATGAGGTCCGAGTTCAATCCCCAGCAGCACATGTACCAGAGTGATGTCTGGTTCTTTCTCTCTCTCCTATCATTGCTCATGAATAAATAAATAAAATCTTTAAAAAAAAATTTAAAAAAAAATAAAATGGAATAGTTCTAGAAACAGCATCATTTAAAAGAATTTGACCACTTCCTTCTTTCCTCTTTCCTCCTTCCTTCCTTCCTTCCTTCCTTCCTTCCCTTCCCTTTTCCCTCCTTCCTTCCTTCTTTTCTTTCTTCTTACCAGAGTACTGCTCACCTCTGGCTTATGGTGGTGCTAGGGATTGGAAGACAAGGTATGAAATCCATTTACATAATTATTTTGCTACCTCTCCAACCCTAAAAAGTTTCTAAATGTCATCTGATTTAAGAACATCTGGTTCTTCATTGTGCTATCTTATTTTTTTTCTGAAATTACTACATAATTAAGTCAAGAGATAACCATGTGTTTGGATGCCCTTGATTTTCACCCCTTTGCCCATATAATGTGTTAGCAGTTATGACAATTTTTTATCATCTTCTTTTAAGAAATTCAGTAAGCATTCCAACCCTACTCTTAAGTGTACTCTTCCACAGGCAGTAGTTGGCTCCCATTTTCTTTCTCACTTATAAACGAAATCCTTCATCACTAATAAAGAGGGGTTGTTTTTGTTGTTGTTGTTGTTTGCTTGTTTTTGATTTCTTTATTAAAAGTTTTCTCATCTGTGGATTGCTGTGATTTCATATCCTGAACAGGCAAGGAAAGATTTATCTGACTAGTTGTTGAGTTAACTTTCCTTCTGATGAGGAAACTAAACATCTGGATCCCTGAAGTCTAATGTTCAGTTCATGGGCGGGTTTATTACTCATTTGTTAAGAGTTAGCATTCTTACTCATGGCTGGGTTGCATGAGTAAGTATAGACACATTTTACATAAATTTATACAAAGTAAAATGTATCTGCCATCTGCCAAATAAATTGCAAATTTTCTTCTCTAACTACTTTTTTCACTAACATCTTTCAAATGGAGCCCAGTTTCTTACCAGTCTGTATGCATTTATAAATGGTTAAGAAAAAAATAATGGAGAACAGAGGGAAAAACTCATTATAACATACACTGGGCACAGAATTCTAGGCATTTTGGGTATGGCTTCACTGTTGAGTCAAATTAATCATCAGTGGATGTTGAAATAAACTTACCCATACATACATATGCAAACACTTTTTTTTTGCCTCCAGGGTTATCGCTGGGGCTCGGTGCCTGCATCTTGAATCCACTGCTCCTGAGGGCCATTTTATCCCATTTTGTTGCCCTTGCTGTTGTTTCTACTGTTATTGTTGTTATAGCTGCTGTTGTTGGATAGGACAGAAAGAAATCAAGAAAGGAGGGGAAAACAGAGAGGGGGAGAGAAAGATGGACACCCGCAGACCTGCTTCACCGCTTGTGAAGTGACCCCACTGCAGGTGGGGAGCTGGGGGATCGGACCGAGATCCTTTCGCCGCTCCTTGCTCTTCACGCCATGTGTGCTTAACCCTCTATGCTACCACGCAGTCCTCCTGCCCCCCCCCCCAAACAATTTTTTAAGGCAGAGAAAAAAAGAGTCAACTGTGATATGTTTAAGGATTTCTGTTAATACTAATTCAACAAATCACATAGTGGTGCCAGTTACAAATTCTTAAAACTAAAAAACAAAACTAAAGAGCAGCAGCAGCAACATTCCTACAAAGATGCTTTCTGTTGTCTTGTCAATTAACATTCTTTTCTTAGTTCATAAGTTATTGTCAAATCAATGTGCTCTTTTTTATTCTGAAGTTTAACTTTTCTATTTTTCCATTTCACATCTTACTCAGTTATTAGATGGTGTCCAGTGCCTTCCTTATATTCAATTTAAGTGATGCCCAGTTTCCTGGCACCTCAAATGCTCTGACCCCACTTAAAGAACATCTCAGGTTCAATGTGACCTTTAAAAAATTCTGACAAAGGACTAGACTCTATAACCTGGCAATTGCCCTCTTGGGAATCAATGATTCCTAAGGAATCAAATACTCATCCAAAAAGATCTGTGTATCCCTATGTTCACAGTAGCACAATTTGTAATAGCCAAAACCTGGAAGCAACCTAGGGGTCCAACAACACATGAGTGGCTGAGTAAGTTGTGGTATATATACACAATGGAATACTACTCAATTATTAAAAATGGTGAATTCGGGGGCCTGGTGGTAGCGCAACGGGTTAAGCACACAAAGCATGAAGCGCAAGTACCTGCACAAGGATCCCAGTCCAAGCCCTCAGCTCCCCACCAGCAGGGGGGACATTTCACAACCAGTGAAGCAGGTCTGCAGGTGTCTTTCTGTATCCTCCCTCTCTATCTTCTCCTCCCTTCTCAATTTCTCTGTTCTATCATATAAGAAAATGGAAAAAATGGCCTCCAGGAGCAGTGGATTCATAGTGCTGACACTGAGCCCCAGCAATAACCCTGGAGGCAAAAAAAAAAAAAAAAAAGTATATTAACCTTCTTCATCTCATCTTGGATGGAGCTTGAAGGTATCATGTTTAGTGATATAAGACAGAAAGAAAAGGATGACTATGGGATGATCTCACTCATTCAGAAGTTTAGAAATAAGACCAGACATCTCCATCAGGAACAACACAACAGACCCCTTTGTGGGCTCACATAGGACCATGCCATCAATGTGGATCAACAACAATAGAGAATGTTCCATCCTCCGAAGGGAGGCTGGACAACATACTCTATGCTCCATCTGAGGAAGATGAGTCCTGAAATTGGGGCAGCT
Organism: Erinaceus europaeus; assembly: GCF_950295315.1. NCBI lineage: Eukaryota > Metazoa > Chordata > Mammalia > Eulipotyphla > Erinaceidae > Erinaceus > Erinaceus europaeus. The sequence continues at coordinate 68,007,382 of NC_080171.1, read as the reverse complement.
TGGAATGTTCCTACTCATGGCCACAGAATGCGAGCTCAGATCTACAGTGATGCAGAGTCACATAGGCTCCTAAACTGAATGTGGGCCCCAGATCCAGGTTCTTGCATCTGATAGCATGTACACTCTAGCGGGTACACAACCACCTGCCCACCCCATGAATAATTTTACTAACTATACTTCCTCATTCTCTCTGAGCTTACAAGTCACTCCTGTGTTGCAAGGCTCCCCCCCTACATCTACATCAAGTCAGTGACCTATTGTGTAGCTGATACTTTATTCCCTTGTGAACAGGGCCTGTAGTCCTTTTCTCTTAAAGGTCCACCAACAGAAAGTATGAAATCTAACACCCTTGAAGCCCTCTAAGTTGGTCAATCAATTTGAAGTATGGAACAGCATGTCCATGGTTCCTACTGAGTAGGACTTTAAGTTGCCCTCTTGTCTGCAATGTTGTATTTCCACTGTTTGGGCATAGCATGTAAGAGAATGCTGTGCTGATCCATGTCCATGACCCACATCTTGCGGCTGCTGGAGGGTCACACAGAACCAAGCTACTTGAGTGTGAAGCTGCAAACAATGCCACCAGAATCAGCTTGATCATTAAGTCTAATCATCAATAGACTTACTGCAATGTTCCACTCTACCCACCAACAATTTGATGTTTTAACTTTCTGGAGACTTCACCAAAACACCTTAGCTAGATATGTATTTTCAACAAATCAGACTGTACTTGAGGCCATACCTGGCCCCCTTTTCAATCTTTCTTTCTTCATGATCCTTTTTTTTTTTCTTTTTTACCTCCAGGGTTATTGTTGGGGCTAGGTGCCTGCACCATGAATCCACTGCTCCTGGAGGCCATTTTTTCCCATTTTCTTGCTCTTGTTCTAGTTATTGTTATTGTTGCCATTGATGTTGTTAGAAAAGACCAAGAGAAATCGAGAGAAGACAGAAGACAGAGGGGGGAGAGAAAGACAGACACCTGCAGACCTGCTTTACCAACTGTGAAGGGACTCCCCTGCAGGTGGGGAGCCGGGGGCTCAAACAGTGATCCTTACACCGGTCTTCACGCTTCATGCCATGTGCACTTAACTCGCTGCACTACTGCCCGATTCCCCATGATCCTTCTCTTTTAGCCACACTAAAACCAATTTATAAGTGTGGGTAAAATAGGAAAGAACTGACTTCTTTGGCAGATCAAAAAGGAGAAAAGCACAGTCCAATTACAGAAGCTAGAATAGCAGAACAACAAATGAAATTTTTTTCCCAAAACCTTCTGCAAATATAAGAAAAAAACTTCAATTTAAATGTGTTAGTGGAGAAAAGAACATAATGGCTTAACTCAGAAAGATTTGCTTTGGCAAGAGATAGCCTGAGCATGGTTTAAAATGTGCAGCTCTACCTTGCACTGTTATCCAAACAGAGGTATTCCCGCGGATCAGCAGCACTGGCGTTGGACGTTTTCACACCTTTGTCAATAAACAAGCCAGCCTGAAAAATACAAAGTTGAATATGAAGTGAATATGATTCCCAAGTTATATTGACATATGTATATATAATGACTGGTGAAGCATAAAAAGTAAAGCATAAATACTATCTACTTGGATACTTTTTATAATTTTACTCTTCTGATAAATATTTTAGTGCTGGGAGATGGGTGGTGGTGCACACATGGTTGAGTACACATGTTACAATGCACAAGGACTCAGGTTCAAGCCCCCAGCCCCCACCTGCATGGGGAAAACTTTGCCACTAGTGAAGCAGCGCTGCAGAAGTTGAACAAAAAAAAAAAAATCAAAAGATTAAACACTAAGCAGAATTTGGACTGGAATTGGTATATTGCACCAAAGTAAGAGACTCTGGGGGTGGGGTGGGGGGGTGGAGTTCAGGTCCTGGAACATTATGGCAGAGGACCTAGTGGGGGTTATATTGTTATGTGGAAAACTTAGAAATGTTATGCATGTACAAACTATTGTATTTACTGTCGAATGTAAGACATTAATCCTCCAATAAAGAAACAAAATTAAAAAGAAAAGAAAGGAAGGAAGGAAGGAAGGAAGGAAGGAAGGGAGGGAGGGAGGGAGGGAGGGAGGAAGGAAGGAAGGAAGGAAGGAAGGGAGAAAGAAAGAAAAGAAAGCAACTGAAGAATCCAGAACACCCAAGAATATGGAGATGCGAGAGAAGGTGGCACCTGGAAGAACAAAGCATCTTGGGTATACCAAAAGGGCATGGATGGAGGGAGAAAAGGCAAAGGCGGCTCAGGAGAAGCAAATGCCAATGAGGGAGAATCAATTCACTGAAGAGTCAAGCAATTTCATCAGCTTCTCCTATTTCTTTTTCTTTCTTTCTTACCCCACCCCCCTTTTTTGTTCCAATAGGGAGCTACATCCTAGCCCCACAATCCTCGCATTTTACCAAAGAACATACTGGTCTCAAGGTGGATAGTGAATTGCAAAGAATAAGAAAGGAAAGAATTGAAAATGCTCAGGGCCTGGCATTTTGTGGTGCACCTGGTTAAGCGCTCACATTACAGTGCACAAGGACCTGTGTTCAAGCCCCTGGTCCCCACCTGCAGGAGGAAAGCTTCACAAGTGGTAAAGTAAAGTTGCAGGTGTCTCTCTGTCTCTCTGTCTCTCTCCCTCTTTTCCCCTCCCCTCCCAATTTCTCTATGTCCTTAAATAAAAGATTTAAAAAACAAAGGAAGACAGTAAAGGAAGAAAAAAGTGAGAGAGAGAAATCACATGTGACTACAATAAACGCAGAGAAGAAATACAGATGATAAAGACTCAAGGCTTTCTTACAAGATAGAACTGATACCATTTAGTAATTAATACACCAAGAGAGACAAAGCAATGAAGGTTTGTGTGTTTTCAATTTGGAATATTAACTGAATAGTGATTTCTCCACTGAAACTGGCTGGGGAACTGGGCTGGGGCTAAAATTAAAGATGTTTGCTTTTGAGCACATTTATGTGAACTAGTTGCCAGCTGATAAGGCACAAGCAACAAAAGGCACAGGGCTCGGTGTCTGTGTATTTCTGACTGATGCAAAGGTAACAGATCATTCTCAGTAAGCCCCAAGAGTCAGTTTCCTTTAACTATAAAGACACTCTTCTGGCTAGTTATTCCCGAATATAACTAATGAAAACCAAACAACTCATGCATTCCATAGACTGAATATTTGTGTAACTGAGGTCCTCATGGTATTTAACATTAAAAAATGGGGGTGGGGGGGTTAAAAAAAAAGATGTGGTCTGGGAGGTGGTGCAGTAGATAAAGCATCGGACTCTCAAGCAGAAGGTCTTAAGTTTAATCCCCGGCAGCACATATGCCAGAGTGATGTCTGGTTCATTCTTTCTCTCCTCCTATCTTTCTCATTAATAAATAAATAAATCTTTTAAAAAGAAAGAAAGAAAGGAAGGAAGAAAGAAAGGAAGGAAAGAAGAAAAGAAAGTGGAAGCCAAGTGGTGGTGCACTCAGTTAACACACATAGTACCATGCGCAAGGACCCTGGTTCAAGCCCCCACTCCCCATCTGCAGGGAGGGAGGCTTCACAAGTAGTGAAGCAAGTCTGCATGTGTCTCTCTTTCTCCTCTTTCTCCCCATCTTCTCTCAATTTCTCTGTCCTAACCAATAAGAGATAGAAACAAAAAGAAATTTATAAAAAAAAAAAAAAAAAACCCTCTTAGATCTAAATGTTTTATACCACTAACCAATAAGATGTTGGGTATTTTCACTTTTCAAATGCCATTTATAATAGTTGTCAGCTCTAACAGCTCACAAAAAAAAAAAAAATTCTGTGCAGTTTTTCCTCTCTATTCATCAGGTGATTTTAAATTCCAATCAAAGCACACTTGGGCTTTTCAAAGGTCCTCTAAATATCATATGTCGGGCATTAAGCCAGCCCCCCCATCCTGCATTGCTGATAGTATGGCCTATTTACATAATCATAGTTTTGCCTGAAAGATCCCCACCCATTGATCTATCTTCTTTCTACCTCAAGACCCGCCCTGCCTGCAGGGTAACAACATTAATCCCACCAATTAAAACCATCGCAACAGTTGCTAAGGAAGTACTACCTTCCCAGGGTGCCTTTTTCCTTTCTTTACCCCCTTTCCTAGCCATTTCCATTTCCAACTTGCCACTTCCGGTTTTATCCTATAAAAAGCCACTTCTGTTTCTGATTTCTCTTTTCTCTGTGTCTGGACCTGGAGGAGGGCAGGCATGCGACAGGGAGGCGGACACCAGCCATTGTAGTTTGGCGCCATGTGGCTTAACCCACTGTGCTTACACCCTACTCTGGAGCTCCCGCATGAATAAAGAATTGTATTATCATGCCACCACGAGTTCCTGGTCTCTCTCCTGCAATGCGAGCCTGGCACCATAAATGAGTATTAGTGGCACTTTGATCTAAGGGCCATCAGGGTAAAGAGTCTTGACATAGCCTCATGTATTTTTTAAAGTATCTTATCTATTTATTTATTACTGGATAGAGACAAAGCTAAATTAAAAGGGAAGGGGGAGGAAGAGAGAGGGAAGGAAATGGAGATACACCTGCAGCCCTGTGAAGCTTTCCCCTGCAGGTGGGAACCAGAGGGTTGAACTTATGTCCTTGCACACTGTAATGTGTGTGCTTAGCCAGGAACACTACCACCTGGCCCCTTCCTTTCATACCTTTAAAGAAGATATTAATGAGAACTAAGCATTTATCAGCAGGAGATGTGATATGTGTGTGACGTGTATGTGATGTGTGTGTGTCTGCGCGTGTGTGCTGAGGTGTGGAAAGGGGAGAGCACACCAAACGCTTTGGGAATTGGATCTCCTACAGGGTTTCTTATTTACTTGACCCAGAGCATTTTAAATCCTGTCAAATGTTCTTAAGCAACATGTTTACTACTCAAATACTGAGTATTAAATGTCCAAAGTTACTCTATCACTGCTGGGAGATGAAAGCAGAGAAGTTTGTTTCTTAGCCACCAAAAGCCCAATTCTGCAGTGTGTATATTCCAAAAGACATGTGATGATGATATTAAAGATTGAAAAGAGGGTAAGAGAAGTGGAAGGAACAGGAAGAGGATGAAGTCTTGTAGATCATCTTCATTGTTATGATTCTTTTTTAATTTTTTATTTATTTTAATGAGAAAGAGAGCGAAAGAGAGAGAGAGAGAGAAGGGAGGAAGAGGGAGAGGGAGAGGGAGAGGGAGAGGGAGAGGGAGAGGGAGAGGGAGAGGGAGAGGGAGAGGGAGAGGGAGAGAAACTGAGGGGTGGAGTGCAGTCCAGAGCTCTGCTCAGCTCTGGCTGATGGTGGTGCTGGGGACTGAACCTGAGACCTCAGAATCTCAGGCAGGAAAGCCTTTTGCAGAATCATTACACTGTCTCCCCAGCCACACACTGTTATAATTATTCAGATCACCTGAACACATATTTGTGGGCATTTATTCCTGTGCACAAGGAAGGATTAGTGTCTACTTTTTTTTTTTTTTTTGGCCTCCAGGGTTATTGCTCGGGCTCAGTGCCTGCACTACAAATCCACTGCTCCTGGAGGCCATTTTTTTCCATTTTGTTGCCCTTGTTGTTGTTGTTGTTATTATTATTGCTCTTGTTGTTGGATAAGATGGAGAGAAATCAAGAGAGGAGGGGAAGACAGAGGGGGAGAGAAAGATAGACACCTGCAGACCTGCCTCACCACTTGTGAAACGAATCCCCTACAGGTGGGGAGCCGGGGCATCCTGATGCTGGTCCTTGTGCTCTCCGACATGTGCACTTACCAGCTGCACTATTGTCTAGCCCCCGACTTCTTTTCTTTGTGACACCAGGTTATCTATCACACTCGGACCCTGCACAATAAATCTAGTACTCCTAGTGGGCTTTATTTTCATTTTTCTTTTTGAAACAGTGAGGAAGAGAAAGACAGGGAATAAGAGAGAGAAAGAGAGCAACAGGTAGGCAGACAAGACAGACAACTGGAGTATTGCTCCAGCAGTTATGAAGCCTCCCCTTGCAGGTGGGGACAAGAGGCTTAAACCCAGGTCCTTGCACATGAGTAATGTAAGCTCTCTACAGGGTACACCACCACCCAGCCCCTAACATATCCACTTTTTAAATTACCGACTACTTTCTCAAATGACTGACAAGTTCTTCCCCAAACTAACATTTCTCATTTGTAAGCACAGTCGTTAACCTCAAAGTAATATGTTCTTATTGTTAATGCTGAGGAACCTACCTTAAAATTTGAGTGAACCCTGTTGTTATAAAATATGCCCAATGGAGTGAGTTCTGGTTTTGCTAACATCTGCAGTCCACTGGATTCCCCAGTAGGTTCTTTGTGGAATAAGTGCCATATCCCAGCATCCTATAATTGAAAAGGCAAGGTCATTAAAAGCCTCATTTCTCAAAGTTAGTCAATGACATGCCCTACTTACTACAAACTCACAAGTGAGTTTAATCTCTTCAACATGACTTTTTATTATTTCAGGTTCAGAACTAATTATAAAAAGCTCTACATTTACCTAGCACCTTCAAAGCAGTTATACAAAGGCTGGGAGACATTTTAGCCTATTTGAGCATGGGCCTTGCATGCCAGAGACCCTAAAGACCACAGGTTCAATCCCCAATATAGCTATATACCAGAGTTGACTATTGTCCTGGTCTAAACTCTCTCCCTCAAAATAAATAAATACTTTAAAAAATTATATATGTAGGGAGTCAGGTGGTAACACAGTGGGTTAAGCACATGTGGCACAAAGCACAAGGACTGGCATAAGGATCCTGGTTCGAGCCCCCGGCTCCCCACCTGCAGGGGAGTCGCTTCACAAGCAGTGAAGCAGGTCTGCAGGTGTCTATCTTTCTCTCCCCATCTCTGTCTTCCCCTCCTCTCTCCATTTCTCTCTGTCCTATCCAACAACGACGACATCAATAATAACTACAACAATAATAAAACGACAAGGGAAATGAAAAGGTAATAAATATAAAAAATATTTTAAAATTATATATGTATATAATTTATTTTTTCTTTTTTAATTTTTTAATATTTATTTATTTATTTTCCCTTTTGTTGCCTTTGTCTTTTATTGTTGCTGTAGTTACTATTGTTATTGATGTCATGGTTGTTAGGACAGAGAGAAATGGAGAGAGGAGGGGAAGAGAGAGAGGGGGAGAGAAAGACATCTGCAGACCTGTGTCATCGCCTGTGAAGCAACTCCCCTGCAGGTGGGGAGCTGGGGCCTCGAACCACGATCCTTAGCCGGTCCTTGCGCTTCACACCACGTGCACTTAACCCAATGGCTACCACCCGACTCCCTCTTTTTTTTTTTTAATATTTACTTATTCCCTTTTTGTTGCCCTTGTTGTAGTTATTATTGTTGTTGCTGTTGTTGACATTGTTGTTGTTGGATAGGACAGAGAAATGGAGAGAGGAGGGGAAGACAGAGGGAGAGAAAGACAGACACCTGCAAACATACTTTATGGCTTGTGAAGCAACTCCCCTGCAGGTGGGGATCCAGGGGCTCAAACTGGGATCATTATACCGGTCCTTACGCTTTGTGCCCACCTGGCTTAACCCGCTGAGCTACCGTCCAACTGCCATATAATTCAATTTTAAGTGTGTCTGTAGGATCTGGTAAGGATTAGAAATAGCTGGCTAATCACAACATTTTCCCCCCAAAATAACTGTCATCATTCTCTACTTTTAAAAGTTTTGTAAAATTAAGACAAACCAAACAAGCCTTCAACTCTCATGTGACCAGGACAGCACAGCCTTTTAGTAATAGAGGCTTTTTTTCCGTTTACCTAGACCTGATCAATAAATGAGTCATACCTATTAAAGAACTATCTGCCAAACATGCAGAGCTCACTGACTTCTTTCAAACAACTCCAATACCCTTCCTGTCCTGAGGCAAAATTTTGCCAAAGGAAAGAAAAAAAAATCACCACACACATGAATCAAGATGCTGTCTCAAACTGGATCCTGTCTGTTCAATTTCAGTAATACTGACCTTAACTGGGGCAACAGAATACTGAAAGACAGAGGAAAAGGAAATAAAAAATAAAAGGGAAGAAAGGAAGAAAAAAAAGAGAGAAAGAGAGAAAGAAAGGGAGAGGAAGAGGAAATGAAGGGAAGGAAGGAAGGAAGGAAAGAAGGAAGGAGGAGAGAGAGGGAAAGAGGAAAGAAAGGAAGGGGTAGAAGAACAAGAGAGAAAAGAAAAAGGAGATAGAAAAAGAGGGAAAGACTGTCACTCCAAGTGAGACAAAAATCAAAATGAAATGGGTTTAGTATCTTGAGACAATGTTTTTTATTTTTACAACCTAAATAAACCTTAGCTCAATGTAAAAGCAGCTTCACATTATGCAATCTTGATTGCATAGACTGCTAAAATTTAAACATCCTGTTCAAAAGAATGGTATTGATTCATATTTGGCAAACTTATTTAGTGTCCACTATGGGCCAGGTATACAGTGAGATTCTTCTCAAAGAATTCATAGTCTACTGAGAAATAAATAATTAAGGTACAGAGTACGTACTACTGAGCTGTTGGAAAAGTTGTGACATTTTTCTATGTTTTTCTATGCAAAAATGTGTCTTGGGGGTCGCACTGTAGCGCAGCAGGTTAAGCCCACATGGCATGAACTTGAGTACCGGTGTAAGGATCCCAGTTCAAGCCCCAACACCCCACCTGCAGGGGAGCCATTTCACAGGTGGTGAAGCAGGTCTGCAGGTGTCTTTCTCCCCCATCTCTGTTTTCCCCTCCTTTCTCCATTTCTCTCTGTCCTATCCAGCAACAACGACATCAATAACAGCAATAATAATAACCACAACAATGATAAAAACAAAAGCAACAAAAAGGAAAAATAAATAAATTAAATATTTGAAAAAAATGTGTCTTGACTTTTCTGACAGCTCAATACCATATTCAGTATTCAATACCAATACTCATCATCAAATACCAATATTCATAAAAACCATTAAAGGATAAGCAGGAAGAGATATAAATTGTGGAAAGCATATACACATCAAAATGAATGCAATCTTTAATATCTTCTCATCGAAATGAATGCAGTACTAAGTATTTCTCCTGATGAAAGTTTACAGATCAGAATAATAAAACAAACTACTCTGAAAAAAAAAGTGTTTTGCCTCCTTAACTTATTTGGGCACAGACAGAGAGCAAATAGAAGACATGGGGAACTCTCAAGAAGGTTCTAGATCAGAGGCACACAAACTGAAGACATCAAAATCTTCCCAAGATGCAGTGGGGCCAGGGAATGGGGCCAGGTGATGGAGATGGGCAGGTGAGAGCAGCAGTCGTTTCCTATTAAACACTGTGGTGTTGAAACAGGTAAAGGGAGCTTTGTGAAAGGCCGTGGAAAGGTACAGGAAAGAAAGGGTTTGGTTTACTTTGGAAGAAAAAGCTTTACCAAAATTTTATTGGTGCTCTACTGAAACAGTTTTCTAGACAGAATAAAAAGAAAGAATGTACACCAAATGGAGTAAAAGCAGAAAACAACTTCTTTTTCTAACTTGGTCCCCACTAAGATTCTTTTTTTTTTAAACTTTTAAAAAATATATTTATTTATTTATATATTTATTTTCCCTTTGTTTTTGCCCTTGTTGTTTTATTGTTGTAGTCATTATTGTTGTTGTTATTGATGCCTTCGTTGCTGGATAGGACAGAGAGAAATGGAGAGAGGAGGGGGAGACAGGGAGAGAGAAAGATAGACACCTGCAGACCTGCTTCACCGCTTGTGAAGCGACTCCCCTGCAGGTGGGAAGCTGGGGGCTTGAACCGAGACCCAGTCCTTGTGCTTTGCGCCACCTGCGCTTAACCGCTGCGCTACCGCCCGACTCCCACTAAGATTCTTTGACACCCTCACCTGGTCTTTCCTATGAACTATCAACAATTTACCTTTTTTTTTTTTTTTAAACCAAAGCACTGCTCATCTCTGGCTGAGGACTGAACCTGAGAACTTTGGTGGCTCAGGCATGAAAGTCTTTCGCAGGGAGTTGGACGGTAGCGCGGTGGGTTAAGTGCACATGGCACAAAGCACAAGGACTGGCTTAAGGATCCTGGTTCGAGCCCCACAGGCTCCCCACCTGCAGGGCAGTCGCTTCACAAGCTGTGAAGCAGTTCTGCAGGTATCTATCTTTCTCTCCCCCTCTCTGTCTTCACCTCCTCTCTCCATTTCTCTCTGTCCTATCCAACAATGAGGACATCAATAACAACAACAACAACAATAATAACTACAAGGATAAAACAAGGATAACAAAAGGGAATAAATAAATAAATATTTTTTTAAAGTCTTTTGCAAAAACATTATGCTCTCTTGCTTACCCTGCAATTTGCTTTGAGCTACAACCCATGACTTTTGAATTTTTTTTCTGGAATTTCTGCTCTGGCTATTCATTTGTTAAGGATAAGAAGTCACAATTTGACTCTGGGGTAACACTGCATACCAATCTCAGGGTCATCTTTACTCAAAAGTTTATCTGAAAATTAGAATCTCTCAGCACAAACTTCCTATGAGCTCAACAAAATAGCTGATAAGAAATGAATGGATGGATTAAATGCTCATGTCTCTGATCTCCTGCCAAATGCTGTTTTCTGGTCCTAGAAAATAGCTCACTTGGATAGGGAGCTGCTCTGCCATGTGGGCAACCCAGGTTCAAGCTCAGCACCCACCACATTGAAGTAAACACTAGCTGCTTGCTTTCACTCTCTCTGTCTCCCTATATCTTAATATATATAATAAACATTATATATATATATATATATATGTTATATATTTATAGCAGGGGATAGGTTATGCAAAAAGATTCTCATGCTTATGACTTCAAAGTTCCAAATTCAATCCTCTATAAACCATAAACCAGAGCTAAGCAGTGCACTAGTATAATAATAATAATAATAATAATAATGTTTCTTTTTTTAAAAAATCAAGGGCACAGATTCACCCAGAGATATCCACTTCCTAGTGATCTCACAGAAATAGTACCTTCAACTTTTACCTCATCCAAGGAGACATTAGGTATACCTATCATTTATAGAATGTAATAGGTATGAGGCATGAACTTAAGCATTTAAGTATTACTGCCAACCTCTCATCTCTGTCGTGCTGCTTTAAAATAGGCATAATAACCATAGCATTGTCTTGAGAATTTGTCTTCATGTTATAAATAGTTTCAAATCTTACTCAATTATAAATCTAAGTATCTCCAAGCTTATCTAGGTCACTTCTGGCATCCAAAGATAATTATTCTCTTAAGCTAACTTTGTACTTAATAAACAGTTTAAGCCAAATGATTTTGTTTACCGACTTTATCAAAGAGATGAAATTCCCAAGTGTACATGATCTGTGTATTTAACAAAAAAGAGTGTGTTGTGGGAGTCGGGTGGTAGTGCAACAGGTTAAGCGACACCGGCTCCCCCATGCAGTGGAGTTGCTTCACAGGCAGTGAAGCAGGTCTGCAGGTGTCTTATCTTTCTCTCCCCTCTATGTCTTCCCTTCCTCTCTCCATTTCTGTCCTATCCAACAACGACAACATTAATAACAATAATAAAAAAACAAGGGCAACAAAAGGAAAAATAAGTAAATAAATGTACCTATGTGTCAACAACTGTACTGTAAACTATTAACCATGTAATAAACTATATAAAAAAATCTAGGAGATCATTGTTAGTATTATATAGTCTGTATACCAAACAAATTAAAAGATAAACATATATTAGGCCAAATATATAAGTGATCCTATGATTCAGCATTAGAAGCTGAAATGTCTGAATAAACAAAAAGTGTGTTGTATGACTAGAGTGACAACTGTCACAGTAATCTGCAGAATAACCCATTCCTATTTAAAAAATAAGTAAGTAAATAAAACCGAAGGCCTTCTTTGTTCAACAACACCTATAACCACCACACACAGTTAGTTAATTGCCCAAATGGAACTTTAAGGTAAGCAAGAAGGGTTGCACAAAGGGGCTGAGAAGTGTTGCACTGGGTTGTGTATATAGCATGAAGCGCAGGGACTGCTGCCGCAAACTTGTTCAAGCCTCTGGCTCCCCACTTGCAGGGATGTCACTTCACAAGCGGTGGAGCAGGTCTGCAGGTGTCTTTCTCTCCCCTGCTCTATCTTCCCCATCTCTCTCAATTTCTTTCTGTCCTATCCAGCAACAACAAAATGGAAAAAATCGCTGCCAGGAAGAATGGATTCATCGTGCAGGCACCAAGCCCCATCGATACCCTGGAGGCAAAAGCGCAGTGGGTTAAGTGCACGTGGCGCAAAGCACAAGAACTGGCCTAAAGATTCCAGTTCAAGCCCCTGGCTCCCCACCTGCAGGGGAGTCGCTTCACAAACAGTGAAGCAGGTCCACAGGTGTCTGTCTTTCTCTCCCCCCTCTGTCTTCCCCTCCTCTCTCCATTTCTCTCTATCCTATCGAACAACGACGACATCAATGACAACAACAATAATAACTACAACAATAAAACAACAAGGGCAACAAAATGGAATAAATAAATATTTTTTAAAAAGAAAAAAGAAAGGTGGGGTTAGATAGCATAATGGCTATGCAAACATACTCTCATGCCTAAGGCTTAGTCAAGTCCCAGGTTCAATCCCCTACTCCACCATAAGCCAGAGCTGAACAGTGCTCTGGTTAAAAAAAGAAAGAAAAAGAAAAAGAAAAAAGAAAAGAAAGGTTGCATACAACACACTACAAACACATTCAGGAGATGGCAGTGATAACCTTCAAGATAAGCATGCCTCTCTCCCGCACGAGGTGTCCTGTCTCAACTAGCCTCACAGATATGAATGGACAACATGATTCAACATAGACAAAAGAGAGCTGAGGAGATAGCATAGTCGTTCTGCAAAAGACTTTGATGCCTGAGGCTCTAAATGTCCAGGTTCAATCTCCAGCATGGCCATAAGCCAGAGCTGAGCAGTGTATTGGTGTCACAGTCTAAGCCTTTCTTACTGTATGTCTTTCTCATCAAAATAAAGTAAATAAAATATTAAAAATAATAATAAGAAAAAAAAACTCAACCATACCCTGCTCACAACAGTACAAAAAAAATGTCGGTGCATACTACTGTCACATATGCTACTTACACGTATGCCATAGGAATTGTAATAAATACACACACACACACACACACACACACACACACACACACACACACACACACACTTTAACAAAAAGCCAACAGCACCTTAACAAGATTTACCTGTGAGCCTGCAGCTGCATTATTAATCAGATTATTGTTGGGATGAGCAATCCAGAAGGTTGAAACAGCCCTGCAAGACATATGTAGGTGATTTTAAAAAACTCTTCATGAAAAATTACTAAATACTCATTAAATAAAGACTTCCTTTATACCACTGGGTGGTGACACACCCAGTAGATTGCACAGGTTACAATGAGCAAGGACACAGGTTTAAGCATCCAGTCCCCCCGCCCTGACATGCAAGGAGGAAGCTTCAAGAGTGCTGAAGCAGGTCTGCAGGTGTCTCTCTGTCTCCTCTTCCTGCTTGATTTTTGTCTCTATACAATAAATCAAAAAAAATTTTTTTAAAGACTTCTCTCAGAATCCCCCCCCCACCCTGCCCCCACTAGTCAATAATCTTGACTGCTACCAGAGTTTGCAGATCTGTCTGATACTCACATGCAGTCAGTGGAAGGGACAGGAACATAATTTCCAAACACTCGGTCCCGCATGGCAGTACACACAGAGTTATTCCGGTCAGTGGGGAGGAGAGTGGCTGGCTTGGTGAGCAGACCCAAATTGTGGAACAAAGTATTTCTCTGTTCAATGCCGTCCTCCAAAAAGAAACAATGGCCTAGTGTGTCAAACCCAATGGTGTCTCTGATCTGCAGAAATGCAAGTATATAAAATGCTGTTGGTGACAAGGCTGACGGCAGTGTAAGTGACAAGAGCTACTCAAGGGAAGCATGCTTGGTATAAATGCAGAAAGAAAGAAAGAAAGAAAGAAAGAAAGAAAGAAAGAAAGAAAGAAAGAAAGAAAGAAAGAAAGAAAGAAAGAAAGAAAGAAAGAAAGAAAGAAAGAAAGAAAGAAAGAGAGAGAGAGAGAGAAAGAAAGAAAGAGAAAGAAAGGAAGGAAGGAAGGAAGGAAGGAAGGAAGGAAGGAAGGAAGGTGGCAGTCCTAAAGGGAGCTGATGGGGTCATGTCAAATTCCAGATTTCAGTAATCTCTTCTTCAGAGAATTCTTTGGGTACGCCCAAAAATAAGGCTTTTGGGCTGGCAACATAAGCATCCTGATAGTGTACTGCTTTGCCATGTGCACAAGATCCAGGTTATAGCACAGCCTACACAGCACTGATGGGAGCTACCATGCTCTCTATGTCTGTCTTTAAAAAAAAAAAAAAAAAAAAAAGCAGGCTCTACTTGAAGGAATCATGTTAAGTGAAATAAACTAGAAAGAGAAGAATGACTATGGGATGACCTTACTCATAGACAGAAGTTGAGAAATAAGATCAGAAGGGAAACACAAAGCAGAACTTGGACTGGGTTTGGTGTACTGCACCAAAGTAAAGGACTTGGCAGGGGGCAGGTGGGCGATGGAAGGGGATGCTTTCAGGTCCTGGCGTATGGTGGTGGAGGAGGACCTAGGCCGGGGATGAGAGTGTTTCTCAGAAAACAGAAATTTTACACATGTACCAACAACTATACTTACATTTTACTGTGAACCATTAATTCCCCCAATAAAATATATATTAAAAAAATGTAGATCAATCATAGTAGTTTGATCCTTGATTTAGTGCTTATATTTAATTTACCTCTTATAAAAAATAAATAAAATTAAAAAGTAGGTTTGAGGGCCAGGTAGTGGCACACACACATTACAGTACACAAGGACCTGGGTTTCCCACCTGTAGGCAGGAAGTTTCACAAGTGGTGAAGCAGTGCTGCAGGTGTCTATCTCCCTCTTTATGTCTCCCTCTCCCCTCTCTCTGTCCTATTAAAAAAAAAAATGATGACCCCAATAATAAACAGAAGTTGAGAAAGAATAACAGAAAGGGAAACTCAAAGCAGGATCTGACTAAATTTGGGGTAGGGCACCAAAGTAAAAATCCTGGGTTAAGGGTGAGGGTGGATGTTCAGCTTCATTAGGGGGGAGGGGACACTTTCTTTTGGTGGTGGGAATGGTGTTTATGTACACTTCCATTAATTAGTAGTCATATAAATCACTATTTAAGTAATATGAGAGGGGGAAAACTGATTGAATGTCTCAAACTTTTTAAAACACAGACTGAGTCTTTTTAATACATAGACTGAGTCTTTGATATGTTGGCTCTCTTAAAAGCTTAGATCAGGGAGAACAGAAGCAACTGGTGGCATAGCTATATGCAAATAATGTCAAAGGAAATAAAATATGGTGATGTTGTGTATGATACAGCAAATCCTAACAAAGTTAACCCAATTGCCAAATAATGTGATTATAGCAATAACTATTGTCTTCTTAAACCCTAAGACAGCAGGAACCTCCAGCTTCCTCTATAGAGCCTATATTTCCCCGAGTCCTGGAACCTTTGGGGTGGGGCTCACTTTCCTGCATGCTTCTCTCTTCCCTGATCCAGCTTTCTGGTCCTTTTCCCAGCCACGACATCATCTTCCCAGACAGTAATTTGGACCCACCTGCATATCATTTTAGGCTCAGGCAAAAAAAAAAAAAAAAAAAAAAAAGCACAGGCCCTTTGAAATATAACTAAAATATCTCTACTAGCTACCTACAAAATGGAGCATCCCCCAACTCTTCATCTGCACTATTCCAGCCTTTAGGTCCATGATTGGTCAACAATTTGTTTGGTTTCTATGTTAACTCTCTTTTCAGCCAAAAGGTTCCAGATGCTAGCATGATGCCAACCAGACTTCCCTGGACAGACAACCCCACCAATGTGTCCTGGATCTCTGCTTCCCCAGAGCCCTTCCCCACTAGGGAAAGAGAGAGACAGGCTGGTAGTATGGATAGATCTGCCAATGCCCATGTCCAGCAGGGAAGCAATTACAAAAGTCAGACTTTCAACCTTCTGCATCCAAAAATCACCTTGGGTCCATACTCCCAGAGGGTTAAAGAACAGGAAAGTTATTAGGGGAGGGGATGGGATACAGAGTTCTGGTGGTGGGAATTGTGCAAAGTTGTACCTCTCTTATCCTATGATTTAGTCAATGTTTCCTTTTTATAAATAAAAAATTTAAAAGAAAAAAAATATATATAAAACAGAAAAATGGCCACTGAGAGCAGTGGATTAACAGTGCTGTCACCAAACCCTAGCAATAACCCTGGTGGCAATAAAAAAAAAATTGTAGGGTATCCTGAACAGAAAAACAGCAGAGTTCTGAGTAAGACATGTGATCCAGCTACTAACCTAAAACTGAGTAGTCAGGGAAATCAAGGAGATTTAGCTGTTTCAACAACACACATCAGCACAACATGAGGCTACTTACCAGCAAGCCATTGGTCCCATGCACGGTGATGCACCTGGAGAAGCTGTGGTGAATAGACAGCCCGTCCACAAAGGCCGGGTGTCTATACCCTCCTTTGTGATCCACGTCTCCACACAGGTGGAAATGGATGGGGTATCGCCCTAAATTCTGTTGACCCATGTGCTTCAGTTCCACATAAGAAAGATGCACTGATGTGAAATTCTTCCTTATCTAGAAGGCAAGGTAAGCAAAATCAAATGGACACATTTCAAAACGGGAAAACACAAGAGGGAAAAACAAACTTTGTGTTCACAGAAAATGGCTGAAAGAGAAGACACTATGAGATAGGAGAGACAGCCTAATGGTTATGCAGACTCTCATGCCTGAGGTTCCAAAGTCCCAAGTTCAAACCCCACCACCACCACATACCACAGCTGAGCAGAGCTGCTCTGGTGGGAAAGAAAGAAAGAGAGAGAGAGAGAGAGAGAGAGAAAGGAAGGGAAAGAGAGAAAGGAAGGGAAAGAGAGAAAGAAAGAAAGAAAGAAAGAAAGAAAGAAAGAAAGAAAGAAAGAAAGGAAGGAAGGAAGGGAGGAAGGAAGGGAGGAAGAAAGAAAGGGGCACAATATAATCAAATCAGTGGAAAATCAGTGGCAAAGAAAAACCTTCAGAAAAGTAAAAAAAGAAAAAAAAAAGATTTTGGAAGCCAGGTGGTGTAGCACCTGGTTAAGTGCACATATTACGATACACAAGAAACCAGTTCAAGCCCTCAGGACCCACCTGCAGAGGGAAGCTTACAAGTGGTGAAGCACTGCTGGTGATGTCTCTCTCTAAGTCTCCCACCCTCTCAACTTCTCTCTGTTCTATTAGATAAGATAAATAAATAAAGTTACAGGAGGAGGAAAAGACACTATGAAAAATATTTATTGGGTTGTTGGAAATGTGACCTGGAAATTCTACTTCTGGGAATATGTGCAAAGGAAATGTAAACGCAAACTGGAAAAGATATCTGCACCACCTCCCTCTTCACAAAAGCAATAAGCACAACATGGAAACCACCTAAGTGTACAGATGAAGATGATGTGGTATACTTATTCCATGGAATATTATTCAGCTACTAAAAAAAAAAGATACTTCTACCATTTGCATTGACATGATAGGACCTTGAAGGAATTGTATTAAGCAAAGGAAGTTAGAGAAAACAAGCACTATATAATCACCCTGTGAGATGTGAAATCTAAACAAAACCAGTCTAACAGAAAGAGACCAGAACCCCCTGAGCTACTGGATGGAACACTGGGAGAAAAGAAGATTTGGGTGAAGGTGGTCAACTAGCCAACATAAGCTAAATACTAGGGATGTAATAAACAGCATGAGGACTACAGCTAACACTACTACTAGTATTTAAAAAGGTTGTCACAAGTTCTTTCTTGAGGTGGTGCAGTGGATGAAGCATTGGAGAAGCAAGCAGGAGGTCCTGAATTTAATTTCTGATATTGTATGTGCCAGAATGGTATTCTGATTCATCTACTCTCTCTGTCTCTCTCTGTCTCTGTCTCTCTTTCTCCCTCTCTCTCCTCAAATATACCTTTAAAATAAGAGTTCTTGGGGGCCAGGCAGTGGAGAACTTAGTTAAGCTCTTACATTAAAGCACTGAGCCCAAGCTTAGTCCCTGGTGGGAGAAAGCTTTTCAAGTGGTGAAGCAGTCAGCAGGTGTCTTTCTGTCTCTCTCCCTCTCTATCTCCCCCTTCTCTCTCAATTTCTGACTGTCTCTATCCAACAAATAAAGATAATTTAAAAAAAAAGTTTTTTTTAAACCAACAATTTCACACCCCCGGAGGATTTTTTTTTCTTTTTTTTTTTTCGGAGGATTTTTTTTTCTAAGATTTTTTTTTATATTTATTCTTTATTCCTTTTGTTGCTCTTGGTGTTTTTCATTGTTGTTGTAGTTATTATTGTTGTTGATACTGATGTCGTCATTGTTGGATAAGACAGAGAGAAATGGAGAGAGGAGGGGAAGACAGAGAGTGGGAGAGAAAGATAGTCACCTGCAGACCTGCTTCACTGCTTGTGAAGCGACTCCCCTGCAGGTAGAGGGAGCTGGGGGCTTACGCCGTTTTTTTGTTTGTTTTTTTTTTTTTTGCCGCCAGGGTTATTGCTGGGGCTCGGTGACTGCACTACAAATCCACTGCTCCTGGAGGCCATTTTTTCCCTTTTGTTGCCCTTGTTTATCAGTGTTGTTATTACTACTATCATTGTTGTTGTTGTTGGATAGCACAGAGAAATAGAGAGAGATGGGGAAGACAGAGAGGGGGAGAGAAAGACACCTGCAGACCTGCTTCACTGCCTGTGAAGCAACTCCCCTGCAAGTGGGGAGCCAGAAGCTCGAACTGGGATCCTTCCGAGGGTCCTTGCACTTGGCACCACATGCGCCGCCTGCCCCCCACCCCCTTTTTTTTTTTTAGATAGTGAAGGATAAAGAGGGAGAGACAGAGAGGAGGAGTCCCCATGGCATGCTGCACCACTCATGAAGCTTTCCCCATACAGGAACCTCCATACAGTGGCATGGGGCTCAAACCCTGGTCCTCATGCAGAGTTAGAAGTGTGCTCTCCTGGCCCCCCTGCTGTGGCAATCATTAGACAGTATACAGACCCCAAACTATCATGCTCTATGCTTTAAACTTAGAGGAATGCATGCCAATTACATCTCAGTAAAACTGCTAGAAGTAGTCTCTTACTAGGAATAAAAGGTAACATAGCAAGGAAAGCCATAAAAAGATACATGTTTTGACAGAGAGAAATTGAGGAGAGAGTGAGAAAGGGAGGAAGTAAGAGACACACCAGCAGCACTGCTTCACCACTTATGAAGCTTCCCCTCACAAGTGGTGCGGGGGGGATTAGAACCTGGATTCTTGTACATGGTAACATATGCACTCTACAGGGTGTACCATTGCCTGACCATGTGCATGTGTTTTAACCTCTACCTTTATATCTTTTATATCTTTATATATCTTTTATATAAAAAACCTCTACCTTTATATCTTTTATATATATCTTTATATATCTTTTATATATATATATATCTTTTATATTTTTTGTATTTTTTTTATCTTTTCCAGTTTGCGTTTACATTTCCTTTCACATATTCCCAGAAGTAGAATTTCCAGGTCACATTTCCAACAACCTTTAAATTGTCATAATTCCTAAAGGGCTAGCCTCTAGGACCATGTCAATTCAAAATAAAAGCTTTTACCTTCCAATTATCTAAAATCACCTCACTGTCATTTGATAGAAAGATAAAATGATGTCATTTTACTATCCATACAGACTCACTGCAGAACTTACAAGCTTTTTCAAGCATATATTTGGTTACTAAGTCAAAGCAACCATCAGATCCTTGTGCTTACCATGACATGTCCTCCAAAGGTATCATAATCAAAGAACTGACACTGGTTTTCAGCATAGCAGGCATCTTCCATTTCTCCCTGGATCACAATATTCCGGGTGAGAATTCCGACCTCAGCTCGCATGTCCACACCATCTACGATCTCACCCACATGTAGGAACTGAGGAATTTCTGATTGATGTGGACAAAGCAAACGCAAATTAGAAAGATAATCCTCTTTATCCTAGACCCCCACCACATTATCATATGCTCCAATTTAATCTCTGGGCATCACAAAATCCCACGAAGCAAGAAGTTTCTAATATTTTTATTTTTTTGATAGGACTGAAGTAAACTGGGAAAGGGGAGCAGGGAGAGAAGCAGAGAGATACCTGCAGACCTATTTCACTTCTCATGAAGCTTCTCCCCTGAGAAGTTTAGAAGCACTTTATTAATAAGTTGTTTTTTTTTTTTCTCGAATGCTCTTATTTAAATTCAGGAAGGAAAAAACAAACCAAGGGTTTGAGAACATGGAAATTCATTATCATGTAGACTTTTTAACAAGATGGGGAGTTTCTAAACAAAATTAATGATAGATGTTATCAGTGTTTTTGTTTTCTACCAATGCAATGCCCCATCTTATCTTGAAGGGAAAGTACAACACTCAGTACAGAGAAAAAGTGCCAGTGAACCAATCTTTCTATTTTCCTAAAGCAAAAACTTTCCCTTTAAGCTTCCAAGTTCTAAATTACCCAGAGAGTACGCATTAGGTATGAAGAATCCCTTGTTTGGGGGCCAGGTGGTAGCACACATGGTATGAAGTGCAAGGACTGGAGTAGGGATTCTGGTTCGAGCCCCAGGTTCCCCACCTGCAGGGGGATCATTTCACAAGCAGTGAAGGAGGTCTGCAGGTATCTATCTTTCTCTCTCCCTCTCTGTCTTCCCATCCTGTCTTGATTTCTCTCTGTCCTATCCAACAACAACAATGGCAACAGTGTCAATAACAACAGCAACAAGGGCAAAAAAAATGGGGGAAAATGGCCTCCAGGAGCAGTGGATTTGTAGTGTAGGCACCGAGCCCCAGTGATAACCCTGGAGGCAAAAAAAAAAAAAATCTTTTATCTCTTGTTTTATACCACAATGTATAATCTCATTATAAAAGCAAGAAAAGTAACATAACAGGTGGAATGCAGAATGAATCCTATAATTAAAACAAACTAGGAAGTTTTGCCTGTTACTAGGCTCAGAATAAAGAACTGGTTAAGTATTCTTGCTTAACACAGTTTACAGAAAGAATCTTGCTGTGCTATGCTCTCCCTCAAAAAGAATATTCAAGATTAGGTAGAAAATGTAGCTTCATGAAAATATCTTTTCAGTTCCATTTTATTTATTTAAGTACATTTTACTTGTTTTATGTTAACCATGAGAGATTCAGAAAAAAAGATACAGAGAAAGAAACCAGAGTTCTGGTTTACAAGGTTTTAAATCTCAGACATCAATTAGAGTCTTTTGGAATAACCACTATTCTATTTCCCCCATATAATTCTATTTTTAAATACTAACAAGATCTATTTTATGCAAAAGAAGAAGGTTCTCAGAAAGCACTTTTTTTTTAAATTATGAAAACAAGATATTTATTTTAAAACAACTGGACTTACTGATAGTTGAATTTATAAGTCATTTGAAAAAATCAGTAAGGAACAGTTGGGGAAAACTTCTTTGAGTAAACATTTAAAAAGAAAGAAAGAAAGAAAGAAAGAAAGAAAGAAAGAAAGAAAGAAAGAAAGAAAGAAAGAAAAAAGAAAGAGGCATATAAATGCTGATTTGCAGGGTGTGTGGTTAATAGCAACATTATTGTTCAACACCCACTTTCATGAAATATTCTGTGAGTTTAGTGTTCAAAGCACTACACTGCTAAGAACTCTTAATGCGGATGACAATTGGGGGGAGCGGGCAATTGCATGAATCAAATCCCACTAATAAATAATACCTTTGATTTTGATCTGGAACTGGCTGCACTCAGGACAGGGGAGCAGAGTGAACTCCTCTGCCTGGTACATGGAGTAGTCTGTGCTTGCCACCACAATTTGGTCTCCGGCTTTCCAGCTACTGACATCATCTAACAGGTCAAGGGTCACTCCATCTGCAACTTCAATTCTGAAGCCTGAAAGAGAAACTCCTAAACAAAAAAAAACAAAAAAGAAAATGATGCATTAGCAAGACTGCAGCTCAAACAAAAGCAGATGAGTGGTTAAGAAAGCTGTGGCATATATACATGATGGAATACTACTCAGCTATTAAAAATGGTGAATTCACCTTTCCCTCATCTTGGGCAAAGCTTGAAGGAATCACCGTAAGTGAGATAAGCCAGAAAGAGAAGGATGAATATGGGATGAACTCACTCATGGGCAGAAGTTGAGAACTAAGAACAGAAGAGAAACACAAAGCAGAACTTGGGCTGAGTTTGGTGTACTACACCAAAATAAAGTACTCTCGGGGTGGGGTGAGGCTTTCAGACCCTGGTGCATGATGGTGGAGGAGGACCTAGGTAGGGGGTGAGAGTGTTTTGTAGAAAACAGAAACTTTACAAATGTATCAACAACTGTATATACTATTGACTGTAAACCATTAATCCCCCCCAATTAAAAAAATGTTGAAACCCTGCCCTCAAGGACAAGGGAGCCCCCATGCACCCCTAACCTTGGTAGGATATTAGCTATCACTTCAGTAAACTATTCTTCTGTAATTTGGAAGAAAGCAAATCGCTGGGAGTTGGGCGATAGAGCAGCGGGTTAAGCGCACTTGGCACAAAGCGCAAGGACCGGCTTAAGGATCCCTGTTCAAGCCCCTGGCTCCCCACCTGCAGGGAGGGGTCGCTTCACAGGCAGTGAAGCAGGTCTGCAGGTGTCTTTCTCTCTCCTCTCTGTCTTCCCCTCCTCTCTTGATTTCTCTCTGTCCTATCCAACAACAATGACAGCAGTAACAACAACAATAAACAACAAGGGCAACAAAATGGAATAAGGAAATAAATAAATAAATAATAAATAAATAAGTAAAAAGAAAGCAAATAGCTACTGGTGCTGCCATCCACATTATGCTGCTATTGAAATCCTACTGTGGACTGTAACCAGAGATACCAGCCTGAGAAGTCAACCTCGAAACTCTTCAAATCTGGTGAGACCTTTCCTAACATATGGGACTACCTACATCCAAGTTAGATGGCTTGTCATTTAACTAACAGGTACCAGACTGGGCTAGGATTTAGGGTACTCAATACAGGTGTATACATATCCATAAACAAGGGGCAATCATATAACTCAAAGTCAAAGTGCTCAGTAATGGTTGAAGTGCCTAAAGAAGGCATTATAAATTCTGCAACTGATTGGATTTAAACCAAATTAGCAGGACAGCCTAGCAGAAAGGCCCACAAAAGACAGATCCCCAAAACCTAACTCTAGCTGGGCTCAAAAATGATACTCAGGGGGTTGGGCAGTAGCGCAACAGGTTAAACACAAGGATTGGCGTAAGGATCCCAGTTCGAGACCCCGACTCCCCACCTGCAGGTGAATCGCTTCACAAGTGGTGAAGCAGCTCTGCAGGTATCTTATCTTTCTCTCCCCTCTCTGTCTTCCCCTCCTCTCTCGATTTCTCTCTGTCCTATCCAACTACAAACAAAATCAACAACAATGACCACAACAAGGTTACAACAAAGGGCAACAAAAGGGGGGAAAAAAATGGCCTCCAGGAGCAGTGTATTCATGGTACAGGCACTGAGCCCCAGCAATAACCCTGGAGGTGAAAAGAAAAGAAAAGAAAAGAAAAGAAAAGAAAAGAAAAGAAAAGAAAAGGTGATACTCAATGCCTAAACAACTGAGAGAAAAATCTAAGATCATCAAATAAAGAGAGGACTATGAAAGTTGGATAAGGGCAGGAGAGTGGCCCACTTAATAATGGCCTGTTGGGTCAATATCATACTGCTTGATCATCTGTGGCCCAACTAGGGAATCCTTAGATTCCCATACACATATGATGGGCCTTGACCTCTAAAGGGTCCCTCTCTCCACTACCACTGGTCGTTTCCATAAGGAACAGCGTCTTGTGGGCCCTCCCAGGACCTTGGCTCTACCATAAAGCAGTGACAGTAGGGATAGCCCTAGTCTCCAAAGGGAAGCTGGGGGTATACTGCCCTGCCACTCGAAAAAGACTGGTCCTGAAATGAGTACAGACTGCAATGTTCCTCAGATGTGACTATGAGCTATAAGCTCAGACAAATAGGGACTTAGAGGTTACACAGGCTCTGGTGCTAAATATAAATATGTATTTATATATGGGCCCTGGAGCATGTGGATGGAAGTAAACAGTTAATTTTAGCCACAGATTATTTATCTATGTATATGAATAGGGGCTACTCCCTGCCCTAATTCAACTTTCTAGGCCTTTTCTCTACTCAGACACCATTC
The DNA here is from genome assembly GCF_950295315.1 of Erinaceus europaeus. NCBI lineage: Eukaryota > Metazoa > Chordata > Mammalia > Eulipotyphla > Erinaceidae > Erinaceus > Erinaceus europaeus. The sequence goes on along the minus strand of NC_080171.1, from coordinate 67,983,110 downwards.
TCTCAGACAATATTCTTACTCAACCTCAGGCTAGCTACCAAATTCAGGAAAAACTACTCTAGTTGTATGCCCCCAGGAACACACCTAAAATGGTTCTAGCTTTCTTCTACACTAAAATCCCTAACCTCATCTGTTCTGATCCTACTTTTTAGTTCCTGTTCATTAACCATCTTGTCTCAACTTAAGTCATGTCACCTTCTAGACACCAAGTTACAGGTGCTACCAGGACTCTATCCTGACGTCTCTGGGCAGATGATCTCACCAATGTGTCCTGGACTCTCACATCTCCAGAACTCTGATCCACTAGGGAAGGATAGAAACAGGCTGGGGGTATGGATCGACCTGTCAATGCCCATGCTCAGCAGAGAAGCAGCTACAGAAGCAGAACTCCTACCTTCTGCTCCCCAAAACAACCTTGATCCATATTCCCAGCGGGGGAGAAGTGAAAGGATGGAGATAAGAGGGCTTTGCACTCCAGCTCCATCAGCACTCAGAAAGAGAGAAGGAAAAGGAGAGGGACATATGGAGGTAGCTACAATGTTATAAGTGGCTTAGAGGGGAAGAGAGGATTGAATCAGAAAAAGAAGAGGCAACTATGTATAAATGTGGACAGATAGTTGTAGAGAAGATGGCTGGCCCATGTCTACAACTTTAGGAGAATTGTGGTAAATTGCAGTGGGGAGAGTGAAGATTCAGAACTCTGGTGGTGGAAATGGTGTGGATTCAAACCCCTGTCAACATGGTAATTCTGTAATATAAAAATAAAAAGGAAGTAAGAGAAATCATGGACCTGGGACACAAACAATGCCATACTACAGCCAGCTTGGATATGCCCCCTTTAGAAATAAAGAGTCAGAGGTTATATGGGATAGAAAACAAATATTCACACAAAGGCAACTTCCATTTTTTAGATGAGGCAACAGAGAGGGAGTTAAAGTCACATGCCCACAAATCATGCTGTAAGTGAAAAAACTGAGACTGGAGTCCAGGAATTCTGTCTCTAGAAATATACTTCTGTTGGGGCCAGGTGTTGGCATACATGGTTGAAAGCACACATTACAATGAGCAAACACTTAAATTCAAGCCCCAATCTGTAGGGAGGAAGCTTCAAGAGTGGTCAAGCAAGTACTTCAGGTTTCTCTCTTCTCTATCTAGCCCCCTTCCCCTCTCAATTTCTCTCTGTCCTATCAAATAAATAAACAATTTAAAAAATCCATCTCTCATGCCTGAGGCTCCAAAGTGCCAGCCAGGTTTAATCCCTTGCACCACCATAAGCCAGAGCTGAGCAGTGCTGGGGGGTGGGGGTCATTTCAGCTAGCACTATTCAAGACAGAAGCCTGAGCCCAGTCTTTATAATCTAATATAATTACAGATATAATAAGCACCTCTTAAATTACTCATCTCACATCAATTTTGATATAAAGTTTGGTTGGAAAAGAAAGGATTGGTAGGCAAGCACAGACAAGAGGGAACCAAACCATATCTGGAGCCAAAAATTCTAGCAGCAAAGGGTATATGAGTGGAAACAATTTTACAGTGAACATTCTTAAAAGAAAAACCAGGAGCACCTTAACTACCCAGAGCTTGGCACAACCTGAACAAATTAGAGCTCTCAAAAAAATGGATTGCAACAAAATCCACACTGAAGAAAATGTCAAGACAAGTTGATCATATAATGCAGTGGCACATATCACTGTATACTACATTATTTAAGGAAGGGAAAATAGCATCGACACAAAGGGGTGAAAAAACACAGATATCTAATATAAAATGCTACCAACCAATGCAGCAAAAGACTGATCTCTGAATAGCAAGATATAAATAACTAAAACAGAAATAACTGAAATAATTAAAATGATGTATGTGTGTATTCTCTCCCCTCCCCCCCTTTTTTTTGACAGAAAGTGACTATTTAAAAACTGTTAAAATATGTATTTTACTGGCCTGAGTGGTGACATGGTGGCTACAGCAGTGGGCAAAAAATCCTGAGGTCCCAAAGTCAATCCCCCTAATCACATGTGCCAGAATAGTGCTCTGGTTCTCTCTACCTTGTTAATAAGTAGATCTTTTTTTTTTTTTTGGAAGCGGGGAGGAGGGGGTGGGGGAGACAGGCAGTAGCACACCAGGTAGAGTGCACATCTTACCAGGCCTAAAGACCTAAACCCGCTGCCCCAGCTGCTTCTTTTTCTCTCTCCCTCTTTTTCTGTTTTTGAGAGAGAGAGAGAGAGAGAGAGAAAGAGAGAGAATAAGGAGGAGGAGGAGGAGGAGAAGGAGAAAGAGAAGAAAGGAAGGAAGACAAAAATTTAAATAATGGCCTCAGGGACCAGGTGGTTTTGCACACCCAATTAAGCACATACATTACAGTGTGCAATGACCCAGGCTCAAGCCTCTGGTCCCCACCTGTAGGGGGGAGGCTTCACGAGTAGTAAAGCAGGGCTGCAAGTGTCTCTTTGTCTTCTTCCCCTCTCTAGCTCCTTCTCCCCTCTCAATTTCTCTCTATCGCTATCCAATAATAAATAAATAAGAAAAATTTTAAAAAAGAAGAAAAGAAAAAGAATGCCTCCATTGCATAGTTATTGTATAGGCACTGAACCCCAGCAATTACTGATGGCAAGTAAAATAAACAAATAAATAAATCTCCTTTAAAATAAATTTTTTGTTTGTACTTTTGTTTTTCCATTTGTCCATAAGGTAAAGGTATTAGTTGGGTTATCAGGACAAGACAGGTGAAAGAATGAGAAATCTGTGTATATGGTAAAGTGCTTCATGGTAATATTTTCTGGCATATCTACATAAAAATGAAAATTTCAAAGTAAAAGATCATGTTAAAGAAGACAACCAAAGACAAGCTGTAAACCCTATTACATCAGGAATGGTTCGACTGACACCAAATGCAGGAAGCAAATTCATCTCTACCAATTAACCACACCATGTGACTCACAGATCAAGAACAAAGCAAAGTCCCATTGGGGATGCCCAAAGTAGAATAACGCCTTGTGGGGTCCAGAGGGAAGTCAGGTCTGAATGATCAAGGATGGGTGGAAAACTCCAGGTTTCATCTTCAAGCAGCTGTGAAATCTAATGAAACTGCCATCTGAACAGAAAAAGCCACCTTCTCAAAAGATCTGCTGCAATACCTCAGACTTTTTTTTTCGCCTCCAGGGTTATTGGTGGGGTTCTGTGCCTGCATTAAGAATCCACTGCTCCTGGAGGCGATTTTTTCCCTTTTGTTGCCCTTGTTGTTTATTGTTGTAGTTGGATAAGACAGAGAGAAATCGAGAGAGGAGGGGGAGAGAAGGGGAGAGAAAGACACCTTCACCGCTTGTGAGGTGACAGCCCCCCACCCCCCGCAGGTGGAGGCTCAAACCATGATCCCTATTCCAGTCCTTGCGCTTCATGCCATGTGCACTTAACCCGCTGCACTACTGCCCCGCCTCCACTTCCCAAAGGTTTACACAGCACTGGCTTACCTTCAATCCACTCGCTATATGCTGTTACCACAAACTTCTGGCCCTCCAAGGTATAGAATTCTCTTTGTGCTAGAGCCTTTCCACCACTACTGTGGTTTTCATAGTTCCGCACAGATTCATTGCAAGCAGTACTTCCTCCATCGATGACACCGACCAAAGCCCAAGCTTGTCTAGAAGGAAAAAGAGATCATGTGCAGTTAGTTCACTGTTCTAGTACTGACCCAAATAATAGTTTCTAATCTTTCTAATGTTTGTATTTCACCATTACTAATCCCAGCACTTTTTTCTTCAGAGGCTGCCAGGTCCAAACCTGGACATAAGTATCTGTGTCACAGAAGGAAATGCACCTTGATGGAGAATTCCTGATTGTTTAGTTCTGAATCAGGTAAAACAACAATGGCTGTGACTAATCACTGACTTTCCTAACACACACCCAAACTGACTCACTAACATCATTCTGGTCATAAACCCATTTAATTTCCTTCTGTGAAAATAATTAGATTTTTAGTGGTCAACATAATGTAATATATACACATGTTGATCTAAGTATGCACAGCTGAATCCTATGTAATATTGTAATGCAAAGTTACTTCAGTAAAAATTTTTAGGGGGTAGAGCTAGCATATTACACAAAAGGAATTTAATATTTTATTTATTTTTGGATAGAGAGAAATTGAGAAGGGAGGAGAGCTAGAAAGGGAGAAATAGACACCTGCAGACCTCCTTCACTGTGTCTGATACTTCCTTCCTTCCTTTTTTCCTTTTTCTTTTTTAATTATTTATTTATTGTTGGATAGCAACAGAAATTCAGGGGAGGGGATATATATATATATATATAGAGAGAGAGAGAGAGAGACAGAGAGAGAGACAGAGAGACATCTGCAGCTCTACTTCACCACTTGTGAAGCTTTCCCCCTGCAGATGGGGATCGGGGGCTTGAACCTGAGTCCTTGTGCACTGTAATGTGTGTGCTTAACCAGGTGCACCACCACCCAGTCCCGCTGATACTTCCTTTATACGCTTTAAACCTAGATCCTTACACACAATAATATGCAGACTCTACAGGGTATACCAACACAAAAAGAGCCCCTACTCTCTACCTGCAGGGGGAATACTTCATGAGTGGTGAAGCAGGTCTGCAGGTGTCTCTGTTTTGTCTCTCCCTCTTCACCTCTCCCTTCCCTCACAATATCTACCTGTCCCATCTAATTAAAAAAGGGAAAATGGTCCCATCAGGGAGTCATAGGTGTGTAGTAACAGCACAGAGCACCAATAGTAACCCTGGTGGCTATAATAAACAAACAAATAAAGCCAGAATCACTTGAAGAGTTTTAGGAACTTGCTGATGATCTGACATAGTTCAGACGAATACCATCATCATGGTTAGGGTGGGCCCCGGCATTACAGTTTTCACAGAGCCCTGACTCCCAGACTTCAGTAGGTATCAAAGTCCCCTGGGATCTGGCTGGGCCAAGCTGCAGAACCTGGCCATAGGAACGTCAGAAGTGGGACCAAAAACTGCAGCGCTAATAGGCTCCCAGATGCTGACTGCCACTGCCAAGGAACTCGCTTTCAGAGCCCTGGGTTAGACATGGGCAGTGAAAGCACATGTGTTTACCCACTAATTGCCTGCAGGGTCTACCCTTCAGAGGTCCAGGCATAAATACCTGACTATGAGAAAAGTCTTAACATATTCTCCTTTAGTTTCCTATGCAAAAAATATGTCATGGCTTTTTCTAATCTTCCAGGTGTGCAGGTAACGTTGAAAGACTGTGGTTACTGTTTCTTAACTTTTTTTTTCCTTTGAGAGAAGAAAGAGAGAGAGAGAGAGAGAGAGAGTGAGAGAGAGAGAGAGAAAGTGCCAAAGTTTCCTTCAATGTGACGGGGGCCAGGCTTGAACCTGAGTCACATACACGGCAAATCAGTGCACTATCCAGGTGAGCTATTTTGTCAGTCCTTTCTTAATGTTTTTAAATCTCTGCAGAGTCACAATCCAATATTTTTTTAAAGTATATACAATATGTTGATTTGTTGAAAGTCATTTTATTTCTGCAGTGCTAAATATTCCAGGAGTTTGCACAAGCTTATAGCCAAATCTACTTTAAAAAAAAAAAATGAGTAAGAACAAAGACTAAGGCCAGAATATTGGCCTTCAAGCTCCTGATTTAAAAATATGAGAAACATCAGCTTCCTACCCTAGAGAAAAAAATGTAATCTATGACAAACAGATGGCTGATACTCACAGATAAAAGTTAACCAAAGCATTTCTACATCCTTATAAATTCCACACCCACCCCTGCAGAGATTAGCTACTTACTGGCTGACAATGCTCTCTAGCTCTATTTATATTCCTTAATACAGCATCAAACAAAGAATTATCTCCAATTTTGAGATGGAAGGAGAGAAAAATATCAGATGCTTCTACTATTTACCAGAACTGCCTTGGCAACTATAAAACAGTGCTCAGCTCTATGGACATTATCTCCAAAACACTCCTACTTCCCTCCTCCACTTGAGGAAAATTTCAATGGTGCTAGAGAATATTATCTTCAAGTGGGTATGTTTATGTACACTGAAGAGAATGTCAAGGCAATGGAATGTTGGCAGCTGTTCTCAACTTAATTCCTCCGTCATATCAAGCAATGTTTTCAATGGAATTTTGAAAGTGGTAGGGAAAGAAACAAAGAAACCCAAACATGATAATCACACAAATCTACAATAATGCCACACAGAAAGATTTAAGTGGTAGTTCTTGACAAATACTGGGTGATGAAGAAGGTGTCTAACTTTGAAAGGACTTTCTCTACAGGTCTACAAATTAGAGAGAGTATATGTGAAGAGATGGAAGAGATGGGCAGAACAACAGGGAGGGAAACTTTTCTTTCTTTTATTTATTTGCAGAGAATAGAGACAGAGAGAAATCAAGGGGGAGTTAGAGAGGGAAAGAGAAAGAGAGACACCTGCAACACTGCTTCAGCCCTCATAAAGCTTCTTCCCCCATCCAGGTGGGAACTGGGGACTTGAACTCAGGCCATGGCACACATGTTACTCTACTGACCTGGCCCCAGAAACTTCTTTTTATAATAGGTCCAAACTGAAAAGCCACCCAGGTGACCAAAAGCAAAGAGAAGTCAAACAGTAATGGGAGTGAACCAGCACATGTAACAACACAAAAAACAATCACACAGAGCCCAGCAAAGACACCAGACACAGAATATCATCACCTGCTTCCATTTATATAAATTTCTGTAATAGGCAAACTAATCCTTAGTGTTCTCCCCAAATCAAGAGAGTAGTTGTTCTTGGTGAAAGGAGAAAGCTGCTCCTTGAGTAGGATCCCCTTCTTGCAAGTTTCTATTTCTTGACCTAAGGTTTTTTATCTTCTTAAGACAGAGACAGAGAAGCAGAGAGGAAGACATCACAGCACTGATGCTTCCTTCAATGTGGTAGAAGGGAGGGAAGGGATAGACAGCATACTGGTTATACAAACAGACTCATGCTTGAGGCTCCAAATTCCCAGGTTCAATCCCAGGCACCACCATATTGCAGAGCTGAGCAGTGTTTTGGTAAATCAATCAATCAATCATATATATATATTCAATGTGGTGGGAAGTCAAGCTTGAACCTGGATTGCACACATGGCCAAGTAGATCACTATGCAAGTGATTTGGCCTACCCAGCCCAAGGTGCTCTCTCCTACCTACAGAGCAATCATATCTTGACAAGCCATAAAGCTCTACATTCTTCTTTCTAGCTCTTTTCTCATGGGCATTAAATGAAAAAATTCACAGCTCTGAAGTTTTGAACTTTCTGTATTTTCCATCTGCCTAGAAAGCCCTTCCTCATGGCTGACAAGCACCTGCTCTTCCTGCCAGCCTAGCCTCTGCCAATACCCCCCACCCCCACCCCTTCACCCCACCCCCACCCTAGTTCTGCAGTACTTTCTATGTTTGCTCCCAGGGCAGCTTGGCGAGCTCCAACAAGTTTCTCACTGTCAGATCCTCACAGAGGCACTCTGACAAGGTGTCTTTTCATCTACAGTTCTATAAGCATTCAGTGTATGTGTGTGTGTGTGTGTGTGTGTGTGTTTCTCTTTTTACCACCAGGGTTATTACTGGGGCTCACTGGCTGTACAGCCTCACTACTCCCAGCAGTCATTTTCACCCTTATTTTTTTATTTGTTCTTCTTTTCAATAGAAGAGGAGAGACAGAGATTAAGAGAGAGAGAGACTACAGACAGAGATACCTACAGCACAGCTTCACCATACTGCAGATAGAGACCTAGGGCTTGAACCTGAGCCTTCCTGCATGGTAATGTGTGTGTGCTTACCCAGGTGAGCTGCCACCTAAACCCCAGCACTTAATATAGTTTAAGTATTCCATAGGAGAATAAAAAGCATTTGAGAAAACATTACAGAGGTAGGGGAGATAGCATAATGGTTATGTAAAGAGACTTTCATGCCTGAGGCTCCAAAGATTCAGATTCAATACCTAGCACCACCATCAGGCAGAGCTGAGCAGTGCTTTGCTAAGAAAGAAAGAAAGAAAGAAAGAAAGAAAGAAAGAAAGAAAGAAAGAAAGAAAGAAAGAAAGAAAGAAAGAGAAGGGGGGCTGGGCGGTGGTACACCCAGTTAAGCACATATACTACTAAATGTAAGGACACACACTCCCCACCTGCAGGGGGGAAGCTTCATAAGTGGTGAAGCAGATTTGCAAGTGTCTTTCTCCCTCTCTACCTTTCACTCCTCTCTTAACTTCTTATTGTCTTAGCCAATAAAATGGAAAAAATGGCCACCAGGAGCAGTGGCTTCATAAGCCACTAGCCCTAGCAATAATCCTGGAGGCGAAAACACAAAACAGAAAGAAAGAAAGAAAGAAAGAAAGAAAGAAAGAAAGAAAGAAAGAAAGAAAGAAAGAAAGAAAGAAAGGGAAAGAGGGGGAAGGAAAGAGAAAGGGAGGAAGAAAAGAAAATATTCCATTTCAATAACAAACCAAGAAAACAAAGTAGTAAGTTATCAAGTGTCATATATGACTGCAGATATTCCTCAACTGTACTAAGAACAGTAAATTGAGTTAGACTCTTTTTTAAAAAATTAATGTTAGCAACAACAAAATAGTCCCCTTTGTGAGCCCCCCATAGGGCCTTGCCCTCAACGTGGATCAACAACAGTAGAGAATGTTCCATCCTCCGAAGGGAGGATGTACAACATACTCTATGCTATACCTGAGGAAGATGGGTCAATATTGGGGCAGCTTGGAATGTCCTTCTCATGACCACAGAATGTGAGCTCAGATCTACAGGGATACAGAGGTCACATAGGCTCCTAAGCTGAATATGGGCCCCAGACCAAATCAAATCAATGGGGTTTACAGTCAACAATATTTATACCCCTTTCCCATATTAGGGAGCTACTCTCTTCCCTGATACAGCTTTCTGTTCCTTTTCCAGCCATGACATCATCTCCCCAGACAATAATTTGGACCCACCTGCATATCAGATTTCAGGCTGGGGGGGGGGGGATGACTGGTATAGCCACAGGCCTTTTGGAATATAACTAAAATATGCCTAATAGCTATCTACAAAATGGAGGACCGCCCAACTCTTCATCTGCACTATTCCAGCCTTTAGGTTCATGATTAGTCAACAATTTGTTTGGCTTTATACGTTAACTCTCTTTTCAGCCATCAGGTTCCAGATGCTAGCATGATGCCGACCAGACTTCCCTGGACAGATGACCCCACCAATGTGTCCTGGAGCTCCATTTCCCCAGAGCCCCACCCCACTAGGGAAAGAGAGAGGCAGGCTGGGAGTATGGATCAACCTGTCAACACCCATGCTCAGTGGGGAAGCAGTTACAGAAGCCAGACCTTCCTCCTTCTGTATCCCACAATGACCTTGGGTCCATACTCCCAGAAGGATAAAGAATAGGAAAGCTATCGGAGGGGATGGGAAACAGATATCTGGTGGTGGGAATTGTGTGGAGTTGTACCCCTCTTATCCTATAGTTTTCTCAATGTTTCCTTTTTATAAATTTTAAAAAAGTTAATGTTGAGTCAGCCACTTCTTCACACTTAAGACTACATGACAAAAATCATGCTGACCTAGAATATGGGACAAGAATCTTCAGTGGGGAGTTGGGCGGTAGCACAGTGGGTTAAGCGCAGGTGGCGCAAAGCGCAAGGACCAGCTTAAGGATCCCAGTTCGAGCCCCTGGCTCCCCACCTGCAGGGGAGTCGCTTCACAGGCGGTGAAGCAGGTCTGCAGGTGTCTATCTTTCTCTCCCCCTCTTTGTCTTCCCCTCCTCTCTCCATTTCTCTCTGTCCTATCCAACAACGATGGCATCAATAACAACAATAATAATTACAACAATAAAAAACAACAAGGGAAACAAAAGGGAATAAATAAATAAACATTTTAAAAAAATCTTCAGTGGTAGAAATGAATTTCACTTTAGGAAGGAATTTCCTCATTCTACACCTTGTTTCTGCTTCACATATGTCAGGGATCCACAATCTACATCCCCCAGATAAGCAGATTCAAACTAGCATGCAAAGGGAGCCAAGTGGTGGCGCACCTGGTTGAGTACACTTATTACCAATTTGCAAGGACCCAGGTTCAAACCTGCAAGGGGTAAACTTCCCGAGTGGTGAAACACTGCTACAGGTGTCTCTCTATCTCTCCCTCAATCCCTCCATCCCTCTCCTTCCTTCCTCCCATCTCAATTTCTGTTCTATCCCAAAAAAGGAAGGAAGGGAGGGAAGGAGGAAGGAAAGGAGGGAGGGAAAAGAAGAAAAAAGAAGGTCACCTAGAACAATAGATTCATTGTGCAGTCACCAAACCCCACAGATAAACCATGGTGGCAATTAAAAAAAAAAAATACACATGCAAAAGAAAGAAGAAAACTGGGACAGGGACATAGCTCCATGGTTGGGCATATGCCCTGGCTTCCATCCTCAGCTTGCTGCAAAGAGTCGAAAGAAAACTGTCTAGAAATAGAAAGCTTTCAAAACTTGACTATGGAATTGGGCCCTTGTCTTTTTTCTTTTTTTTAAATATTTATTTATTTCCTTATGTTGCCCTTGTTGTTATATTGTTGTAGCTATTATTGATGTCGTCACTGTTGGATAGGACAAAGAGAAATGGAGGAGGAGAAGACAAAGAGGAGAAGAGACAGGTAGACACCTGCAGACCTGTTTTACCATCTGTGAAGAGACTTCCCTGCAGGTGGAGAGCCGGGGGCTTAAACCAGGATCCTTGTGCTTCGCGCCATGTGTGCTTTGTCTTTTAACTTCTAAGATGACTCATTTAGCCTAAGATTCAGATGATCTTCATACGAATTGTGTCACACTGCATAAAAGTGTGACCAGAGAGATGGCTCAGTGGGCAGTGTGCATTCCCTGCATGTATGAAGCTGTGGATTCAAGGCTAGTATTGACACCAAATAGGCCGAAGCAGTCCTTGGGTATGTCTATCTGTTTCTCATCAAATAAATGGATCTGAAAAAGACTAGGTAGGGAGCTGGGCGGTAGTGCAGCAAGTTAAGTGCAAGTGGCGTGAAGCGCAAGGACCAGTGTGACGATCCCGGTTCGAGTCCCTGGCTCCCCACCTGCAGGGGAGTCGCTTCACAGGCAGTGAAGCAGGTCTACAGGTGTCTGTCTTTCTGTCCCCGTGTCTTCCCCTCCTCTCTCCATTTCTCTCTGTCTTATCCAACAACAATGACATCAATGACAACAACAATAAAAAAGGGCAATAAAAAGGAATAAATTATATATATATATATATAGATTAGGTATGGGGCTGGGTGGTGGTGCACCTGGTTAAGCTCATGTGTTACAATGCACATGGACCAGGGTTAAAGCCCCTGCTCCCCCCGCACCACTACAGTAGGAAAACTCCATTAATAGTGAAGTAGGACTGCAGGTTTCTCTGTTTCTTGCCCTATCTCCCCCCTTCTCTCTTGACTCCTGTCTTTATCCAATAAATAAATAAGACTAGGTAAGGCTTTTTTATCTCTCCTCATAGCTTTTGTGGGGTCTGTCCCCACAAGCTTTCTATTGCACCATAATATTGTTTCTGCAAGATTTTAATCGCATATCTTAGTAATAAAAACATTCATATTTCACATACCTAATGAAGAAGAAAAAAAGAGTAGGTAATATAAAAGAGAAATTTCTTCAGAGGAAATTTTTCCATATAGTACCCATTTTTGTTTTATTTTGACAGAGAGAAAGTAGTTATAGGTGTAGATGTGACTTAGAAAGAAAGTGAGGGAGGCAGGGCCGTAGAACTGTAGAACTGAATATAAATGGACAAAATAGAGACAGAGAGATATGGGGGCCAGGTGGTGGTGCACCTGGTTGAGTGCACATGCTACAATGCACAAGGACCTGTGTTCAAGCCCCTGTCCCTCCGCCCCCTCCTGCAGGGAGAAAGCTTCACAAGTAGTAAAGGAGGGATGCAGGTGTCTCTGTCTCTCCCGCTTTCTTATCTCCCCACTCCCCTCTCGATTTCTGTCTCTACCCAAAAATAAATAAATAAATAAATAAATAAATAAATAAATAAATAAATAAAATGTCTGTAAAAGAGAGAGAGAGAGACGAGATATGGGCGGAGATAGATAGAAAAATGGTTATATAAAGAGGCTCTTAAGTCAGAGGATCCAAAGTCCCAGGTTCAATCCCCTACAACAACGTAAGCCAGAACTGGTGAGAGAGAGACAGACAGAGAGTGACCGAGACCACCCATATCTGTGACCTGTAGAGAACTATGGCAATTTCTGCTGGATGGGTATGGAGACACAGAACTCTGGTGATGGAAACAGTATGGAATTACACCCCTATTATTTTATAATTTTGTAAACAACTATTAAAAAGAAAGGAAGGAAGAAAGGAAGGAAGGGAGGGAGGGAGGGAGGGAGGAAGGAAGGAAGGAAGGAAGGAAGGAAGGAAGGAAGGAAGGAAAGGAAAGGAAGAAAGGAAAAGCTCTGTATAAATACCATGTGTTGGGCTGGGGACACAGCATAATGGTTCTGCAAAAGACTTTCATGCCTGAAACTCTGAGGTCCCAGGTTCAGTCCCCAGTGCCACCATCAGCCAGAATTGAGCAGTGTTCTGGTATCTATCTCTGCATCTTTCTCTCTGTACCTCTCTCTCATTTCAGTAAAAAATAAATATTAAAAAAAAATGCCATGTGTCAAAGCAGAAGGCAATCAGCCTTGTGAATAGCCTGGCCACTCTACTAGCTGGCCTTAGGCTGTTTCCTGTTAGGTTTCTCTTCACACAGACACAGAGCAGCACAAAACTGGGGAGAAAAGCAGAAAAGCATGCCCACCTATAGCCCAGGCCTTGGATCAGCTTACTTCCCAGCCGGTCCTGGATCACCTGAATGGTTCCCTGCAGGAGGCTTTTGGCTGCCGAGTCTCCCACAGCGATGGCCACAATGCGGCCTGGCTCCTGGGCTCTCAGAAGTTCCTGAAGCCGCCTGCTTTCATTGTGGTACTCATGGGTATCAAACCTGGCATTTTCCAGCACCTGGGCCGTGTCTTGGTCGACGACTCTCACATTGAGGCCCCTGGAGAAGTCTTTTTCAAAAATGTGGGAGCCGAACACCAAGCCTGAGGCGGGCAGAGTCCTGGCCAGCAACGTCCAGGACCTCTTGGGGGCCCCATGTAGCTCCAGGCTCCCCCCTGCCTCCACCCCAATGAACTTCCTACCAAACGCTGGCAGGGCTTCCCCTTCATCTGACCGGCCATACAAGGTGATTGTTGCTGTGGATTTATAGCGGCATTTTTCTGCTCCAATATGAAGCGCCCCACCATCCTTGATCAGGATGGAACGAGTCCTCAAAGTAATGTTTCTGAATCCATCTTTATCATCCCCGAATACAAGGAGTCCTGCAGGAGACAACATGGGGGTAAGCCTGACAAAACAGCCATCTGAAAGACAGAGATCCAGAGAGAGAGAGAGAAAGAGAACACAAAATACCTACACAGAGAAAGAGAGAAAACAAAGACAGGATACACACACAGAGAAAGAGAGGGAGAGAGAGAGAGAGAGAGTGAGCACAAAGACAGAAAACACATACACAGAAGGGGGGAGTACACACAGAGAAAGAGAGAGAAAACTGACTAAGCATAATTGTAGAAAATAAAGCTGTTTGGGGGGTACCCAGTGGAGTACCAAATGGATCACACCTGTTACCATGTGCAACAACCCAGGTTCAAGCCCCTGGTCCCCATCTGCAGGAGGGAAGCTTTATGAGACATGGAGCAATGCTGCAGACACTTCTCTGTCTCCCTGACTCTCTCCTTCCATCAAAGATTGAAAAAAAAGACAAGGGTCTCCAGGATCAGGGAGACTACATAGGCACTGAGCCACAGTGACAACCCAGGAAGCAGAAAAAAAACAAAGGAGGGAAATTGGTTTTCAAAACAGAGAAAAGAAATGAAGCATTCATATCTTAACACATCAAAAATGTCCTTGTATACAAATCAATCCACTCACTTTCAAGGGAAACCATCTGTAGAAAAATATTGAATTATCTACAAATGTGAATTTCATTTCTATATTTGTTAGCTGTCATGATTCTCTATAGCTGTGAAACAAAGATTCAGGTGTGAAAGATCACTTTCTAAAACTGTTTCCTTGTCTGTAAGTGAAGGCTCCTCAGTAACTTCTATGGCCCTCCCAGCTCTTAAATTCTTTGGTTCCACTCCTGGAACTTTTCATGGCTCTGATCAGAGTCACAGTAGATTCCTATGCCTGTGAATAGCTTTCTAAATAAAGAAGGTCAAATGGTAGTTCTAAGCAGAGAGTTATGGCCTAGACCCAAAGATGGGGCCATTACTCACCTCCATCTTGGATGACAATTGAATTTACTGTGGCGTCTGAGGTTAGCCGGAGCAAATCTCCCTCTTTGATAACAACTTGCTTTGTAGCATCTTGTCCTGGATCCCAGTTCCTGAGAAGGGGGTTTTGATCTGGGCAGTTCTCTACAAGAGAATGTTATACAATGATATCCCATCAGCCCAACAAAATAAAAAGCTCCTGAGCTAAACCTAATTACTGCTACCGTTTATTGCAATTAGCAGGGAATGGGCTGATATTTTAGTTTTGTGTGGAAAGATGGAAATCCCATACAAACCAGCAGCGATGGATCCACTTTGTTGAAAACAAAACAAAAACAAACATTTGGACTAGCACCTAATTTTGTTTAAACTCTACTAGGTGGAAGTGGAGCTAGTCTGGAAATAATCAACAAGAGACATAAGATGTCCTTGTACACATACTAGAAAACTGCTTTAGGAAAGAAAATATTCATGATTGGGGCCTGGTGGTGGTGCATCTGGTTGAGCACACATGTTGCAATGTGCAACGACCTGGATTCAAGCCCCCAGTCTCCACCTGCAGGGGGAACGCTTTGCAAGTGGTGAAGCAGCTCTGCAGGTGTCTCTCTGTCTCTCTTCTCTCTATCACCCCTTTCCTCTCAATTTCTTCCTGTCTCTAATAAATAAAGATAATACTAAAACAATAATATATTCACAATCTACTGGTAAATTTTAAAAAAGGAAATTACCAGACAGTGTCTACCTGAGGTCTCCAAGTTTTTTTTCCCAATGTACAGTGAATCATAAAATAAGCACCTGCAAAATACTGCAAAAGCATCAGCTGATAGCGTAACACTTTCCTTAGGATTGTATACTTTCCCAATGAAACCACAAGAGGCAAGGGGCCAGAGATAAGACTTCCCATTTTCAAAATTGAAGAAACACCAGATTAGAGAAGCCAAACCCAAAATTACTCAACAAGCTGAAAGATACAGAAGTTCCTCTTTAAGAAGCTGATTTTTTTTTTACTAGTGTCCCTTTACTAGAATTGTAATCTGCCCCTTCAAAAGGAAATGATGAAAAACATAAGAGTTTTCTGCACTGTCATACTTATTTAAAACCTGAGACCTTTAGTTTCTGCTGAAATTTGGTAGATAGGAGGGACAAAAGGAGAAGGAGGGCCATATTGGTTTTAATTAATTAATAACCAAGCATATATTGAGAACCAATTTGTTAACTGTCAGCACAAAAAGAGCTGACAGCTCTCTGAGTCTACAGTCAAGCCTGGGACAAAACGCCACATGTGGAATAATTAGAGTGAGCCAAATGGGGTGGTGAGCAAGGGCTGGAGTTTCAATGTACCTGGTATCACCAGACCTAAATTCTCAAAAGGCATATAAGCAAGGAGTCCAAGAGGAGAGAAGACTAGTAATGTCACATCCATGCAGATGTCACACTGAAGCCCAGTTGGCTTCTCAGACTAGTAAACTGTCTGTAGCCTGTAATTAAACTAAGCAAAGGGAAGGATAAGTAAGATGTGCTTGGGAATCATATGAAGGCAGAAGGCACTTTGAAGAATTAATTTTTCTCACTCAGTTACTCAATCTCAGATATTCTTATCAACCATCAAGTAAATAACTCAGAGGATTAAGTCAGATAAATGAGTGATCATCACTATTAGAATAATCCTAAAACTTTTCTCCCTACTGAAGAAAACAAGAAATCTTGAATTTGTTCTAATCTAATACGGAGGCTTTCTCAATTTTTTCCTTATACCTTGCTCTCTTCCCATAAAAATATCTAACTAGGATTATCCAAATTACATAAGTAAATATGCCCCCAGTCCCCATGTAATAAACACTATACAAGCCACAGAGAAGGAAACCCAGTCTTTTGAGAACAAGAACCCTCTGCAGTGGTAATGTAATTCCTCTTAATAGTTTATAATTATTCCCTGAGCAAACTTGCTTTATTGGAACCATCACCCCTCAAATTTCCAGTAAAATACACTTAACAAGAAAAGATGTGGTTACAGGAAGAAATGAGAAATAGTTTCTCCAGTTCCACCTTTGCAGCTACCAACTTGTGGAACAGAGAGTACATTATCAGATTTCTGTAAGAGATATAAATAGCCCCTGTGAGGCTGACCCTGAAAGAGTTCAGCATACCAGATCTTTCCACAGATATTCTGCACTTGTATTGCCAAAATGTGAAACAGCAGATGGCTGATTACAGGAACCACAGCAGAAATTCAGTATCTGAAACATCGGTGAGAGCTACAGATTTTAGCTTGATCTTCTTTCTTTCTTTCTCTTTTTTTTAAGATTTGATTTATTCATAGGAAAGATAGGAGGAGAGAGAGAAAGAACCAGACATTACTCTAGTACATGTGCCGCTGGGGATTGAACTCAGGACCTCATGCTTGATAGTCAATGCTTTAGCCATTGTGCTACCTCCCGGACCACTAAGCTCTGATTTCCTACTAATCTGAATCAATACCAGGGTTCTCGGTTACTTTGCCAGGATAAGGGGAGAGAAAGACAATGCCATGTGTGAGGGGGACCAAAGTGACAGGCTTTCAATGTGATCAGTAAAGATATTTATATGATCCTCTCTCTTATTTCAGATCTATCCCTTTAAGAGCATCAGTCTAGGAGCCCGGCAATGGTGCATCTGGTTAAGTGCACAGGCTTTCAGGTATAAGGACCCATGTCTAGGTCCCTGCTCCCACCAGCAGTTAAGTAGGTCTACAGGTGTCTCTGTCTCTCTTTACCTCTATCTCACCTTCATCCTCAATTTCTCTATCCTACCAAATAAAATAAAAGGAAGGAAAAACTATCTTCTAGGAGCAGTGCATTCATCTTGCAGGTACTGAGCCCCAGCAATAACCCTGATGGCAATAAAATTATTGACCTTACCCTTCCCACAACTGTAAAATCTATAGAAACACTAAAGCATCATTCAAACAAACATAAGACCACTTGAAAGCTTAATAAAACCTCTTATTTTCAGATGGATGGATAAGGTTCCTTGGTGAGGCAGTTTTTTTTAATTGGGGGAATTAATGATTTACAGTAAATACTGTTGTTGGTACAGGTGTAAAATTTCTCAGTTTTCTGCAAAACACTCGCGTCCCACCTGCATAGGACCTCCTCCACCATCATGGCCGAAGAACTAAGAAAATGCCCTCTTCCCCCGAGTCCTTTACTTTGGTGCAATACACAAAACCCAGTCCAAGTTCTACTTTGTGTTTCCCCTTTCTGTTCTTATTTCTAAATTTTGTCTATGAATGAGGTCATCCCATATTCATCCTTTTCATTCTGGCTCATCTCAGTGTGATTCCTTCAAGCTCCAACCAAGATTCTTTGCAGGTCTTATATCAAAACTAACAAACTTCTCCGACATGATGTTTAACCATGAAGTAATCTGTGATCCTTAGATCACATGAGAACTTAGACCTCTTAATGAATGTTCTACTTAAAAACACACAATATTCCTATAAAAAAGAAGAAGAAAAAGGAGAAAAAGACGCAGCAGCAGCAGCGGCAACAGCTTTTTCTTTGAAAATATCATCCCAACCAGTTTCAAACCACAAAGCACCATTACTTGTTCATCTTGTTATTACTTGTTCATCTGAAATCAGTGTAGTTTATTGCTATCATTACAGGCCCCCAAAAAGCTTTCAGTAGTCTGAAGAAAATCAGAACTGCCACAAAGGGTATAGTTATGCTGCTGCAAAAATTTAGAACTTTAAAAATGAACATTTTGGTACTGTGGATTGCATGATAGTTATGCAAAAGACTTTCATGCCTAAGGCTGTGAAGTCCCACATTCAATCCTAAGCAGTGTTAAGTAAATAAAATATTTTATAAAGTGAAAATTCTTAAAAGAAATGCTTCTAGAACATGATTATGTATTCAATATACATACACTTCTTCAATAGATGATAAATTTATGGGAAAAAAGAGAGCTTTCTAAATAAAAATAGACTTCATCTATATGGAGAAGGAAGTAAAGAAAGATGTATCATAGACAGATAGTGATGTATTTTTTAAAAATTTATGGGGCACAAACAATATAGTGCACGTTACCATACACAAGGACATGTTACCATACACAAAGACCTGGGTTCAAGCCCTGACTCCCTACCTGCAGGAAGAAAGCTTCAGGAATGGTAAAGCAGTGCTACAAATATCTCTCTTTCTCCCTCTTTGTTGTCCCCCCTCCCTATCTATTTTACTCTATCACCAGGAGCAGTGGATACATTATCATACAGGTACCAAGTCCTAAGAATAACCCTGGTGACAATTAAAAAAAAAATCAATTAAATAAATATATATATGTATACAAGTATAAGTATATGCATGTATGTAGAAAAACAAATATTTACAAATGTGCTTTCTAGTAAGAATAAGAAGAGGAGAAGTAGGAGAAAATGCTCCAAGAACATCCTAAGCACTGAGACAAAGTGGCAGAATAGAAAGAGCAGTCCTTTAATTTTATAACTTCTAGTAGATTCAGCAGTTGATCTCATTCATAAATTATGCCTCACACTAACCATATATGAGTTAGCTAGAAAAGAACTTAAGATAACAAGAGCTTCTTTTCTTATTTTATTTTTTATTCATTTATTTGCTTTGGATAGAGGCAGAGAGAAACTGAGAGGGGAGGGGGAAATAGAGAAGGAGAGACAGACACACTTGCAGCCCTGCTTCACCATTTGTAAAGTGGGGAACCAAAGGCTTGAACCCAGGTCCATGACTCACTGTTAATATTAGCGCTTAACCAGGTGCATGATCAGTGGCCTTTCTTTCCCTTCTTTTTCCTTCCTTCCTCCCCTCCCTCTATACCTCCCTCCCTCCTTCCTTCCTTCCTTTCTTCTACTACTCTCTTCCCTTTTTTTCCTCCTCCCAGAATATAACAGTACACACACCCCACACTCACACACTTACCATCGGGAGCATATTTTGAGGATATTCCTAAAATTACAGCAAGTGCAACAAAAAATGAGAAGCTAGTGATTGCAAAGCAAATGAAAGTGTTCTTGTGCCTCTTCTGCTTTCGGCTTTCTCTCTGACCTTGATGTTCCTCAGGAGAGAAGGCAAAGGAGGCCCTCGATTCCTGTCTGATGGAGGTCAACTTGGCTGCAGTAGGGCTCTTTGGAGGAGGCGGGGGCCGCAGAGGGACAACCTTCCCTGGGACGTAGCCGGATAAGCGGTGGCCGCTTCCATTCTGAGGCTGCAGAAAGGCAGGGGAGTGGCCCCTGGAGTCAGGGGCATACATGGTACACTGTCACTAGAAAAAGAAGCAAACAAAAAAAAAATTCAGAAATGGGCTGGAAAAACAGCATGATGGTTATGCAAAAGGCTTCATATCTGAGGCACAAGGTCTCAGGTTCAATCCCCAGCACCACATAAATAGCTGAGTAGGTTTTTCTCTCTGTATCTTTCATTCATGAAAATAAAATAAAATAAATATTTTTAAAATGTGAGGGTTGTAGCTTTTAGCATCTTTCCTGTCATAAAATCCACATAAAACTCAACATTTTGACCACTTTTAAAGTTTATGTACAATTCTATTGAATTAGCATTAAATATATCCCCAATAATACACAACCACCCCCACCATCCGTTTCTAGAACTTTCTCATCATCCCAAGTAGAAATTACAGCCAAGAAGTAATTCCTATTCCTCCACTACCATCCCAGTCCCTGGTAACCAGAGTAATGTTTTTTTTAAATATCAAGTCAATTTACATATTTAATATAATAAACTGGACCACCGCCTTTATTAGCCATCTTGCACTGGCCGCAGCTCATGGTAACCTAGTAATAAGAAGGCCCAGTGTCAAAGCCCAAAACAACTCTGTTGGGATGTCTAGGCCTGGGCTCCAAGAGTCTGTTATCAGTGATTGCCAGGTGACTCCAGTGAGCACCCAAGTCAAGAGTCATGCCTCCAAGTGACTGTTCTGGATTTCTAAAGTGCCTAAAAATACAGACTTGGTCATGTAATACAGTGATTTTGGCTCAGACAGTTAAAGAGGTTCTTGGACTCTCCTTTTTGGTTTTCCTTTTTGCCCACTGGGGCCTTGCACCTGCACAGTTCAGTTGAACTTTTTCTCCCTCATTAACCTCAGGTGGAAGAGAGAAAAAGAGGGGGTGGTGCACCTGTTTGAGCACACACATTATAATGTGCAAGGACCAAGGTTCAAGCTCCTAGTCCCCACCTGCAGGAGGAAAGCTTCACAAGTAATGAAGCAGTGCTACAAGTGTGTCTGTCTCCCTTTCTATCTCCCCCTTCCTCTCAATTTCTGCTGTCTCTATCCAATAAATAAAGATAATTTTATAAAACAAAGAGAGAGAAAGCGAGCAAGAGCCAGAGACCAAGACCCCAGTACTGCCACACCATTCATGAAGCTTCCCCTGATGCCATGCGCGGTACCTCCATACAATGGGAGCTCAAGTCTGACCTAGAACATAGCAAGGTATGCTTCCTACTAGGTAAGCTATCTCTAGGCCCTGGAGTTTTTTTCTATAGATAATTATTTTATTTTTTAATCTTTTATATTATTATTTTCCTTTTTGTTGCCTTTGTTGTTTTTTTATTGTTGTTGTAATTGATGTCATTGTTGTTAGATAGAACAGAGAGAAATGGAAAGAGGAGGGGAAAACAGGGGAAGAGAAAGTCAGACACCTGCAGACCTGCTTCACCGCCTGTGAAGCGACTCCCATGCAGGTGGCGAGCCGGGGGCTCAAACCGAGATCCTTACACAGGTTCTTGCACTTCGTGCCACATGCGCTTAACCAGCTGCACTACTACCCGACTCCCAGCCCTGGATTTTTAAAACATACTTTGGTGATACTGAAGCAGATGGTCACACTTTTAAGTATCAATTCAAATTTCAGTTAAACCCATGTGCCATGTGGAATTTTTAGAAGGTGACCTAACAAATCCCAAAAGACAAAAATCATGTGCTTATGCTGAATTATAGACTATGTCATTTAATGAGGAAGTCTAAATTTCATATTACTCTCTATATACTTCTTTAAATCCTCAAATTCTGTTAAAAAAAAAAACTGGGCATTCAAATATACTTTAGATGATGGAATAGAATTGTCTCAGTGCTCATTTAATACAAGAAAACTATGAGTAGGTGTCATTTAGCCACCTTTTAAAAATTTTTTTTTACTTTTTTTAACATTTTATTTATTTATTACCTTTTGTTGGCCTTGTTTTATTGTTGTAGTTTGTTTTTTTTTTTGCCTCCAGGGTTATCGCCGGGACTCAGTTCCTGTACCAGGTATCCACTACTCCTGAAGGCTATTTTTCTCTTATTGTTTATCATTGTTGCTATTATTGTTGTTGTTGTTATTGCTGTCATTGTTGTTGGATAGAACAGAGAGAAATCAAGAGAGTATGGGAAGACAGAGAGGAGGAAAGTCAGACACCTGCAGACCTGCTTCACCGCCTGTGAAGTGACTCCCCTGCAGGTGGGGAGCCAGGGGCTCAAACTGGGATCTTTACTTTGTGCCAAGTGAGCTTACCCCACTGTGCTACAGCCGAACCCACCCCCCCCCATTAGCCACATTTTATACACAAGAGAAACTGAGGCAAAAAAAAAAAATTAGCTAGTTAACATATGGGAGAACTCAGACTCAAATTCAGGTATCTTCACCCTAGAGTTCAAACTTTTTTTCCTTTCTTTATTCAGGGGGTTAATGTATTACAGTACAGTTGTTGACACATGGGTACAATTTCTCACCTCCCTTGACAAGTATCAGCAAAACACTCTAACTCACAACTTGGGTCCCTTTACAGCATCATGTACCAGAACCCCAACACCCGCAGGTCCCTCCCTCCCCCTCCTCTCCCAAAGTCCTCTGCTTTACACCAAACCGAATCCCAGTTTTACTCTGTGGTTTCCCTTTCTGTCTTTGTTTCTCAAGTCCCCCCTATCAGTGAGATCATCTGGTTTATCTTGCTTAGCTAACAAGACTCCTTCATGCACTCCTGAATCTTCTGAGAGACAATTATCTCAAAGATTCAGTTTTGCATGGTGTGGCTATACCTAGAGCTATGCAGAGTCTGAGAGGGCACACTCATCTTCTCCAGAATGCTTCCACTGGCAATACACTAAATTATGGGTGATTCTCTCTAAGAGAAGCTAGCACACCAAAAAGATAAGTTCCTTTTTTCTTCTTTATAGTAAGCACAAGTTTCTGAATGGAAGGGAAAAAAAAAAAAAGTTTTGAATGAAACTGTTACTTCAACAAGCCAGAAACAGGCAATGGTGACATTGTAATGTTCTTATTGTAAAGTGTGGATAAATAGGATTCAGAAACATGATGTTCAGCCTCTTCCATTACTTCCTTTTCTTTTCAAACAAGAGCATCTTTGGGTCACCTGACTCCATTCCATACCTTTCTAAATAATTCCCCTACTGAAAAAAAAACAAAAACACTCTATCCAGTCATAATATGTTGGGTGGTTGGTTGGTTTTGTTTAGTTGTTTTTTTTTTTGTTTTTGTTTTTGTTTTTACCCAGAGCACAACTCAGCTCTGGTTTCTGGTACTACTAGGGATTGAAACTGGCACGTCTGGTGTTTTAGGAATGAAGGTCTTTTGCAGAACCATTATGCTATCTGCCCAGTCTAAGCATTCCAGTACCTCAGAACACCTCAAGATTGCTCTGAGCAAGGTCATTAAGCACAAAAAAAAAAAAAAATGTGTCTGCTCATTAAAGAAGCTACAAACAGGTAGCCCCAGGAGCCAAAGTGCCTGGAAATTAATGGGGACTAAGGTGATCGAATCAGAAATGGATGATAATTTCACACACAGCAAAGAACATTCTGGAGTCAGTGTCTGTCAAAAAAAAAAAAAACTTGGCTTGTGAAGCTTGACTTCTGAACAGAAGTAAATATAACATTTAGATGAAGCACATGCTTCCCAACAAAAGGAAAAGAAAGAAAGAAAAAAGAAAAAAAAAGGATTCAGAGAGCTATGGAAGATACTGTCACCATGTGCCAAAGTCAAAAGCACAGCCTACTGGAGTGAATGAGAGTATAAACAAAGGGCCCTTTATAATCATCTAATAACAAAGGAAGGACTCAACCAGATATTATTGAGTTCCAGGCTTGCCAGAGTGGGAGGGAGTCAGGACTGTAATCTGCTCTGAAAAAGAGAGGGGAGCCTTTTGTGTGAAGCTGAAATCATCTGATTCCCTGATTGTTTCAGGGTGATAAAGGTTGTTATTACTTAACAGTCTGGAGGGCCCTTCTGTGAAAGACTGTGCTTCCAGATGTCACCACAATACAATAGAAGGCAGAGAAAAACTGAAAGAAGTCACCAGCCCACTAGGGGGGAAAAAAAGCTGGGTGTCTTCTCAGCAGGCACAAAAGGGAATCCTGACATGAAAGTTCAGATGATGTGGCATTCAGAAACTAAAAGGACTAATAAATCAAAAGTAATTATTTTCCCAATAGTTCTTCAGCAAAAGTGTTCCTTATCTATTCTCAACTCATTAGCTCTGTTTAAGATGCAGGTGTGCCAAGCAGCGAATGTAATCACTCTCTTTAGGAAGTAGCAAGTAGCACGGTTGCTGAAACCAAAGACTAGAATTAAATTACAAGCCAAAGCCACACTAGATGCAGTCTTCCCCCTGAACATAATGACTTTTAAAGCTTGAAGATACAAATACAGTACACTAGGGTTTATTTCACTCAACCTTTATGGTTTTACTTTAGGAGTAGAGTTTGTGAATCAGTTGCTTAAAAATATATTGATTGTAAGTTATAGAGGTGAACTATGCATATGGGAAATTGATATGCCTCTCCTTCAATAGGCAACCAGGAGTTTCTTTTTTGTTTTTTTGTTTTTTTTTTTAAGGAGTTTCTGTTGTCATTACGAGGTGTAGTAAAAAATTCACGACACAGACAAAAAGACTTAAAGCATTCTAAAGAAAGGTACCACCCAAATTCAATCTTTTAAATTTTTCTTTGATGGGGTGGGGAGGGAGAGAGAAGGAGAGACACCTCCACTGCTTATGAAACTTCCCCTCTGCCAGTGGTGACAGGGGCTTGGACCCTTATGCATGGTGAGGTGTGCATTACACTGGGTGTACCACCGCACACCCACTGAAATCACATTTAAATGATTTCTTTGAATGCAGAGAGAGATTCACCCAGGAATTAGCTGGTGGTCAGACAATCTAAACAATAACAGATCAATCCATAAGGCTGTTAGTACTTATCACAGTAGTTTCAAGGTGGCTTTCTAAGGACACGTGAGAGCCCCAAAGAGAGGAAAAAGGATGAAGACTTTCCTCTCACTTTCTAAGTATTAGAGGTCACTTAAAACCTTTACTAGATGGGAGCAGGAGACAGCTGAGTTGGTAGTGCACACACTTCACCACATGCAAGAACCCATATTTGAGCCCACTGCCACTATATGGGAGACCATGTGTTAAAAGAGCTTCATGAGAGTTGGGCAGTAGTGCAGCGGGCTAAGTGCAGTTGGCGCAAAGCTCAAGGACTGGTGGAAGGATCCCAGCCTGGGGAGTCACCTGCAGGGGAGTCACTTCACATGCGGTGAAGCAGGTCTGCAGATGTCTATCTTTCTCTTCCCCTCTCTGTTTCCCCCCCCCCTTTCTCTCTGTCCTATCCAACAACAACGACATCAATAAAGCAACAAGGGAAACAAAAGGGAATAAAAAAAATATTTTTAAAAAAGAAAGAGAGCTTCATGAGTGGTGGGCAATGCTGTGGTGTCTCTCATTCCACTCTCGAGCGCTCACCTTCTTTCTACTTTACTAAAAGAGGAAGAGGGAGAAAGGGGAGTGGGGGGGAAATCTGCAGGGAACAGAGAAATTGTGTAGGCACAAAGTCCCAGCTAAAATCCTGGCAGCAAAAATAAATTTAAAAAGTTAGCACACACCACTGTTTTTACTTAATACACTGCAAACTTTAATGTTTCACAAATTATTTTTTAAAGATTTTATTTATTAATTAATGAGAAAGATATGAAAGAGAGAAGGAACTAGACATCTCTCTGGTACATGTACTGCCAGGGATTGAACTCGGGACCTCACGCCTGAGAGTCCAATGCTTTATCCACTGTGCCACCTCCCAAACCATGACAAGTTTTTTTTTTTTTAATTTTTTATTGATAAAAAGGAAACACTGACTAAACCATAGGGTAAGAGGGATAAAACTCCACACAATTCCCACCACCAGATCTCTGGATCCCATCCCCTCCCCTGATAGCTTTCCTATTCTTTATCCCTCTGGGAGTAAGGACCCAAGGTCATTGTGGGATGTAGAAGGTGGAAGGTCTGGCTTCTGTAATTGCTTCCCCACTGAACATGGGCATTGACAAGTTGATCCATACTCCCAGTCCATGACAAATTATTTTTTAAGAGGTGTATTTCTGGTAGAGAAGGAATAGCAATATTTTTCTGATATACTCTAAAGCCTATTACAGACAGATAATCCAAAACAGGAGATAATCCTGGCCATTTGTATTGAATCTAGAAATGTACTGTAGTTTTGCTAATCTTTATTTATTAGAGACAGTCAGAAATTGAGAGGCAAGGGGAAACAGAGAAGAAGAAAGAGAGAAACACCTGCATCACTGCTTTACCTCTTGCAGGTAGGGACCAGGGGCTCAAACCCAGATGCCTCTGCACTGTACATATGTGTGTTCAACCACGTGTGCCACCACCCATCCCCCTGCACAGAGTTTTTTTAAAAACGTAACTGTTGGGAGTCTGGCAGTAGCACAGCAGGTTAAGCGCAGATGGAGCAAAGCCAAGGACCCTTGTAGGATCCGGGTTGGAAACTCCAGCTCCCCACCTGCAGGGGAATCACTTCACAAGCGGTGAGGCAGGTCTGCAGGTGTCTGACTTTCTTTTCCCCTCTGTCTTCCCCTCCTCTCTCCATTTCTCTCTGTCCTGTCCAACAACGATGACGACAACAAGAATAACTACAATAAAACAATAAGGGCAACAAAAGGGAATAAATAAATATTTTTTTAAAGTTCCCTAAGGTAGACTGGGAAGTGGCGCAGTGATAGGGCTTTGGACTCTCAAGCATGATGTCCTGAGTTCGATCCCCAGCAGCACATGTGCCACAGTGCTATCTGGTTCTTTCTCTCTCCTCCTATCTTTCTCATAAATAAATAAAATCTTTAAAAAAAAAAAAAAGTTCCCTAAGAGACTTTTTTGTTTTGAATTTATTATTATAATTATTGGACAGAGACAGAGAGAAATTGAGTGTGGAGGGAGAGATAGAAAGAGAGAAAGCGGGAGTTGGGCTGTAGCGCAGCAGGTTAAGCGCTGGTGGTGCAAAGCCCAAGGGCTGGCATAAGAATCCCGGTTCGAGCCCCTGGCTCCCCACCTTCAGGGGAGTCGCTTCACAGGCGGTGAAGCAGGTCTGCAGGTGTCTATCTTTCTCTCCCCGTCTTCCCCTCCTCTCTCCATTTCTCTCTGTCCTATCCAACAACAATGATATCAATAATAATTACAACAATAAAACAACAAGGACAACAAAAGGAAATCAATATTTTTAAAAATTTTTAAAAAAGAAAGGGAAAGAGACAGAGAGACACCTGCAGCCCTGATTCACCACCTGTGAAGCTTTCCCACTGCAGGTAGGGACCAGGGGCTTGAACCCAGGAATCACACTGTAATATGTACATTTAACCAGGTGAGCCACCACCTGGCCCCGTTTTTTATTTGTTTACTGAGTAATGAAATGATAGCCCAAAATCTCTTAATTTGATAACAAATTAATCAGAAAAATTAATGCAATTGAAAAATTACAGACTTGGGCAATAAAGAAATTACTAAGAAAGAATATGAAAGCATTATATAAACTTAAATGCCATAATTGAAAATGCTAAAGGGAAGGGAAGGCATTCAAAACTTTATATTTTGTCTAACTCTCAGGTGCCCTTAAAATTAAGATGCCTGGGAGTTGGGCGGTAGTGCAGCAGGTTAAGTACACATGGTATGAAGCACAAAGGCTGGCTTAAGGATCCTGGTTTGAGCCTCTGGCTCCCCACCTGCAAGAGGTAGCTTCACAAACGGTGAAGCAGGTCTGCAGGTGTCTGTCTTTCTCTCCCCCTCTTTGTCTTCCCCATCTCTCTCCATTTCTCTCTGTCCTATCTAAATAACGACAACATCAACAACAACAACAATAATAACTAAAACAACAATAAAAAACAAGGGCAACAAAAGGGAAAATAAATCAATATAAAAAATTTTTTTAAAGATTTAAAAAATTAAGATGCCTGGAAAATGCTATTATTTAAATGACTTAACTGTAGTATAAGAAGTGAGTTATTGGACAGAGGGCACATAGCATAATGGTTATGCAAAGAGACTCTCATGCCTGAAGCTCCAAAGTCCCAGGTTCAACCTAAAGCAAGAGCTGAACCCCCATGCCCCAAACATAACCAAAAGCCAGAGCTGAACAGTGCTCTGGGAAAAAGGAAAAAAAAAGTGAATTATTGGGGGCCAGGTCGTGGTGCAACTGGTTAAGTGCACATATTACCAAGTGAAAGGGCCAGGACTCAAGCCCCTACTCCCCACCTGCAGTAATTTTCAGAAAACTGAAATACATTCAAAGTGTGTGTGTGTGTGTGTGTGTGTGTGTGTGTCTGTGTGTGTGTGTGTCTGTGAGAGAGAGAGAAAGAGAGAGTGTGTGTGTGTGTGTTTACTAAGAAAGTTGCTCCACTCTGGCTTATATTGGTGCTGGGAATTGAACCTTGTACCATGGAGCCTCAAACATGAGAGTTTTTGTTTTGGGGCTTGGGCAACAGCTTAACGGTTCTACAAAAAAATTTTATAATTGAGGATCTGAGGTCCTGAGGTCCCACGTTCAATCCCCAGCACCACAAGCCAGAGCTGACATGGTTCCTGTCTTGCTCTCTGTGTCTTACTCTCTGTATCTCTCATTAAAATAAAATGAATAAAATATTTTTTTAAAAAAAGAAAGTTTTGAAAAAAGTTTTGTTTTCAAACTCTGGGAAAACTCCTTTATATAAAGCCTTCATATGGTCCCACAAGAAGGCTCTCTCCTTTTCTCTATTTTCTTTTCTGTACTCTGTTTAAAACTCTTGTTTTTTGCCTTAGGTTCTAGTTAATTTTTGTATTTGTCCAGCTCCTACAGTAGATGAATCTCTTGATAGCATGAGGTTCTTAGTACACACACACACACACATACATACACACACACACACACACACACACACACACACACACACACACACAGACTAGGAAGAAAGCATAATGGTTATTCAAAAGGTTTTCATGCTTGAGGTTCTGTGGTTCTCAAGGGAAAGAGCAGCAAGCTGTCTAAAAAGCTCCACTCTTCACAGTGGTTTGTGATCAGTCTAGCAACACACCAGGAATAAGGGAAAAGACAATGTTCAGGTGACTTGATACTGTTAAACTGACAGGCAATGAACACTGAGTTCAAAGGGACAGCCTTGCACACACAAGATAACAGCAGCAACTCAAGCCAGTAAGAACTCTCTACAATGGCTCTCCAGCTAATAGAAAAGACAAAGGCAACTTCACACAATTATCTTTACACAATGGATGAGGACATTAGTTCCCAAAGTCACCAACTCAGTCCCCAAATCACCCATCCAACCTCTCAAACTCAAAGCAGAGAGACCCCATAGCCCAGGTCACAATACACATTTTGACTCCATCATATTCAACTCCTAATGAAAATACAGTACCTAAAATAAATAAATAAATAAAATTTTTAAAAATGCAGTGCCTTCAAATTTATTCATGCTCTTTTGAATCTTGTCTATCTTTTTATAAAAAAGACTTATGAGAGAGAGAAGCAGAGCATCCTTCTGAAATATGGACTTGAGACCTCATGCTTGAGAGGCCAATGTTTTATCCACTGTGCCACCTCCTGAGTCACCTCACTTTTGATGAGAATTTCTTTTATGGAAAATTCAAGTTTGGGGGGTCCAGACAGTAGTGCAGCGGGTTAAGTGCACATGGCACAAACTGCAAGGACAGGCGTAAAGATCCCTGTTCAAGCCCCCCAGCTCCCCACCTGCAAAGGGGGGGTCGCTTCATAAGCGGTGAAGCAGGTCTGCAGATGTCTGTCTTTCTCTCCCCCTGTCTTCCCCTCCTCTCTCAATTTCTCTCTGTCCTATCCAACAACAGCAGCAATATGAGCAATAATAAAAATGACAAAGATAAACAACAAGGGCAACAAAAAGGGAAAAAATAGCTTCCAGGAGCAGTGGATTTGTAGTGTGCGCACAAGCACCTGTGATAACCCTAGAGAAGGAAAGAGAGAAAGAAAGAAAGAAAGAAAGAGAGAGAGAGAGAAAGAGAGAGAGAGAGGAAGGAAGGAAGGAAGGAAGGGAGAAAGAGAGGAAGAGAGGGAGAAAGGGAGAGAGAAAATTCAAGGTTGTAAGAACAAATCAAAAAGTGGTCTGGGAGGTGGCACGGTGGATAAATACTGGACTCTCAAGCATGAAGTCCCAAGTTCAGTCCCCAGCAGTACCTGTTCCATAGTGATGCTCTGGTTCTCTTGCTTTCTCTCCTCTCTCTTAGTAAATAAAAAGTTAAAAAATAATCAAGAAGCTGGAATAATCTCACTCATGATGGACAAAATTCTTGAAACAGTATCCAACCTAATAGTGGATTCCACAAGTTATAGTCCTTGCTTTCCAAGAAATTTCAGCACAGTTGGCCAGAATATCACTGATGAAATTTCTTTTATTAAAATCTTGGAAGACATCTGTAACTTATGCTTTGCAGCTCAGTCACCGCAGAATATAAAACATGCCAGGAGATAAATGTTCATGACTTATCATGAAAACAAATAATATATGCTTATAATTAGTAAGTGGCCTAATAAAAATTTAACCAGTTCTTAATAGTCTTTAGCTTAGCTTTCAATTAATGGTTCAAATTCCTAACCAATATTCTTAGGAAAAAGTAACATCAAAGTGATTTTGAAAGGCTAAAGGGTATGGATAGACCTGCCAACACCCATACCCAGCAAAGAAGCAATTACAAAAACCACCACCTTCTGCACCCCAAAAAGAATTTTGATCCATACTCCCAGAGGGGGAGAAGTGTTAGAAGATGACTAGAGGGCTCTGAAACCCAATTCCATCGGGACCCAGAGCAAGAAAAAGAAAAGAAAAGGAATAAAAGGGGGTTGGGCAGTAGTGCAGCGGGTTAAGTGCACATGGCATGAAGCACAAGGATCCCAGTTCGAGCCCCCGGATCCCCACCTGCAGGAGAGTCGCTTCACAGGCAGTGAAGCAGGTCTGCAGGTGTCTGTCTTTCTCTCCCCCTGTCTTCCCCTTTTCCTCGATTTCTCTCAGTCCTATCCAACAACAACATCAATGGAAACAATAACAACAAGGGCCAACAAAATGGGATAAAATGGTCTCCAGGAACAGTGGATTCATGGTGCAGGCACCAAGCACCAGCGATAATCCTGGAGGCAAAAAAAAAAAAAAAGAGAGAGAGAAAGAAAGAAAAGGACATTTGGAAGTAGTAATAGGTATAGGTGTGACTTAGGAATAGAAGGCAGGGCCATAGAAAAAACTGGCAGAGAGATAGATAGATAGATAGATAGATAGATAAATAGACAGACAGAAAGACGTTAAAAATAATAGTCAACCCATATCTGTGACCTTGGGAGAACCACTGCAGTTTCCAGTGGAGGGAATGGGGTCACAGAACTCTGGTGCTGGGAATGGTGTGGAATTGTACTCATTATCTTGTAACTTTGTAAACCAATACTAATTCACTAACCAAAAAGCAAGTATTTTTTAGTTTATTCAGGATGGGGATGAGGACGGGGATGGAGGGGATGTCCTCTCTTTTGGGAGGGAGGAAAGCAGATATTTCATTTAGATTTTTTTTTAATTAGATGTTTATAGTTGACTAACAACGAGCTTGATACTTCAACTCAGGCAAACGGGAGCAATAACAAGGAAACTTAGAAAAGTTAAATTAATACTCTTTTTTTTTTAAAGATTTATGCCAGGGGTGCACCTGGGTAAGCGCTCATGTTACAGGGCTCAAGGATTCGGGTTCAAGCCCCTTGTCCCCACCTGCAGGGGGAAAGCTTCACAAGTGATGAAGCAGGACTGCAGGTGTCTCTGCCTCTCTCCCTATCTCCCTCTCCCCTCCCAAATTTTTCTGTGTCTATCAAATAAATAAACAAATAAATAAAATAAAAAAATATTTATGCCAGGGATCAAACCTCGGTCCTCAGCCACATCAGCCATGTGCTCTAATGTGTTGAGTTTCCACTGGTCCTTTAAGCACTTCAGGAAAAAAACAGATACATAAATAAGCAAGCACTTGTAATCAATATCCTCAAGAAGTCTATGTATTTAAATATAAATTAAAAAAAAAAACTTTGGGGGTTTGCGCAATGGCACACCTGTTTGAGTACATACATTACAATACACAAGGCCCTAGGTTCAAGCACTGTGGGGGAAGAGAAGGGCTTCACAACCGATGAAGTAGGGCTGCAAGTGTTTCTCCCTCTCTATCTCCCTCTTCCCTCTTGATTTCTCTGTCTCAGTCCAAAATAAATAAATAGGTAAGATATTTGAAAAATAAAATAACCTTAAAAATGTTTCAGAGTTAGGAGAAAAAATAATTTTCTATACAGTTTAGGGGCATATATTTTACTTTTACTATATATTATATTCCCAGACAACACAGAATAAAATACAATAGCAATCACTGCAAAGGAACTGGCCATAAATACCTGGTCTATCTATCTAGTTACCAGAGAGAAAATAGACAAAAGCTGGGGCGGGGGGTTAAGTTCACTTCCATTAAGAGACCAGCTTGGTTTGATATAATTAAACTTGAAAGACTTATATATCCTGAGAGCTCTAAGCAGGACAGTCCCTTTGTGCTGCACAAGACAAGAGCCTCCTTGGTTCCTTTGCACTTTTTGTCCTCCTTTGGTCTCCTCAATTCTACACATCAAGATGAGCCTCTGGCTCCTGAGCATTTGCTGAAAAATAAAGAGACTTTGCACACTTGACTCCCAGTGATCTGGATATACTTTTACTAAATTTGTCCTACCCAGACTAATGTTTGGAGGTAGAAGGGGAATGTCCCAATTCTTAATTATAAGCCTCTCCTGACAAAGTAATAGAAGAAACTTTCATTCCGCACCCCCTTATTTTGTGCTTCTAATTCAGGTACTATAGACACATAAGGTGTATTGATATTCTCAAGAAAGATTACTAGTATACTAAACCACCAATATCTATCAGATGTCTAGCTTAGTACTATGTATTTCCTGCTTACATTATTTAGTCCATAAAACAAAAGAACTATCTCAATGCACACTAAGTCTATAAAAATATAATCCTAAGAAGTTATAAGAACTACTGCAAACATACAGCCCTAAAAAACTACAAATTATCTTTTCGCCATGAAGTAAGCATCTGAATTAAAATATATACTGTTTGAAGGTAGAAGGCATTTTGTTTCTTTCTGCTAGAAATTCACTATTCAGTTAAGCTATCTTCTCTTTCTGGATATAATTAAAGCCTTAGAAAACAAAATTAATTGGAAATACCGTGAGTCTGGTGTATTTCACCAAAGTAAAAGACTCTGGGGTGGGTGGGGGGGAAGAGTACAGGTCCTGGAAAAGTATGACAGAGGACCTAGTGGAGGTTGTATTGTTATGTGGAAAACTAAGAAACGTTATGCATGTACAAACTATTGTATTTACTAGCTACTGTCAAACACTAATCCCAATAAAGAAAAAATGTTAATAATAATAAAATAAATAAAATGAAAAATAAATAAAAGTATCATAAGTCTATTTCTTTTTTTATTACTCCCTTTTGTTGCCCTTGTTGTTTTTATTGTTGTAGTTATTAATGATGTCATTGTTGTTGGTTAGGACAGAGAGAAATGGAGAGAGGAGGGGAAGACAGAGACGGAGAGAAAGACACCTGCAGACCTGCTTCACCGCCTGTGAGGCGACTCCCCTGCAGGTGGGGAGCCGAAAGCTAGAACTGGGATCCTTACGCTGGCTTTGTGCCACCTGTGCTTAACCCGCTGCACTACTACCTGACTCCCCATGAGTCTGTTTCTATGGAAAATTGTAAAACATTACATGTCAATGGAGTCTGTCTCTAAGGAGTTCAGATTAACAAATTTTCTACAATTTCGTAACATGAGTATATCCTTGGCAAGTCATTTTGGAATCTCCTGTTAAAATATGAATCCCGGGAGTCGGGCAGTAGCGCAGTGGGTTAAGCACACATGGCACAAAGCCAGGGACTGGCGTAAGGATCCCGGTTCAAGCCCCTGGCTCCCCACAAGATAATAACTACAACAATAAAACAAGGGCAACAAAAAGGAATCAATATTTTTTAAAAATATATGAATCCCTCAAAAGAGACTTCATTTATAACATCTAATGGCCAGAGTCAATCAAGTGAACACTTTCCCACTTTAAACTCCCATAAGTGGCTTTCAAGAAAGAGCCTTCATTTTTATACCCCCACTCCATTGTGCAAGGCACAAGAGGCAGCTGTCTGCTTTTTCTGCTACCAGACATATTCATGAAGCCTGTCTTTCCTCAACTATGTTAAACTGACCCAGGAAAAGCAGTGATTGACCCTGAAGCCAAGATGGCTGACTGAGGAGAAAAAGTTAGAAAGCATTCTCAGGGCCAACAGAAAGGAAACAAAAGATCCACAGACCCAGAAGGGGAAAGGAGGACAAAGGAAGATTTCACACCCCTTGGTAAATTAGAAATGAAAACTAAAAAGAGAGAGAGAGAGAATCAAGTACAGAGGCCTCAGTGAGTAAAGAACTCACTGAGAAACAAGGCTTCAGAAAGGTTGTTTGTCAACCTGGAGAATTTAAGGAGAGGGTTTCACCTACCTGTCCTTGCCTGCTCTTCACTTCTGCTTCTTCTGTTCCCATTACAATTCCTCAGGCTTCTTTTTTGTCCTCAATTCTTTCTAGTGAAAGGCTATTCCCTTACCCTCCCAACACCTCTTATACACACTCCCACCCCCTCCCCCCACCCAGGCCAGGAAGACAAGAGTAGCGAGCTGACAGCATTGGCTGTGCAGGGCTCACAATGGCAGACACAAGCATGTCCCCAGCTCTGCAGTTGGCCTTCCAAAGAAAGAGGCCAAACCAAACCCTGACCTGAGAGAGACTGATTTATTGGACTATCAGTAAAGTCTAGATGATTTTTTTTTTCCCCATGAGAAAACAGACAAGTTAAGTCCTAACTTTCCTTTAAGGCTAGAGCTGAGGGCTGAACTGCTCAGGGATGGCATTCTCTGCCGCCACATCAGGATAGAAGCTTCAAAATCCTGCTCAAGAAGAAGGGTCCAAGAAAGTTCTGTTGGGAGAATGTGGAGAGGCAAGAGGGCTGGAGGCACATCCAAATATTCATGATATGGTAAGAGGACACCTGGGGCAATAGGGCACTCTTAGCTTGCAAGAGTGTCTGGAGGTGCACTGCAATCTAAGGTTGGATGAGCTGGTCAGGCTGAAGCGATCCAGAGGTACTCGATTCTACATCAAAGTAAAGCTCCTCTGAGTGGCAAGGCCAACGCCAGAATCCAAGTGGTTAATTTCTAGGACCTACAGACACAAAGTTTATTTTTAATATGCTTTTAAGCATGGAGAGTAAACCCTGCCAAACAGTTGTAAGCAACTCTTATGAGACAGGGGTCCTGACAGACAATAGGGACCAATCAGCGATTAAGGGGGGGGGGGGGGGAGTAGGAGCAGGAAGAGCAGGAGGAAGAAGAGGAAAAGGAGAAAAAGAAGGGGGGGTTGGGCAGTGGCGCACATTACCATGAGCAAAGACCCAGGTTCAAACCCCCACTCCCTAGCTGCAGAAGAGGAGCTTCCTGAGCACAGAAGCAGGGCTGTAGGTGATTTTTTTTTCTCCCTCTCTCTCCATATATATCTTTCCTGCTCGATTTTTCTTGGTCCTATCAAATAGAAAGAAAAGAAGAAAAAAGGGAAAAGAGGGACCAGGTGGTGGCAGCACCTAGTTGAGCACACCTTATAATGCATAAGGGCACAAATTCAAGCCCCTGGCCCCCACCTGCAGGGGGAAGGCTTTGTGAGTAGTATAGCAGGGATGCAAGTGTCTCTCAGTCTCTCTCCTTCTCTACCCTCCCTTTCCCTCTCGATTTCTGGCTATCTCTATCCAATAAATAAATACAAAAAAAAAATTAAAAAGAGAAAAAAGGTAAGAGAAAAGAATAGGGGGAGTCAGGCAGTAGCGCAACGGGTTAAGCACAGGTGGTGCAAAGCGCAAGGACCTGCCTAAGGATCCTGGTTCAAGCCCCTGGCTCCCCACCTGCAGGGGAGTCACTTCACAAGCAGTGAAGCTAGTCTGCAGGTGTCTGTCTTTCTCTCCCCCTCTGCCTTCCACTCCTCTCTCCATTTCTTTCGGTCCTATCCAACAATGATGACAACAATAATAACCACAACAATAAAAACAAGGGCAACAAAAGGGAATAAATAAATAAATATTTAAAAAGAGAGAGAGAAAAGAATAGGAAAGAAAAGAAAAAGAAAATGTTCCTACCTCCAGGAAGTACCAAGTTCAGTGATGGAGGTGTCTGAGATGCCATGAATAAACAAGTAATTTTGTAAAATGTATTTTATTTTATTAATGAGAGGAAGAGACAGAGACCAGAGCCCCGCTCAGCTCTGGCTTATGGTGGTGCTGGGGACTGAACCTGGGATCTCAAAGTCTCAGGCATGAAAGTTCTTTGGCATCATGCTATCTTCTACCACTAAATAAGTAATTAGGATATATGTTAGGGCAAGGACTCTGGACTAGTGAGTCTAATCAGGTGAGCATCTGAGTTTAGCCCACACATTACAGTGAGCAAGGACATAGGTTCAAGTCCCTGGTCCCCACCTGCAGGGAGGAAGCTTAACAATTGGGGAGGCAGGTCTGCAGGTACATCTCTTTCCTTCTCCATCTCCCCCACCCCTCTCAATTTCTGTCTCCAGCCAAAAATAAATAAAACCATTTTGATTTATAAGATTCTAGTAAATCCATGTACTGAATGTATTCTTTTACCAAATGCCTTAGGGTGAAGCATCACTTTTCCTGGGTAGGTTTCACTGTTGAGAGAAGACAGGACTAATGCCATTACTAGTAGCTTCCTAGCTGTGTGTTTGTGTGTGTGTATACACCAAATAGTCACAGCCCCTGTCTCCTCTCAAGGTATGTGAGCACCAGACCCATCAGAGATCACACTATACCTCAACTGTACCTTGAATATTCATCAAAATTCAAAGATGTCAGAGACTCAAAAGGCAGGATCTCAGTCAGGGAGATGGCTCACAAGGTTTGCATGCCTGAATTGTTAAGTTTTATCTATGGGGAGTTGGGTGATAGCATAGCAGGTTAAGTGCACATGGCATAAAACACCAAGAACCAGTGTAAGGATGCCGGTTAGAGCCCCTGGCTCCCCACCTGCAGGGGAGTCACTTCACAGGTAGTGAAGCAGGTCTGCAGGTGTCTATCTTTCTCTCCCCCTCTGTCTTCCCCTCCTCTCTCCATTTCTCTCTGTCCTATCCAACAACAATGACATCAATAACAACAATAACTACAACAATTAAAAAAAACAAGAGCAACAAAAGGGAAAATAAATAAATAAATAAATAAATATAAAAAGTTTTATCTATGGCACCATACATCAGAGCTCAGCATTACTGTGGTATCTCTCAGTATTGGCATTTATCATGGATACAAATAAATCCTTCAGGGGGAAAAGGGGGTCCCTTTGCCTTCTTAAATGAGCAGTTAACTAGAACTGGAGCTGTGGTGGTCCTATGCATGGCTGAGGCAGGAGAGAGCTCAGGCCAACAGCTGGGAAAGCAGTAGCTATGTATGAAGCTCAGAAGCTACAAGGACAAGAAGTAGGGCAGGACATAATTGAAGGTTTAGGCCAAACTCAGCCAGTACAGAAAGCAGGCAGCTGACCAGACACTGAGAAGGGAGGCCATTCAGTCAGCACAGGCCATGCCTACAGCATCCACAGGCACTCAGCAACAGTTGGCTTGAATCAAGGGCACCATCAGCCCTACAGGGAAGAGGGTTTCTCTTACCCACTTGACAGCTATCCCTTCAAATATATAACCTGCAGAAGAAAAAAAGAAAGCAACAATATATTTTCATACCCCAAGTTTTTCAAAGGACTCATTTTCACACTGCTTCTGAAACAGGAATCAGGCATTTGTCTGTGTTGAACTTAATCTTTCCATCCCTTCAGATGTTAATAATTAACTTTCCAACCTCATTGTATGTGAGAAGCAGGACTCATTTTTCAAGGAAGTGAGTCACCACTAACAGAGATCTTCATGGCCACAGAAGGTTTGCAGACAACCAAGTCAGCCACTACCTAAGAGTCTCCAAACCCATTCTAGATTCCATGCTTCGGACAGAGTTGGTAAACCCAAATAACCAGTTATCTGCTTTGTGGTGTTAATTCATGTCTTAAAATAGATCCAACTCCAAGTGAATGAGGACGATTCTCTGTGGCACCATAAGGATTATCTTAAATTGCAACCTTTTCAGGCAACAATGTCCCAGTTGAACTTTTATACTTTATAAAAAATTTTCCAGGGAGTCAGACGGTAGTATGGTGTGTTAATCGTATGAGGCACAAAGCTCAAGGACTGGCGTAAGGATCCGGGTTTGAGCACCAGCTCCCCACCTGCAGGGGAGTCACTTCACAGGCTGTGAAGCAGGTCTGCAGATGTTTCTCTCCCCCTCTCTGTCTTCCCCTCCGCTCTCCATTTCTCTCTGTCCTATCCGACAATGATGACATCAATAACAACAACAATAATAACTACAATAAAAACAACAAGGGCAACAAAAGGGGGAAAATAAATAAATAAATATTTTAAAAAACTGAAAAAAAATTTTTCCCACTTCTATTGTGGGGTTAATGGTTTACAGTTCAGTTGTTGACACACAGGTACAACCCGTCATCTCCTGATTGGATCTGCAAAACATTCTCTCCCCAACCTAGGTACTGCATTTGAGTGAGTGAGTGAGTATTTTAAAGATGTATTAAAAAAAAAAGTTATATTTAAGAGAACCAGAGCATCACACTAGCATACCCAGGGCAGGGGATTGAACTTGAGATGGCCAGAGCCATTCAAGTCCTGCCCTTCACCACTGAGGCACCTCTCAAGCTTGGCCATATCAAAGCCATGTTTCAATAATAGTGAAACACTGTCTCTTCGATTTTGTGAGAACTAAGGTATATGGAGTACAAGGGGTCAAAGAACTTTCAGGAAGGGCACAGTGACTTACATATACCTTGTGTGGCTGTAAAAATATTCCCAAAATATTAGTTTTGTAAAACACTGCTAAATCACTAACACAAAGTACAAATGTTTAAGACAGCCACAAATTCTTCTAGTCAAGTTTCTCATAGTATAAAATCTCATCAAATGAAACTAAATTTTTACTCATTATCCTAAGTAAGATGGAACCCAGATATCATTTGTCATTGGGGGGAAAAAAAGTTAACACTTTCAAAGCAGATTTGCCTACTCAATCAATAGACTCATTTGTTGGAAAGAGCAATTCTGTGTTTCAAGGCATATCCTGCTTCCATGTCTCTATCACTTCTTTTTTTTTCTTCTTTCTATCACTTCTTTAAAAGCCTTTTAATAGTGCCCCCTCCCTCATTCATCTTTTTATCCACAACAGCCAGCGAATCTCTGGAAAGCAATAAAATATTTGCTGAACGTGGTTACTGACAATGAGCATTCAAGTTTTCCTAGTGCTGGTACAAGGCAAACAAAGGAACAGACAAACACACTCCTGGTGTGTTTTTATCCTATGATTCACACCACAAATCGGACAAATGTTTCCAGGAAATTGCTGCTTTCCCCAAAATGTGCACTTCTACAGTATTTTCAATGTGTGTACTGCACAGAAATTCAAGTAGAGCTAACATTGTTTTTACACTTAGTTCCTTACTTCACCAAAATGCCATACAAGTAGTGCCACCCCTCCCAAATGCCATATTGTAAATCCACCAAGAAGAAAAAGGTTCAGTAAACTTTAGCAATGGGTCTTGCAAAGGGATACAATAGATTTCTAAATTCACATGCAAACTACCTCACCATTAAAGCAACTAGATTATTAATGAAGTCACAAAGAAACAAATTCAAGTATACTGGTGAGAGGGAAAAAAAATTGTTTTAAAAAAATGCTGACTAGAAATAAGGACAAAAGCGTTCTTGTCCCAGCTCAGTTTTTAATTTACTATATGACCTTCCCTAATTAGTTAGCCTCTTGGTCTCAACTTCCTTGTTTTTATATTGTTTTTAAAGCCCTTTCAAACTACATTCTAATGTCAGTGTGTGCAATTAAATATTAACATTCCTGCCACACACACCCCCACAAAAAAAGTCACATTGAATATTAAAGTGCCAGATGAGTTTATGTTCATTTCAAGTGAAGAATTAAGGCAAGAGAGTATGGCTTACAGATTCAAATTTCATATAACTAGCTGCTGCTATTACTAGAAGAGCAAGCTTAATTTTTTTCTTTTCAAGAATTATTTATTGTTTATGAAAAAAGAGGGGAAAGCAGAGCACTATTCAGCTCTGCACCAAGCAGTGATGCAGGGGATCAAACCTGGGTCCCAGGCATGTAAGTTTCATGTTCACCCTAATATTTAAAAAATGGAAAGGGCTAGGGAGATAGCCTAAAGTTTATACAAAAAGCTTTCATGCCTGACACATCAGAAGTCCTAGGTTCAATTCCCAGCACTGCCATAAACTAGAGCTGAGGAGTGCTCTGATAAAATAGTAATAATAATAATGTATCTAAAAAATGGACAAAGAGCTGTAAAGTGGAGAGAACTTGTAGGGTTGATCTTCACGGTACAAAAAAAAAATGAAGATGCATAGTTTTTGCTTTGCTTATTTTTTTTTCTCTTTGCATTCCTTTTCCATACTCAAATTGCTTAGAGGACCACAGAAGGACTAGTCTTTTTGGGAAGCAGGGAGATAAGTCTGGAATTGACAGAACAGACCCAGATAAGGCCCTCTCAATTGATGTACTATACAAGACAGACCATCCTCCTAGTCAGAGCTCACAACCCCACAGAATGAAAAGGTTTCCTGTGACTGGGCTGGGAAGGAATCTGAACAAATGAGGAAGGTCATCTGTAATGGCTAACCTTAACATCTAAACACTTGCCTGCAAGAATGGGATATGGAATATTCTGGAAAAACAAGTAGTATAGACTAACTGATAGCTCACACCCATTTATGGCTTCAAAAATTGCCCCTCATGGCTGTCGCTCTTGCTAACAGCAGCAGCATGTAAAGTGTTCTATCATACACAGAGAAAACTACTCAATAAATTCAACTCAATCCTCACAGAATCCCGGCAGTTTTTTGTTTTGTTCCTATGTTGCCAGGGCCTCACACATGCAATACCACTACTGCTGGGCCAATGGTTTTCATGCTTTTTATTTCAGATAGAGGAAGTATAAGATGGAAAGAGAGTAAGTCAAAAAGAGGAGACGGAGTTCGAGCCCCCGGCTCCCCACCTGCAGGGAAGTCGCTTTACAGGTGGTGAAGCAGGTCTGCAGGTGTCTATCTTTCTCTCCCCCCTCTCTGTCTTCCCCTCCTCTCTTCATTTCTCTCTGTCCTATCCAACAATGACGACATCAATAACAACAATAACTACAACAATAAAAAAAGGGAAAATAAATAAACATTAAAGAGAGAGAGAAAGGAGAGACGTCACAGTCCTGGGGCATTTTTCCCAGTGCTGTGGTGCTCCAGACATGGTACCAGGGCTCTGCATGATAAGGTGCTGGCTTGACCAGTTGAGTGAGCGATCTTTATCCACACACACACTGAAACAGTATTTAGAACTCATTTTACAAGTATAAATATATACTGTAAGGGCCAGGCAGTGGCACACCTGGTAGAGCACACCATTACAGTGTGCAAGAACTCAGGTTCAAGGCCCCAAGTCCCCACTTGCAGGGAGGAAGCTTCACAAACAGTGAAACAATGCTGCAGGTATCTCTCTGCTTCCCTTTCCCTATCCTCCCTCCCCTCTCAATTTCTCTCTCAGTTTTTATCCAACATAAAGTATTTTTAAAAAGAAAAGGAAAGAAAGAGTGATCCAGGAGGTGGTGCAGTGGATTAAGCATTTAACTCTCAAGCATGAGGTTCTGAGTTCAATCCCCGGCAGCACATGTACCACAGTGATGTCTGGTTCTTTCTCTCTCCTCCTGCCTTTCTCATTAATAAATAAAATATAAAAAAGAAAGAAAATACTATGTGAAGACTTATAGCACATGGAGCCAGGTGGTGGCCTATCTGGTTTAGTACACAAGAACCTGGGTTCAACCCCCTGGTCTTCACATGCAGAGGGGAAGCTTCACAAGCAGTGAAACAGGGCTACAGGTGTCTTTCTCTTACTCCCTTTCTCCCCGACCCTTTCGATTTCTGTCTCTATCCAATTAATTAATTAATTAATTTAAAAAAGAATTAAAGCACTTGTC
Source organism: Erinaceus europaeus (assembly GCF_950295315.1). NCBI lineage: Eukaryota > Metazoa > Chordata > Mammalia > Eulipotyphla > Erinaceidae > Erinaceus > Erinaceus europaeus. The sequence continues at coordinate 67,941,234 of NC_080171.1, read as the reverse complement.
TAAATAGCACTTGTCAGAGCCTTGGTATAAACCAATTCTTTTTTTTTTTCCCCTCCAGGGTTATTGCTGGGCTCGGTGCCTGCACCATGAATCCACCGCTCCTGGAGGCCATTTTTCCCCCCTTTTGTTGCCCTTGTTGTTGTAGCCTCGTTGTGGTTATTATTATTGCCATTGTTGATGTTGTTTGTTGTTGGATAGGACAAAGGGAAATGGAGAGAGGAGGGGAAGACAGAGAGGGGGAGAGAAAGATAGACACCTGCAGACCTGCTTCATCGCCTGTGAAGCCACTCCCCTGCAGGTGGGGAGCCGGGGGCTCGAACCGGGATCGTTATGCCGGTCCTTGCGCTTTGTGCCACATGCGCTTAACCCACTGCGCCAGCGCCCGACCCCCTAAACCAATTCTTAACTACAACTCCCCTAACTCTGAAATTTCAAAATGTGCCCTTGAAACCAATTTTCAGACCCTACTATTTTCTCTGATTTAGGAGATTTCCTTTTTTATTTTATTTTATTTTACTTTATTTTATTTTATTTTTTAGAATAGAAGCAAAGAGAGAGAGCAATAGACCATAACAAAGAAGTGCAGTGGAGGGCCAGGCCCAAACCTGGGTCACACATGGCAAAGCAAAAGCACTATCCTATTTCGCTGGCCCAGGAGATTTTATTCTTGGCACAAAAGTGCTTCCTGCCCTCCTCCTCCAAGCCCCCATCTGGTCCTCCTATGGGTTCTTAAAGCATCCTGTGCATAATTCTCCGGAAACTCACATATTACTTAAGGGGCTTTCTAATTGCCCATTTCCTTATTTTCCTAGCTGGGCTCACTTCTTCAACAGCTGAGACTGTCTTGCACATTTTTCTTTGCAGAAGGAAACAACCCACATAGCTTTTCTCTCTGTGCTCCCCCCTCACCTAGCTAAAAACTACTGTATCCAACTCCAGTCAATAAAATCATTTCACAAAATGGGAGGTGGGGTGGGGAGGTGGCAGGTGGCAGCATTCAGATCGCAACCAGAAGGCTTAGCACACACCAAGTGATTAACAGTCGTCAGTTGAAAGGCTGATAGATGAGTGAACAATCCAACAATGCTCATGAATACTTTTCCAACACATTAATTACAAACTCTGTGCATTCATACAGCACCAAAGGTGAGTCTCAACCTGGGAACTTTGTGAGTCAACGGCTTAAATTTTCTTTCTTAAGTGTGCCTCATTTTCAACTTCCCAAACCCTTTCAGCAGTGCAGAGCCAGAGAAATAGTAGCCTTTCGACTTCAGAAGTGGCTCACAGACTACAGCTGCTTGCAAACAGGTTTCACTGAGATCTTTCAAGCCTCCCATTGTGAAAGCTGAGACTTCTGAAAATCTGTGGGCTGCAAGCAGACAAAAATCCTCTTCCCTGCCCACTCAATAAACCAGTGCTTGACCTGCTGGCTTGTTAAAGGAGAGCAGGTGGTGGTGACTCTGAATTCACTTCCAAACTTAAGTTTTCTGAATCCATAAACACATATCATCAGGTGGACTGGACTGACAACCTAAACACCTCACAGTTACACACATACACACACACACACACACACACACACACACACACACACACACACACAAATACTGTGGTGCAGGTATCCAGAAAGGCTACCCAATATTTACCCAAATGCACTACCCCAAATTTACACCAGAGCTGCCTCCTTTGCTAGATCTGGGAATTCGAGAGCCCTGTGAGTAGCCAATACAGGCACACATGCTTCATGTCACTGTCAAACATCAATGGATCCCAGCCACACTGAGAGCCAGAAGACTATCTAGGATACTCCCAATGCAATGATTTTAAGCAAGAGTCACTTCCACTAGGTCTGTCTACTCTGAGGACTCACGGCCTTCTCCTTCTCTCTTTCTCTAAATCCCCCTCCTTTTGTGTTGGGAAGAACTCACACAGACATCTTCACAGCCTCCTCAAGCGCAGTTATGCAACTTCCAAGGCGAAGTTGCAGCTCCTACGTGGAAGGCAAGTTCATAAAAAATGTTACTGTGGTGGTTCGCACAGTGGATAGTGTTGGACTCTCAAGCGTGAGGTCCTGAGTTCAATCCCTGGCAGGACATGTACCAGAGTGATGTCTAGTTCTTTCTCTCTCTCCTCCTACTTTCTCATTAATAAATAAAATCTTAAAAAAAAAAATGTTACCATGCACGAGGACCCAGGTTCAAGTCCTGGTCCTCACCTGCAGGGAGTAAGGTTCGGGAGTAGTGAAGGTGCAGGTGTCTCTCTTTCTATAGCCTCTTCCCCCTCTCAATTTCTCTGTTCTAACAAGAAATAAAATAAATGTTTTTAATATGATCAAGTGCTCCAACCTGAACCCCTCTTCATCAGTCCAGACCTTATGGCAGCACTGAAGGCAGTGGTTTCCACTCCAGTGACACCTATCAGCCCAAACAAAGGGATCGCCCAGGGACCTAAGCCTTTTGGTTTTATTTCAAAGGACTGTAGCACCTAGCTCCAGCTGCAGTAGGGCGTCCTCAAGGAGGGGGAACCCCGCCTTTGCCAAAGACTTTCCAACTTTGGGGTGCAGAGCTAGAGTCGGGGTTCAGTGCTAAAGGCAGTGCATTCTCCTCTAAAAGTCTCACTGCACTAACAGAAAGGGGTGGAGGGAACCGCGGGGACAGCGCAGACACAGTGCTCACCCTCAGAGAGGCAAGCATTCCACCCACCTCTCAGGGCAGCCGGCTTCCCCCCAGGGCTCGATCCCCCCCCGCCCCCCCAATCTTCCCAGCAGGTTGAGCCTGTTCAAAGGTCCATTGTTTCTTGCCAGCCGAAGCAGTCAAAGGAGAAAGCAATCAAGACGAGGTTCCCAAAGACCCTTTCTGACTCGGGGACGGTGAGGTTTGTGTGGGGTGTGGGGTGTGGGGTGAGTGTGTGTGTGGGAGGGGGCTGGTTACTCCTTACAACTCAGGGAGGAGCGAGGCCACTAAAGACAGAACAGGGGTCCGGGGGTCTGGCGCGGGCAGCTCGGGGTGGAGCGCGCCGGCCGCACGGGAGTGTCTACTGGAGCAGGAATGCGCGGGGCCGGGACGCCGGGGCCGGGGAAGTGCTTACCTGCCCTCCGCGCTCAGGCTGGGCGAGCGCAGGCGCCTACACCGCGGTGCGCAGCGACCGAGCCGCTCTGCCGGCGGCCCGGGGTCCGGATCGCGGCACCATGGCCGGGGAGCCCGTCGCCGCCGGTGGCCCGGAGGTGAACCTCCCGGAGCGCCGCGCGGCAGCAGCCCGGCCGCCGGGCCTCGGCTCGGCCACTCCTCCGCCGCAGCCGCTCAGCTTGTCCCGCTGCTTCCCCTCCCGGAGAAAGAGGAAGGGAATCGCGGCACCGGCTGCGAGCCGCGGCCTCCGGGAGACAAAGGCGGGCAGGCGGCGCCCCGAGGTCCGGGAGGCTGCTAGTCGGCGCTCGCCTGGCGCCGCGTCTCCGAGGGTCGCCCTTAGCCGCCGCGGGCCAGACTAGCCGCCGGGCTCCCGCGGCCCGGGACAGGGGATTGGGCGGGCAGCCGGCGCCGAGCGGGGGCGGAGCCTGCGGGGCAGCTCCGGGCTGCGGATTGGAGCGGAGACCACCTGAGGGCGGGGTCAGAAGCGGATCCTAGGGGGCGCGGGGACAGCCCAGGGCTGCGGATTGGGCGGGCGGCTAGGCGGGGGCTGGGTCAGGGGCGAGGCCTTCGAGGCGCGGGGCGGTGACTGAGTCCGGCTCCTCCCGGTGCACCTCCTCGCTCCGCCCAGCTTCGAGCCGAGCTCCTCCCGCCGCTCCGAGTCCCATCCCTCCTCCCGCCGCGCGGCAGCGACCAAGCGAGCTAGGGACGCTGGCTTACAAGGACCTCGCAACAGCACCCGGGAACCGCGCTGGAGCTCAGGGCACCGGGACCGCCCTGCCACCCGCGCTAAGAGCCGCAAATGCGAGCTGCAGTCGCGCAGCGCACGGGGCCTGGTGCACCTGCACTCGCGTGCGCCCCCACCACCCCCGGGCTGAGCCTGCAGCCTCGCACCCACCACTTTCGACCTGGCCTACCTCTCCGAAGCCTCCTGGTGCTAGAACCGAGACCGAGTGGCTCCATCCAGCCCTCGCTGAGCCCACATGCCTTCTGTCACCCCCTCCCCGGGCTCCTGCAAAAGTCAGGCCTGCAGCTCGGTGCTGCAGCACGACCGCCCCCACCTGGTCAGCAGCGGTGCCGGCGTCCCCGCCCTCCCCGAGGAAGGCGCCTACTCGGGCTTGGGCTCGGGGTCTGGCTGGCTTCTAGGGTACAGGCCGGCTCCCCGGGCAGCGGGAGTGAAATAAGTAGAGCCGTGCGACCCCACGCCCCCTGCCCGCGCCGCCCCGGACTGGCTGCGGCCAGCAGGAGGGGCGCTGAGGCCACGCCCCGTCACCCCCTTTCCCCCCACACACCCCCTCGGAGCTGACAGTCCTCGACGGATGTGGAGGAGCTCCGCTGGAGCAGCGCCCGCGGCGGAGAGGCCTGAGCTGGCTCTGGGGTTAATCGCTCAGGCCCATGAGATCCCTAACCAGTGACAGCGGCAGTGCTGCCAGCCCCCCGGAGGCGTCATCCTCCGCTGGCTGCAGAATTGGAAGAATCCCTCTCCGCGAAGCCTGTCAGGGTATACTGTACAGCCTGGATGACTCTGCTTTCGGGGTTGCTCTCTGCTCCCCCACCCTTTTGACTGTAACAACTCAGTCATACACAGCCGGGGCACGCCCAGCAGGCTAGAGAGGGAAATTCCCTGTTTCGAGGGTTTTGCTTCAGGACTTTATAGGAATCAGCATGTCCAAACCTTGGCTGATGATCAAAGATTCCCTGGAGACACTGTAAGTTTTAGATTCCCAGGCCTCCCTTGCACAACCAGCTGAATCAGAGGTATCTGGAATATGTAAGTTTGGGGGAATAATGCTGAAGTGCATTCTCGAATTAAAATATTGGAAAGGTGCCCCCAAATAACAGCAGTGTGTAGTGTTGAGACCTGGAGGAAATATAACCCAAGTGGGCTAGGGAAATAGCTCACTCAGGTAGTGCACTACTTTACTATGTGTGTGACCCAGGTTCGAGCCTGGTTCCCATTGAATTGAAGAAAGGATCCATGCTGTAGTGCCTGTGTGTGTGTGTGTGTGTGTGTGTGTGTGTGTGTGTGTGTGTGTGTGTGTATACACACACACACACACACACACACACACAGCCTCTCTGTCTCTGTCTATTTAAAAATAAATAAAAAATTTAAAAAGCTACCCAACTTTGGGAGTTCTTCCATAGAGGAAGGTTCTTAATTGAGGCAGTTGGCTTTTACAAAAGTATTACAGGGGGTTGCGGTAGCGCAGCGGGTTAAACGCATATGGCAGGAAGCGCAAAGACAGGTATAATGATCCTGGTTCGAGCCCACAACTCCCCACCTGCAGAGGGGGAATTGCTTCACAAGTAGTGAAGCAGGTCTGTAGGTGTCTATTTTTCTCTCCCCTTCTCTGCCTTCCCCTCCTATCTCAATTTTTGTCTGTCCCATCCAACAACGACATCAATAACAACAATAATAACAAGAGCAACAAGGGCAACAAAAATGGGGGGGAATGGCCCCTAGAAGCAGTGGATTCACAGTGCCGGCACCAAGCCCCAGCAATAACTCCGAAAGCAAAATAATAATAATAATGATAATAACAATAATAATAAATTAATTTAAAGTATTATAAGATGCAAAGTGCAAGGACCTGCGTAAGGATCCCAGTTCCAGCCCCCGGTCCCCCCACCTGCAGGGGAGTCGCTTCACAGGCGATGAAGCAGGTCTGCAGGTGTCTGTCTTTCTCCCTCTCTGTCTTCCCCTCCTCTCTTGTTTTCTCTCTATCCTATCCAACGACAGCAACAAAAACAATAATAATAATAACCACAACAATGATAAAACAAGAGCAACAAAAGGGGAAAAAAATGGTCTCCAGGAACAGTGTATTCGTGGTGCAGGCTCCAAGCCCTGACAATAACCCTGGAGGCAAAAGAAAAAAAAGTATTATAACAGACAAAGTACTATTTTACTACTTAAGGTGAAAAAAATGTATATGGTCATGCTTTATCTTCAGGACTGTCAGGGCCAGGCAATGGCACACCTGGTTGAACACACATTATACTCCACAAAGACCTGGGTTCAACCCCCTGGTCCCCACAAGCAGGAGAAAAACTTAATAAGCAGTGAAGCAGTATTGCAGGTATCTCCCTCTCCCCTTCAATTTCTCTTTGTCTCTATACAAAATAAAAATAAAATAAATAAAATTTTAAAAGATAGACAGGACTGTCTGTTCTTTGCTAAGAAATACTTCCTCCTACCCCCCAACCCTCCCACACACAGGACATCAAATCCTAATTGCTAGAACCCTGAAAATAATTACATTTTAATCTTGGCAGGAAACACAGGCTCTGCAGATGGGACTAAATAAATCCTCATGAGTTGTGATCCCAAGTAATCCAGGTGTGCCCTAGCTGCAATCATCTGTAGCCATCAAAAAAAAGAGATGGAGTGGTCCTGGCAGTGGCTCACCTAGTACAGTGCACATGTTACCATGAGCAGGTATCAATGTTCAAACTCTGGGTTCCCACCTACAGGGGGTAAGATTCATGAGTGGTGGATCAGTGCTCAGATGTTTGTCCTCTCTCCCCACCTCTCTACCTCTCTCTGTCTCTCACTGCTATCCAAAATGAGAAGATTAAAGAATGACTGCAGGTTGGGGCCCAGCCATAATGCACAGGGTTAAGCACACATAGTGCGAAGCGCAGGCACAGGTGCAAGGCCCCTGTTTGGAGCCCCCGGCTCCCCACCTGCAGGGGGGTCACTTTACAAGCAGTGAAGCAGGTCTGCAGGTGTCTATCTTTCTCTCCCCCTTGCTGGGAAATTGTGCAGATGCAATCACATCTGCCATGTTGTCCCCCTCAGGCTATTGCCAGTTCCTGTGAGAGTTGGGACATTCTCAGAGTGCTTTTCCCAACCAATCCTGTCCCGGCTCATCACTTCCGGTTTTTGCCCTATAAAGCCCTTCTTCTTCCACCCCTCACTCTCTTGCCTGCTTTTTACTTCAGTGATTAGACACAGGGAAAGTTGCTGCATGAGGTGGCCATTTTGGCTAGCTCCATGTGGCCCGAACCACTGTGCTCTCACCCAACTCTGTCAACCCTTCAAACATTACAGTTGAAAATACAATAGACTGGGGATAGGGAGATAGCATAGTGGCTTTGCAAAAGACTTTCTTACCTGATGCTCTGAGGTCTCCAGCACCACCATAATTCAGAAATGATCAGTGCTCTGGTTAAAATTAATTTTTAAAATATTACAGGCTGTCAAATACAATTTGGGGGTTTTATAGAGGTCTTACTTTCAGAACCTATATCTAATGTCCAAGAATGGCGGAAATAGTTGCTGACAGTGAAGATGGGTGTGTGTGCTTAGGGTAGAACATAGAGAGTGGCTGTGCCTTCTTGATTTTATTGTGAACCTAAAATTGCCCTAAATAACATGTATTTTAAACATTTTTGAAATTTATTTCCTTTTGTGCTCTTGTTTTATTGTTGTAGTTATTGATGTCATTGTTTTGGATAGGATTGAGAGAAATGGAGAGAGGAGGAGAAGATGGCGGGGAGAGAAAGACAGACACCTGTGGACCTGCTTCACTACTTGTGAAGCGACTGCCCTGCAGGTAGGGAGCTGGGGGCTCAAACCTGGAGTTGCAGAAAGTCATTCAGTTAAAATGCATTTACTACTGTAAATTACTATGGATTAAGATCCTCTTATACTATGCCTGCCTAAGATAAATACAGTATTGCAACCACTGCCTTATAAGGCATGAGGATCCCTTGATACATGTAAAATGAAGAACTCCACAGGGGAAATGTAGCATATTTTCATTATACATGTAAATGTTTACTGAGAGGGTTTTTTTTGTTTGTTTGTTTTAATTTTTATTTATTTAAAAAATAAGATCTTAACAAAACCATAGGATAAGAGTGGTATAACTCCACACAGTTCCTACCACCAGATCTCCATATCCCATCACCTCATCTGATAGCTTTCCTATTATCTGATAGCTATTTTCCTATTATCTGATAGCTTTCCTATTATCCCTCTGGGAGTATGGACCCATGATCATTGTGGGATGCAGAAGGTAGAAGGTCTGGCTTCTGTAATTGCTTCCCCGCTGAACATGGACGTTGACTGGTCGCTCCATACTCCCAGTCTGCCTCTCTCTTTCCCTAGTAGGGTGGGTCTCTGGGGAAGCTGAGCTCCAGGACACATTGGTGGGGTCTTCAGTCCAGGGAAGTCTGGTCGACATCATGCTGGCATCTGTAACCTGGTGGCTGAAAAGAGAGTTAACATACAAAGCCAAACAAATTGTTGAACAATCATGGACCTAAAGGTTGGAATAGTGCAGATGAAGTGTTGGGGGGTACTCACTGCAGACTCTTGTGTGCTTTTGCTTTCAGGTATATATTTTGCCCTGGTTTATGGATACATATGAACATATACTCTATCTCACGGTACCTGGTCTGTATCTAGATTTGGGGACTTTGTTAGGAAGTGAACCTCCTGGAATGGAATTAGAGAATACTATGAAAGGAAAGGTCTCACCTGAGTAATGAAGCTGACGGGTTGTCATTCCACACCTGAAGTCTCTGGATACAGTCTGAAGTGAAGCATGCTGAGGTGATACTCATTGCATTGCTTATGTTGGGATCGGCGGATGCAATATTATTTGGTATGAATTGAGAGAAGCATGCAGGAAAGTGTGCCCCACCCTAAGGTTCCAGGACTGGGGGATATATAGGCTCTATACTAGAAATGTGAGGTTCCTGCTGTCTCAGGGTTTAAGGAGACAATAGATAGTTATTGCTGTAATCACATTATTTGGCAATTGGGTTAACTTTGAAATATCCCTTTGTTAGGATTTTCTGTATAATACCCAACATCACCATAACTTATGTCCTTTGACATTATTTGTATATAGCTGTGCCACCGGTTGCTTCTGTTCTCCCTAGTCTAGGCTTTTGAGAGAGTAACATATCAAAGACTCAGCCTATGTATTAAAAAGACTACTGAGAGGTTTTAAACAATGAATTTGTTGGGGTGGGAGTGGATAGCATAATGGTTATGCAAACAGACTCTCATGACTGAGTCTCCAAAGTCCCAGCTTCAATCCCCTGCACCACCATAAGCCAGAGCTAAGCAGTGCTCTGGTTAAAATTTTTTAAAAAAATGAAAATAAAAAATAAAAACAAACTTAAGACGATGAATTTGTTGAGAACTGTGGGCCAGTGAAATAGTTCACTTGGATAGTGTCCTGCTTTGCCATGTGTATAACCCAACCTTCACTACATTGAAGGAAGCTTTGGTGCTGTGATTGCGTTTTCTTTCACTTTCTCCATCCCACCCCCCTTCTACTGTCTCTATCAAGGAAAAAAAAAATCTCTGAGAAAACTAGTTATGAATATAACATTTAACTGGAAATAATAGCAATATCATGAGAATGCATTATCTGCTGGGTTTTATCTCTTCCGTCCTGTCCTGAACCACCTATCAAGCAATTGCAAAGGAACAAAGGAACATAAACCTTCTTTACCTGAAAGATTAAGACTCCTGAGTAGTCTTCAAAGGGAATAGTTAGAAAGGAAAAGGAAGACCAGCAACACCTTACCACATAAATTCGTAGCTATAAAATTTCTCAAAGCATATTATGTAGAAACTGTCTGCACTTTCTGTAATTACTAAAACTAAATTAAGCACAAGAAAAAATAAATAAATCCCTGAAGTCTCAGGGTCATGCAGGTCACAGAGGAACTCTCTGGGAAAACTGAAGTTACAACTAATTTAAAAAAAATCCACAGAGGACCTAGTGGGGGTTGTATTTTTGTGTGGAGAACTGAAAATGTTATGCATGTACAAACTATTGTATTTACTGTTGAGGTAAAACATTAATCCCCCAGTAAGGGAAAAATCCACAGTTGTGTGGATTGCAATGGGGAGAATGAAGATTCAGAACTCTGGTGGTGGGAATGGTGTGGATTTAAACCCCTGTTGATTCTATAACATTAATAATAATAATAGCAATAATATCCACAGTTGTAGACATGGACAGTGATATACTCAGTTGAGCACTCATATTACCATGTGTAAGGAGGTTTGAGGTCCTGCTCCCTGCTTTCATGGAAAGCATTATGAGTGGTGAAGCAGGTCTTCCCCTTTCCCATCTCAATTTCTGTCATATCTAAAAAAACAGAAACAAAACAAACAAAAGACAGCTGCTTATTAAAAATGGTGAACTTCCCACCAAAAATGATGTGGGAATGGTGTTTACGTACACCTCTATCAATTTGTAGTCATATAAATCACTAATTAATATGAAAGGGGAAAAATTGATTGAATGTCTCAAACTTTTTAAGGCACAGACTGAGTCTTTTAAATAATAGGCTGAGTCTTTGATATGTTGACTCTCTTAAAAGCTTAGTCCACGGAGTCAGGCGGTAGTGCAGCGGGTTAAGTGCACATGGCGCAAAGAGCAAGGACCGGTGTAAAGATCCCAGTTCTAGCAGGACTCATTCTCAAGGATAGACCATATGTTAGGCCACAAAGACAGCATCAGCAAATTCAAGAGCATTGAAATCATCCCAAGCATCTTCTCAGACTACAGTAGAATTAAGCTAATACTTGGCAATCAACAAAAGATTACTAATAGTCCCAAAATGTAGAAGCTCAACAGTACACTACTTAACAACTACTGGTCCAAGAGGAAATAAAGGAAGAAATTGAAATGTTTCGAGAGTTTAATGAAAATGAAGACACAGCTATCAAAATATTTGGGACAAGGCTAAGGCAGTACTGAGAGGGAAGTTCATAGCCATACAAGCATACATTAGGAAACAAAAAAAATCATAAATAAACAGCCTGATTGCACATCTTAAAGATCTAGAAGAAGAAGAACAAAGGAACCCTAAAGCAACCAGAAGGACAGAAATAACTAAAGTTAGGGCAGAAATCAATAACATTGGAAATAAGAAAACCATACAAAAGAGCAATGAAAGGAAATGTTGATTCTTCCAAAGAGTGAACAAAATCAACAAACCTTTAACCAGACTCACAAAACAAAAAAGGGAGAACCCAAATAAATCGGATACTAAATGAAAAAGGAGATATCACAACAGACACCGCAGAAATTCAACATATCATGCGAGACTTCTATGAACAACTATATGCCACCAAGCTAAAGAACCTGGAAGAAATGGATGATTTCCTAGATACCTACCAACTTCCAAAACTAAGTAAAGAGGAAGTAGATAACATGAACAGGCCCATCACAGCTAATGAAATTGAAACAGTTATCAAAAACCTTCCCAAGAATAAAAGTCTTGGACCAGATGGTTTTACAAATGAATTCTACAAAACCTTCAAAAAAGAATTAATATCTCTACTTTTAAAAGTCTTCCAGAAAATTGAAGACACTGGAAAACTCCCTTCCTGCTTCTATGAAGCCAACATCACTTTGATACCAAAAACAGACAGGAACACAACCAAAAACTACAGACCAATATCTCTGATGAACATAGATGCTAAAATACTGAACAAAATTCTAGCCAACTGGATACAGCAGTATATTAAAAAGACTGTTCATCATGACCAAGTGGGGTTTATCCCAGGCATGCAAGGTTGGTTTAATATACATAAGTCAATCAACATGATCCACCACATCAACAAAAGCAAGACCAAAAACCACATGGTCATATCAATAGATGAAGAGAAAGCCTTTGACAAAATACAACATCCCTTTATCATCAAAACACTACAAAAAATGGGAATAGATGGAAAATTCCTGAAGATAGTGGAGTTTATAGCAAACCTACAGCCAACATCATACTCAATGGTGAAAAACTGGAAGCATATCCTCTCAGATCAGGTACTAGATAGGGATAACCACTATCACCATTACTATTCAACATAGTGTTGGAAGTTCTTGCCATAGCAATCAGGCAGGAGCAAGGAATTAAAGGGATACAGATTGGAAGAGAAGAAGTCAAACTCTCCCTATTTTCAGATGACATGATAATACACATAGAAAAACCTAAGGAATCCAGCAAGAAGCCTTCAGTGGCATTCCTCTATGCAAACACTAAGTTAGAAGAAGTTGAAATCCAGAAATCAATTCCTTTTACTATAGCAACAAAAACAATAAAATATCTAGGAGTAAACCTAACCAAAGAAGTGAAAGACCTGTATACTGAAAACTATGAGTCACTACTCAAGGAAATTGAAAAAGACACAAAGAAGTAGAAAGATATTCCATGTTCATGGGTTGGAAGAATAAACATCATCAAAATGAATATACTACCCAGAGCCATTTACAGATTTAATGCTATCCCCAAGCACATTTTTTAGGAGAATAGAACAAATGCTACAAATGTTTATCTGGAATCAGAAAAGACCTAGAATTTCCAAAACAATCTTGAGAAGAAAGAGCAAAACTAGAGGCATCACACTTCCAGATCTCAAATTGTATTATAGGGCCATTGTCATCAAAATTGCTTGGTACTGGAACATGAATAGACATATTGACCAGTGGAATAGAATTGAGAGCCTATAAGTAAGCCCCCACACCTATGGACATCTGATCTTTGACAAAGGTACCCAGACTATTAAATGGGGAAAGCAGAGTCTCTTCAACAAATGGTGTTGGAATAAATGGGTTGAAACATGCGGAAGAATGAAACTGAACCACTATATTCCACCAAATATAAAAGTAAATTTCAAGTGGATCAAGGATTCGCATGTTAGACCACAAACTATCAGATACTTAGAGGAAAATATTGGCAGAACTTTTTTCCGCATAAATTTTAAAGACATCTTCAATGAAATGAATCCAATTACAAAGAAGACTAAGGCAAGCATAAACCCATGTGACTACATCAAATTAAAAAGCTTCTGCACAGCTAAAGAAACTGCTACCCATACCAAGAGACCCCTCAGAGAATGGGAGAAGATCTTTACAGGCCATACCTCAGACAAGAGGCTAATAACCAGAATACATAAAGAACTTGCAAATCTCAACAAGACAACAAATAACCCCATCCAAAAGTGGGGGGAGGACATGGACAGAATATTCACCACAGAAGAGATCCAAAAGTCAAGAAACACATGAATAAATGCTCCAAGTCTCTGATTGTCAGAGAAATGCAAATAAAGACAACAATGAGCTATCACTTCACTCCTGTGAGAATGTCATACTTCAGAAAAGGTAACAGCAGAAAATGCTGGAGAGGTTATGGGGTCAAAGGAACCCTCCTACACTGCTGGTGGGAATGTCAGTTGGTCCAGCCTCTGTGGAGAACAGTCTGGAGAACTCTCAGAAGGCTAGAAATGGATCTACCCTATGATCCTGCAATTCCTCTCCTGGGGATATATCCTAAGGAACCCAACACACCCATTCAAAAAGATCTGTGTACACATATGTTCTTGGCAGCACAATTTGTAGTAGCCAAAACCTGGAAGCAACCCAGGTGTCCAACAACAGATGAGTGGCTGAGCAAGTTGTGGTATATACACACAAGGGAATACTACTCAGCTATAAAAAATGGTGACTTCACCATTTTCAGCTGATCTTGGATGGACCTTGAAAAATTCATGTTAAGTTAAATAAGTCAGAAACAGAAGGATGAGTATGAGATGATCTCACTCTCATGCAGAAATTGATAAACAAAATCAGAAAAGAAAATACAAGTAGAACCTGAACTGGAATTGGCATATTGCACCAAAGTAAAAGACTCTGGGATGGGTGGGTGGGGAGAATACAGATCCAAGAAGGATGACAGAGGACCTGGTAGGGGTTGTATTGTTATATGTAAAACTGGGAAATGTTATGCATGTACAAACTATTGTATTTACTGTCGAATGTAAAATATTAATTCCCCAATAAAGAAATTTAAAAAAAATAATGAGAAGAAACAAAATACTCTGGTGCTGGGGAGATGGTATAATGTTTATGCAGAGACTCTCATGCCTGAGGTTCTGAGGTTCCAGGTTCAATCCCCCACATCACCACTAGCAAGAGTAGAGCAGTATTCTGATAAAACAAAAACAAACAAACAAAAAACAACAAACAAATGAAAAAGCCTCTAATGTCTAAGATGATTTCTTCACAAGAGAATACTTGGCAATGCCTAGGAGCCATTTTGGTGGTCATCCTTTGAACAGGAGTACTATTAGCTAAAATTGAGAAAAGGCCATGTTCACTGCAAAGCATTCTGCAATGCATAGGATGAAAAACTTTATGTCCCAAAAAATCAGTGTTTCCAATATTAAAAAAAAGTTTGAAGTAGAGGAGTTTATCTCAGGGAGATAACTCAGCCAGTGGAGTACATACTTGCCCATCCATGAGTCCCTGACTTCAAGCCATGGAACACCATGGGAATACCATGGAGTTCAGTAGAACTCCATATATGGTAGAGTGGTGCTGTGGTGTCTCCTTTTTTTTTTTTCTCTCTCTGTGTCTCTTCCTTCTCTTTCTTTCAGAGAAAAAAAAAGTAATAATAGAGAAGTGATAGAGAGGTGACACAGTGAATTAAGCACTGGACTCTCAAGTAATAGGTCCCGAGTTTAATTATTGGCATCGTATATGCCAGAGTGCAGCTCCCTCTCTACCCACTCTCTCCCTTATAAGTAAATCTTTTTTTTTTTTTTTGCCTCCAGGGTTATCGCTGGGGCTCAGTGCTGGCACTCCGAATTCACTGTTCCTGGAGGATATTTTTTTCCTTTTTGGTTTATCGTTGTTATTATTATTGTTATTGCTGTCATTGTTATTGGATACAACAGAGAGAAATTGAGAGAGGAGGGGAAGACAGAGAGGGGGAGAGAAAGACACCGCCAGACTGGCTTCACCATCTGTGAAGTGACTCCCCTGCAGGTGGGATCCTTACACGGGTCCTTGCACTTCACTACATGTGCTTAACCCATGGTGCTACCACCCGACCCTCTTTTTTTTGTTTTCTTTTAATAAAGAAAGAATAGAAAATTGTATCAGGAAGGTCACACATGCCGGAGACCCAGGGTTTATTTACTTGTGCTGCACAAAAAATAAGAGACTCTAAACAAAGGTTATGTACGTTCTTGATTTTGACAGGTACTTGCTAATAACCTTTTATATAGTCTGTGGCAATATATTTTCCCCAAGAGTAGTATATGCAAATATCTAGCTTTTCCTTTCCCTTCACTAATAGTATATCCCACTAGATATATAGATATAAGTATAAAAATAGATATACAATTATATCTGTCTGTGCTATAGAAAAATAAAGCCTTAACTTCAACACTTATTTCTATAATAATAGTAATAATAATAATGGTTTCTTTTCTGTGACCTGTCTGTTCATATACTTTGCTTATGTTCCCACTGAACTGTCACTTTATCCTCACTGATTTGTATAATCTATAAATGTATTAAGGAAATTGTCTCTGGGTTCATGATTTGAGTTGAAATTGCTTTCCCAGTTTGGCAGGCTGCTTTGATGCACGGTGGTAAACAGCTAGAAACAAAACTATACAAACAAACACACACTTAAGTGAGAAAATGTGTTGTGAGACTGCAACTTACAAGTATAAGAAACTAACAAATAATGTGTGAAAGAAAACTAAGAGCTGTAACCCAGAACTATACAAAGCTAGAGAAACAACAGCACTTGGAGAAGGGGATATTAGAGAAAGAAAAGAAAACCCCTTTGAGGCCAATGAATGTGAGAGACTGAATCTCAAACTGCAGGAAATTGAAATAGCAGAAAATACCACAGGTTCAAGGTCAGCCTCTAAGTTCATTCTCTAAGCCCCTTTCCTTCTAAGCCATTTGGTTCTTACCTGCCTCATAACCCCTTTCAATATAAAGATGGCTACCGGCCAGGTCACTGGAGGGAAAGTTATGAAGTCATATTGTTTCAGATTAAGTTTGCAACTCTATCATTTGCTACAGGAATTTAGACAATTTACCTAAGCCATCTATGCCTCCAACTCCTGATCTAGAAAATTGGCATAATCACAGTATCTACCCCACAGAGTGTGGTAACAGTGATTGAATGTAGCAATTGCAAAGTGTTTAGAAGAGTATCTGTTGCATATGTGCATGCGATTACAGCTCCATGGTATTTTAACTCACAGTGACATTCATATTTGCTTTATTTTTTTTTTATTTTATTTATTTTCCTTTTTTGTTACCCTCGTTTTTATCATTGTTGTGGTTATTATTGTTGTTGTTATTGATGTTGTTGTTGCCAGATAGGACAGAGAGAAATAGAGAAAGGAGGGGAAGACAGAGATGGGGAGACAAAGACACCTGCAGACCTGCTTCACCGCTTGTGAAACGACCCTCCCCCCCCACTGCAGGTGGGGAGCTGGGGGCTCAAACCTGATTCCTTAAGCTGGTCCTCAAGTTTCACGCCATGTATACACTTAACCCGGGGAGCTATAGCCTGACCCCCTGTATTTACTTTATTTTAAACAACCAAGCATCTCTATTTTTCCCTTTACCTATTGGACAGTTATCTTTATTTCACAGACAAGGAAACTATTGCTGAGGGCTCGTTTTATTTCAGTAAATATAGGCCATCAGTCAATATGTTTCCACAGGAAAGTTGGTGAAAAAAAAGCTTAGTCACAGAGTGCACTGTAAAATCAGAATGGTTATTGTGAAATCAGCCTTGCTCTGTAGCCTGGGAGGTGGTGCCCCTGTCAGAACTAATGAGGAACTGAATTCTAACACTAAAATTCGTTTTACTTTTTTTTTTTTTTTAAATCAGAGCACTGCTCATCTCTGGCTTATATTGGTGCAGAGGATTGAACCTGGACCTTTGGTGCCTCAGGCATGAAAGTATTTTTACATAACCATTATGCTATTGCTCTAGTCCATGGCGCTAAAATTCTCTATACTTTATCATAGAAAAGTAACTTCAGGGGAGTGGGGTGGTAGCGCAGTGGGTTAAGCGCAAGTGGCGCATAGCACAAGGTACAGGTTTAAGAATTACAATTCGAGCAGCCGGCTCCCCCCCTGAAGGGCAGTCACTTCATAAGCGGTGAAGCAGGTCTGCAGGTGTCTATCTTTCTCTCCTCCTCTCTGTCTTCCCCTCCTCTCTCCATTTCTCTCTGTCCTAGCCAACAATGATGGCATCAATAACAACAATAATAACTACAACAATAAAACAAGGACAAAAAAAATGAATAAATAAATATTTTTAAAAATCTTTTAAAAAAAAGAAAGAAAAGTAACTTCAGGAAGGATCCTTGCCAAATATTTGCCTACCTAGTGAGTCACTATTTCTTGGGACTCAGATGTTTAGAGGCAAAATTAATTACTCATATTTCATATAGCCTAAACTGAGTAAAGGAGAATGTTGTAAGTCACCTGCCTCAGCAAGACTAAATAAATAAATAAAATGGGGGTTTGGTGGTGGTTCACCCGGTTGAGCACACTCATTACAGTGCACAAGGACCCAGGTTCAAGCCCCCACACCCCACTTGCAGTGAGAAAGCTTCATAAGGGGGTGAAGCAGTGCTATAGGTATCCCTCTCTCTGTGTGTCTTTCCTCCTTTCCTCTTAATTTCTGTCTCTATTCAAAATAAATAAGTGATATTTTTTAGATATTAAAAAGGAAATGGTTAAAGATGAGCATATCAACTGTTAATAAAAATTAACAATAATAATTTTAACATTTGAGAACTTACTATGGGCTCACAACTATGAAAGAAAAAATTTGGATAGGGGATAACTTATAAGAGCAAACAATGTGCATGGCTGAGGCCCCAAATAATGCAGCTTTAATCCCCAGCTCTACCTTATGCCAGAGCTGAACAGTGATCAGCTTTTGCAATTAAAAAAGACCCAAGTCTTTTTTTTTTTTTTGCCTCCAGAGTTATTACTGGGGCTCAGTGCCAGCACTATGAATCCACTGCTCCTGGAGGCTATTTTTCCCATTTTGCTGGCTTTGTTGTTGCCCTTGTGGTTGTTATTGTTGTTATAGCTGTTGTTGCTGTTGGATAGAACAGAGAGAAATCGAGAGAGGGGAAAACATAGAGGAGGAGAGAAAGATAGACACCTGCAGCCCTGCTTCACCACTTATGAAGGGACACCCTTGCAGGTGGGGAGCTGGGGGCTCCAACTGGGATCCTTACGCCAGTCCTTGCACTTTGCACCATGTGCACTTAACCTGCTGTGCTACTGCCCAGCCCCCAAGACCCAAGACCCAAGTCTTAATGGAATCACAATTATCTTCCAATACTTAAAGATATTGGAGTCTGCAAGGTATAAGATCAAATTCATTGTTTGACCTAATTCTGTATAGCTTCTGTACTACAGTTTTGTCACAAGCACATTAATACAAAGTAGTTAAGTAGTAGCTGGACAGTGGTTCACCTGTTGAAGTGTACACCTCTTTACCATGTGTGAGGAGGACCTGGATACAAATTCCAGGTCTTGGGGAGTCGGGCAAAGCGGCAAGGACCGGCGTAAGGATCCCGGTTTGAGCCTCCAGCTCCCCACCTGCAGGGGAGTCCCTTCACAGGTGGTGAAGCAGATCTGCAGGTGTCTTTCTCTCCCCCTCTCTATCTTTCCCTCCCCTCTCCATTTCTCTCTGTCCTGTCCAACAACGACGACATCAATAACAACAACAATAATAACTACAACAATAAAACAAGGGCAACAAAAGGGAATAAATAAATATTAAAAAATAAAATAAAATAAACCAAATTCCAGGTCTCCACTTCTGTGTATGTGTGTGGGGGGGTTTCACAAGCAATAGAGCTGTGCTGCAGGTGCCTCTCTTTCTTACTACTCTCTCCCTCCCTTCTCTATCTCTCTCTGCTCACCTCCTGTTGAAAAAAAATTAAAGAAATAAATGGTCACAAAGAGAGTTGTGCAGCCACTGAACCCCAGTGATAACCCTGGTGACAAAAATAAAATAGAATAGAATAAACGTGGATCACTTGCTAGAGCAAATGTGTTACCATGCACAAGTACCTGGGTTCAAGCCTCTAGTCACCCCGTCAGGGGCAGATTTTCATGAGTGGTGAAGCAGTGCTGCAGGTGTCTCTGTTTCTCTCTCCCTCTCTCCTCTCCCTCTTTTTTCTATTCTCTGTCTCTCTACCCACTGAACATATAAATAAGTAAAATAGGGCTAGGGAAGTAGCATAATAGTTCTGCAAAAGACTTTCATGCTTGAGGTTCTAAGCTCCCAGGTTCAACCCCTACCTAGTACCACCATAATCTAGAGCTGAGTAGTGTTCTGGTGTCTGTCTTTGTTTTTTTGTTTGCTTGTTTGTTTTAATTTTTTAACTATTTATTTACTTTCCCTTTTGTTGCCCTTGTTGCTTTTTATTGTTGTTGTAGTTGTTGTTGTTGATGTCGTCATTGTTGGATAGGACAGAGAGAAATGGAGAGAGGAGGGGAAGATGGGCGGGGGAGATAGACACCTGCAGACCTGCTTCACCTCTTGTGAAGCGACTCCCCTGCAGGTGGGAAGCCGGTGGCTCCAACCGGCATCTTTAAGCTGGGCCTTGGCGTTTTGCACAATGCGCGCTTAACCTGCTGCGCTACCACCTGACTCCCTGCCTTTATGTTTTTATCTGTATCTCTCTCATTAATATAAAATAAATCCCCCGCACCACCATAAGCCAGAGCTGAACAGTGCTTGGTTAAAAAAGAAATAAAATAAAATAAATACTTAAAAATTAATAAACAAATAATAAAATATCTTTTAATAAGGAATGCCAGGAACTGTATATGTTTTATTTTACACAGATATAGCTGTGCATATGCATGCTGACATATTAACTCTGCTGATCCTCAAAAAAAAAAAAAAAACCCTAGAGGTAGATAGCTATTCAGTAATTTATGTGAAACTGTATAGCTCATAAGTGTCCGAAATCTGAACCCAAGGAGTCTTTCTCTCACTTTAATATCTATATTTTCAAAAAAACATATTTTTATTTGTTTATTTTCCCTTTTGTTGTCCTTGTTTTGTTGTTGTAGTTATTATTGTTGTTATTGATGTCGTTGTTGGATAGGACAGAGAGAAGTGGAGAGAGGAGGGGAAGACAGAGAGGGAGAGAGAAAGATAGACACCTGCAGACCTGCTTCACCACCTGTGAAGGGACTCCCCTGCAGGTGGGGAGGGCAGGGGACTCCATCCAGGATCCTTATGCTGGTCCTTGTGCTTCGTGCCATATGCGCTTAACCCGCTGTGCTACCACCGGACTCCCAATATATGTATATTTATAATTAATTGATTAACTACTTATTATTTATTTCTGTTGCCACCAGGGGTATTGCTGAGGCCCAGTGCCTGCATGATGAATCTACCTTTCCTGGTAGCCATTTTTTCTTTCTTTTTTGTCTTTTTTCTTTTATTATGACTGAGAGAAGAGGGGGAGACCTAGAGGGGAGAGAGAGAGAGAGACAAGAGAGAGACCTGCAGTACTGCTTCATTGTTGGTGATGTTTTCTCCCTGCAGGTGAGGACTAGGGGACTTAACACCATGACCTTGCTTGTTTAATGTGTATACTCTACCAAGTGCACCACCACCCTGGCCCTTTAAAAATATTTTTTAAAGGGAGTCAGGATCCTGGTTTGAGCCCCCCACATCCCCACCTGTAGGGGAGTCGCTTCACAAGTGGTGAAGCAAGTCTGCAGATGTCTATCTTTATCCCCCCCTCTGTCTTCCCCTCCTCTCTCCATTTCTCTCTGTCCTATCCAACAACATCAATAGTAACTACAACAATAAAAGGGAATAAATAAATATTTGGGAAAAAAAATTTTAATGTATTTGTTGGTTGGGCTGGGAGACACCATAGTGGTTGTACAAAGAGACTTTCATGCCTGAAGCTCCCAGGTCTCAGGATCAGTCCCCAGCACTATTATCAGCAGAACTGAGCAGTGTTTTGGTCTTTCTTTGTGCATAATTCTCACATTAAAATAAATATAATTAAGATTTCTTTAAAAGATTCATTTGTTTTACAAGAGTTTGAGAGAAAAAAGGTGACCAGCGTGCTGCTCATCTCTGGTGTACCATGCTGCCAGGGGGTTGAACCTGAAGCCTCTGGAGCCTCAGACATGCACATTTTGTGTTCTGAGCTGGGAAACCATTTTTCTCTCAAGCACTTTACTAACTGCATCTACACAACAGTGGGAGGATGTTGAGCTCTCTGGGGTTGGGTGCTGATACAATGACCTGGATGCTCCTTCCAGCCCAAAAATCCCAGGGGTCCATCCCTTCATGCTGTTGTGAACAGCCGTTGGGAATTCAGCCAGAAAGTTTAACATGGGAAGCTATAGACGCTGAGGCCAGGAGAGAGAGCGAGAGAGCCAGAGAGTGAGAGAGCGAGAGAAAGAGAGATTGTTCACAGTGAGGAAAAGCCTCTCACAATGAGGCAGGGACTTCACCCAGAGATCCTTCCTAAAGCTATACCCAAGGTGTCACCAGGTGATGAAGGACCTGTTACCATTCACCCTTTTGCACTCTCTTTTGCACAGGATGTGACAGAGCAGCAGCTTTGGGCCATGCTGACGCATGAGGGTAGAAAGGCATGGGTGGGACAGCAGGGCTGCAGGCTCCAACATGTCACAGGCAGTCGTGAAGCTCTGCTAGCTGCATCATTCTTCCTGCCCCAGGTCATGCCTGGCATTTGCTCAGACCTTTTGGAGAGGAACATTGGCAACCCATACTGCACATTGCAAACGTTGTTGATTTTAGTGACCTGGCTTTGGGTTTGGACTTTGGATTTTGTGGGGCAAGGCCAGGGACATGGATGATGCGTGAGCATTTCTTCAATTCCCTCTGCCTTTAGCAACATTAACAATCAACCTCTTAGGCAGAAACTCATGACACACATGGATTAGATCACTGACGATAGTCTTCTTCACCTGACAGAGTGAGGTTCAAAGAGAAAAGAGGACTATTCAAAATAGTATTCAGTTTGTCTTTAAGAAATAAAAACAGGGGAGTCCGGCGGTAGCACAGCGGGTTAAGCTCAGGTGGTGCAAAGTGCAAGGACTGACATAAGGATCCCGGTTTGAGCCCCAGTCCCTGGCTCCCCACCTGCAGGGGAGTCCCTTCACAAGCGGTGAAGCAGGTCCGCAGGTGTCTATCTTTCTCTCCCCCTCTCTGTTTTCCCCTCCTCTCTCCATTTCTCTCTGTCCTATCTAACAACGATGGCAACAATAATAACTACAACAACAATAAAACAACAAGGGCAGCAAAGGAGAATAAATAAATAAATTTTTTTAAAAGAAATAAAAACAGGGGTGAGACGGGCAATGGCTTACTTGCACAAGGACCCACTTTCCAGCTGCCACCCCCCTACCCTTGATCCCCATCTGCAGGGTGAAGCAGAGTGAAGCAGGTCTGCAGGTGTCTGACTTTCTCTTCTCTCTATCTCCCCATCCTCTTTCAAGTTCTCTATGTTCTATCTAATAAATCTTAGAAAGGGGGGAGTCCGGCGGTATTGCAGCTGGTTAACAGCAAGTGGCACAAACTCAAGGATCCCAGTTAGAGCCCCCACTCCCCACCTGCAGGGGAATCACTTCACAAGCAGTGAAGCAGGTCTGCAGGTGTCTATCTTTCTCTCCCCCCTCTGTCTTCCCCTCCTCTCTCCATTTCTCTCTGTCCTATCCAACAACAATGACAACAATAAAAAAACAAGGGCAACAAAAGGAAATAAATAAATAAATAT
Organism: Erinaceus europaeus; assembly: GCF_950295315.1. Taxonomy (NCBI): domain Eukaryota; kingdom Metazoa; phylum Chordata; class Mammalia; order Eulipotyphla; family Erinaceidae; genus Erinaceus; species Erinaceus europaeus. Next base: position 67,918,503 of record NC_080171.1, on the reverse strand, counting down.
TAAAATAAAAACATTAGAAAGGGAAAAAAATGGTCTCCTGGAGCAGTGGATTCATAGTGCTGGCACTGAGCCCCAGCAATAACCCTGGTAATAAAAAAAATAAATATAATATAATAAAAAAGAAATAAACAGCATAGTGGAGGGGGTAGTGTTAAAAGGAATAAGGGGGGTAACAGCCTCTGTCCCCCATTCTGAGAGTTCGACATGGATTTTCGAAAAAAGAACTGATGGAAAACATGACTATCCAGGTAAATTAAACTTTATTGGACACAAAAACATATTAGGGAAAAGAGAGAGGAAGAGAGAGAGAGAGAGAAGGAGAGAGAGAGAAGAGAGAGATAAAAGGAGAAAAGCAAGGAGACTGAAAACTGACGTACATATAGCTCACATGGTGGTCCCAGGAGAGAGGGTGCCCTCCAAATGTTCACCCCTTTAAAGCCAAAGGCCCCACCTACACCTGAAACCACTCCCATTTATGTGTGGTGCCTTTTCTCCCTCAACAGTAGGATAGCACAGTGCTTTACAGATCAAACTCTCATGCCTAACTCCACCATAAGGCAGAGTTGAGCAGTACTCCAGTTAAAGTAATGATGATACTGATGACAATGCTGGTGATATAAACAACATGCCCAAACTGAAATCACTTTTGTATGGCTGAACCCATGTCATGTATATGTAAAGATTCAGCTGTATCCAAACCTTATTTGCATTTCACAGATTATTTTATTTACTGGCTCTAAGAGGAAAAGGTTACAGTGCAGACCAAGGAAGGAAGTAGCAGCTGTAGATACATATTTTTATTTTTACCTTGGCAATGTTCAGTTCTGGTTTATGGTGCTGGGGATTGAACCTTGGAATCTCAGACATGAAATTCATCTGCATAACCATTATATGTAGATTTAAAAAGACAAGATACACAGTAACAAATTGCAACGTATGGCCCTTGCTGACCTTGACTGGAACAAATCAGTGAAAAACACATTTGGGAGAATTTGAAAATGAAATAGGAATTAGATAACATCATGAAACTATTGTTAATCTTGTTAGGTTTGTTAGTGACATTGCAATCAGCCACAGTGAAGATAATTATATCCTTGTTTTCAAGGGAGCCAGGCAATAATGCAGTGGGTTAATCACACATGCCAGCGAATCCAAAGAGTCGGCATGAGGAACCTAGTTTGAGCTCCTGGATCCCTACCTGCAGGGAGGTCTCTTCACAAACAGGGAAGCAGGTCTGTAGGTGTCTATCTTTCTCTTCCCTTCTCTGTCTTCCCCTCTTCTCTCAGTTTCTCTCTGTCCTATCCAACAACAATAACAAAGGCAACTACATGGGAAAAAATGGCCTCCAGGAGCAATGGATTCATAGTGCAAGTTCTGAGCCCCAGCGATAACCCTGGAGGCAAATAATAATAATGATAATAATAATAATAATATCCTTATTTTCAGAGATCCCTATAGAATGCTTAGGGGTGAAAATGTCATGATACCTTTACCTTAGACATGTTTAATATTTTTATTGTAGCTCTTGTTTATGAGAAAGAGAAAGCAGAACGCCATTCCTTCATTTATGTAACTCTTTAAAATAAATCACCAAAAACAAAAGCTGAAAACATTTAAAAGAAGTGTAGAAAAAAAAAAAAAGAAGTGTAGATGGCAGGGGGTCGGGCGGTGGCGCAGTGGGTTAAGCGCACGTGGCGCAAAGCGCAGGGACCGGCGTAACGATCCTGGTTCGAGCCCCCGGCTCCCCACCTGCAGGGGAGTCGCTTCACAGGCGGTGAAGCGACAGGTCTGCAGGTGTCTATCTTTCTCTCTCCTTCTCTGTCTTCCCCTCCTCTCTCCATTTCTCTCTGTCCTATCCAACAACGAACTGCGTCAACAAGGGCAATAATAATAACCACAACGAAGCTATAACAAGGGCAACAAAAGGGGGGAAAAAATGGCCTCCAGGAGCGGTGGATTCATGGTGCCGGCACCGAGCCCAGCAATAACCCTGGAGGAGGAAAAAAAAATAAAAGAAAAAAAAAAAAAAGAAGTGTAGATGGCAATGATTAACTCTATTCTTGCTTGGTTTTAAATTTTTCACAATGTTACAGAAATATTGTTGAGAAAAACATTGACTCTAAAGGAAATAGACCCCTGGAGGTGTCACAAAACTGGGATTTTCAAGTGCCTCTTTGGCATGCAAATTATCCAAAGACAAAAATGCTAGGGATGGTGGTGGCAGGATTCCTGACAAAACCCACTATCTGCCCCTCATTAAAATAAATCACAATTCTGACAAGTCATCCTGCTTTTCTTTCTTCCTTAAAGGAAGGAATTGATTTTCTGTTCTGGCTCTTCTTCACCCCCTCACTCCACCCCCCCAAAAAAACCCTGCCTACTAAATACCCTGTTAGAAGTATAAATGCGATCTCTTCCCAATTCTGTAGGGATCTACCTCACTATAACTCCATTGTGTATGTTATTATCAAAACTGGGTTCCTTGTCTCCCACCCCATGTTGACTGGTCTGACATTTGGATTATTCTTCTAGTCTGTGATGAGCATAGAGGGGTGGAGAACTTTCATTTAGCACCACAAAAACTTATTTTACAGGATGAGTATCTTTTAAAAATATTTTTCTTTTTTTTTAAGGTTTTTTAAATTTTTTTTTTAAGATTTTATTTATTTATTTATGAGAAAGATAGGGGAGAGAGAGAAAGAACCAGACATCACTCTGGTACATGTGCTGCCAGGGATTGAACTCAGGACCTCATGCTTGAGAGTCTAGAGCCTTAGCCACTGCGCCACCTCCTGGACCACAAAAAAAATTTTTTTATATTTATTTATTTTCCCTTTTGTTGCCCTTGTTGTTTTATTGTTGTAGTTATTATTGTTGTTGTCATTGTTAGATAGGACAGAGAGAAATGGAGAGAGGAGGGGAAGACAGAGAAGGAGAGAGAAAGACAGACACCTGCAGACCTGCTTCACCACCTGTGAAGCAACTCCCCTGCAGGTGGGAAGCCGGGGACTCGAACCAAGATCCTTCTGCTGGTCCTTGTGCTTTGTGTCACGTGTGCTTAACCCACTGAGCTACCACCTGACTCCCTTAATATTTTTCTCAACTCCCCAGTATGGTATAGAAGGTTTCTCAGTAGCTTACTCAGGGCCTTACTCAATGTGATAACAGAAGCTTCAGGAAGATCACTAATGGAGGTAAACCAAAAAACTATTTGTGAGCCAATGAAATTGGATAAGGGCTTATAGTGGAAACCCTTTTCCGTGAACCATGAATGTGTTAGGCTTATTATAGAGGAAGATGAAAAGACAGGTAGGTCGATGCTTGCTCCCCTTCTTTCCCCTAAAGTTCATCACACCGATCTCCACAAAGAGTTGAAAAGAGAGCATGATTATTAAGATAAACTAAACTTTTATTGAAAACAGAACATGTTAAGAAAAGAGAGGAAGAGAAAAAGAAAGAAGCAGAACTGAAAACTGCTCACATGTTAGTCCTGGGAAAGAGAGTAAGGGTAGAGGAAGACTTACATGATGCTGTCTGGGCCAAAAAAAGAGAGTGAACTCAAAACCCCGCCTACACCTCCCAAGTCACAGCTGTAACCAGTCCCTTTTCTAGGTGGTGCCTTTTCTCCCTCAACAGGTTGACCAGTAATGAGCAGGTGAACTTGATCTTAGTACTGGACTAAGGGCAAGGTCTACATCTTATTTTTATTACCAGGGTTATTGCTGGGGCTCGGTGCTGGCACTATGAATCCACTGCTCCAAGAGACCATTTTTTCCCTTTCTAATGTTTTTTTTTAATATTTATTTATTTGTTTATTTCCTTTTGTTGCCCTTGTTGTTGTTTTTTTATTGTAGTTATTATCGTTGTCATCGTTGTTGGATAGGACAGAGAAAAATGGAGAGTGGAGGGGAAGACAGAGGAGGAAAAAAGATAGACACCTGCAGACCTGCTTCACCCAGAAACCTCTGCTTCAATACCTTGTGGCAGTGTCACTTCCTTCACCTCCACCAATCAGAAAGCCACATAACATATGGCCAATCATGAGTGTTGGGGGTGGGGCTATAAGGCAATATAAACTGTTGTGGGATGATGGGGTGTTACTCAGCAGGCCTGTTTTGACATATCTTCTAGTTACTGGACTTTGTCTCCTTCCCCTTTTTGGGCTCGGGGTTGATAGATGGTGGATAAGGTCTCCTTTTATTCTCCATGCTTTTAAGATATTTGCACTTAGAGGTATTGTACTTCAGGGACTAAATGTACATATTACCTCACTATTCTGAAATGCAGGTTATTCTTAATGAATAAATCTTGATCTCTTAATTGTTAAATGTAATAACAAAATAAAGAATAAAGAATCTGCTTATCATAATCTGTGCCCCAATCTCCAATGGGATGAGGTGGAGCAAGAACTCAGTGTAATTATTTTGTTGTCGTTTATTGTTCTGCTTTCCTAGGTAACACACTGAAGGAACTTTTTTTTTTTAAATGTCAACCTTGTTCCCTGTTTTTGTTTTGTTTTGTTTACTCAGCTCTGGTTTATAGCGGTGTGAGGATTGAACCTGGGACTTCGAAGCCTCAGGCATGAGAGTCTCTTTGCATAACCATTATGCTACCTACCCCCCCTTGTTCCCTGTTGACAATGTAGATCATAAAAATGATGATAGAAAGGGTCAACTTGCTTCACTCCCAAGAGGAACAACTAAAAATTTACCAGAAAGATACAATACTGAGAGAGTTCCACAGCCCAGGGTGTGACACTCTGCACCTCAGAGACCAACATAGGCTGCTCTAGAAGAAACAGGGAGAAGATCCATACATTGGACAGAGCTGTGTGGAGAGAGTACCTGGAGGTTGTGGTCCTGATCAGGAGACACAGATAGAAAAGCTACTAGTCCCACCTGGGAGGAGTTAGAACAGCTGGTGAGGGGGTACAAGCTCTTGATCGAAGTGAAATCCACACAGAGAGAGAAACTTGGGTTTACTACACACAGACCAGGATGCCGGCAAAAAAGGACAAGAGAAAGTGCTTAAACATCACTGTCCGTTTGTTAAGGGTTTGCTTATGAAAGACTATTGCTTCCCCTGCAACCTGTAGCTAGCCAAAAGAAATTATCAAAAGGGAGTCGGGCGGTAGCACAGCAGGTTAAGCGCAGGTGGCATGAAATGCAAGGACCTGCATAATGATCCTGGTTCGAGCCCCTGGCTCCCCACCTGCAGGTTAAGCGCGGGTGGCGAGAAGCGCAAGGACCAGCATAAGGATTCCGGGTTGAGGCCCCGGATCCCCACCTGCAGGGGAGTCGCTTCACAGGCGGTGAAGCAGGTCTGCAGGTGTCTCTCTTTCTGTCTTCCCCTCCTCTTTCCATTTCTCTCTGTCCTGTCCAACAACGACATCAATAGCAACAACAACTACAACAATAAAACAAGGGCAGCAAGAGGGAATAAATTAAAAAAAAAATTTTTTTTTAATTATCAAAAGTGGCCAGAAGCTTCCCTACATCATCTCTTCCTCCCTATCAGATTACAAAACCATAAAATGCAGATGATGCAGATATGAGCATCTGAAGACAAAGACCGCAGCCTCAGTCCTGGGTTCACCAGAGGCAACTATAATAGCTGGGAGATCTGGGAGGCTCAGGATCCCTTTCACCACCTTCTCTCTTCCATGCTGTCTCTACATGCTTCTATGACATGTACTTTCTTCTGACTTTCTTTCTTCCCTACTTTCTTTCTTTCAATGGGTCACTCAGTAGAAAGCACAATGTACCATGTGTAAGGACCCAGGTTCAACCCCTACCACAACCATAGGAGAGCATCTGCTGGAGGAAGCTTCACAGTGCTGTGGTGTCTCTACTCCCTCTGTCTCTATCTCCCTCTCTGTCTCTCACCCTCTAGCTAAAAAACAAACAAAAAACAAGACTGTCAGGAATGGAAGAATCATGGAGATGAAGGGTCCCAGCAATAAACCTAGCAGAAAAAAAAAAAAAAAAAAGAGAAGAAGAGTGAGGAAGAAGAGAGGAAGGAGAGGAAAAAGAAGAGGAAGAGGAGAATGGAAAGCTGGATGGGTTGAGCCCAGTCTGAGGTGACCCACCTAGTGGGTTCGTTTCC